>NC_081318.1:93371960-93694460 GCF_026419965.1 Kogia breviceps | reverse complement strand
TTTTATTTCATTTATTTTTTATACAGCAGGTTCTTACTGGTTATCTATTTTATACATATTACTGTATGCATGTCAATCCCAATCTCCCAATTCATCACACCACCACCAACCCCCCACCACTTTCCCCCTGCTGTCCATACATTTGTTCTCTACATTTGTGTCTCTATATCTGCCCTGCAAACCAGTTCATCTGTACCATTTTTCTAGGTTCCACATATAAGCGTTAATACATGATATTTGTTTTTCTCTTTCACTACCTAATCTTGATGCCTGCCTGCCTCTCTTCTCCTATGCAATGGATGTCTCCTCCAATCAGTACTTCACACTCAACAGTGCCAAAGTTAGGAGAAATATTCCAAGTGTGATTTGATCAGGGCAGCATCCAGTACAAGTATCACCTCCCTTAAAATGGACATTCCTGAAGCCCATCTTTGCTCCCACTTTTCCACTGAAGTTGTGCTAGCTAGACTCTCCATTTACCTTCAACAGCTGATGAAAATGTTATGACTTTATTGACCTTTCTGTGACCTGACATGAATGACAACTTCTTTAGCATTAAATCTCTCTGTAAATGCAAATCAAAACTACAATGAGGTACCACCACCAGTCACAATGGCCATCATTAAAAAGTCTACAAATAACAAATGCTGGGGAGGGTGTGGAGAAAAGGGAACCCTCCTACACTGTTAGTGGGAATGTAAGATGGTGCAGCCACTATGGAGAACAGTATGGAGGTTCCCCAGAAAACTAAAAACAGAATTACCATATGATCCAGCAGTCCCTCCTAGGCATATATGCAGACAAAACTGTAATTCAAACAGATACATGCACCCCTATGTTAATAGCAGCACTATTCACAATAGCCAAGACATGGAAACAACCTAAATGTCCATCGGCAGATGAATGGAAAAAGAAGATGAGGTACACACACACACACACACACACACACACACATATATATAGTGGAATACTACTCAGCCATAAAAAAGAATGAAATAATGCCATTTACAGCAACATGGATGCAACTAGAGATTATCAACTAAGTGAAGTGAGTCAGAAAGAGAAAGAGAAACACCATATGATATCAGTTATATGTGGAATCTAAATGACACAAATGAACCTATCTATGAAACAGAAACAGAATCATGGACAAAGAGAACAGACTTGTGGTTGCCAAGGGGCAGGACAGTGTGGGAGGGATGGAGTGGGAGGTTGGGGTTAGCAGATGTAAGCTTTTATGTATAGAATGGATAAAAAACATGGTCCTATTGTATAGGACAGAGAACTATATTCAATATCCTATGATAAACCATAATGGAAAAGAAGATTAAAAATGTTTATATATGTATAAGTGAATCACTTTGCTGTGCAGCAGAAATTAATAGAACATTGTAAATCAACTATACTTCAATTAAAAAATTATTGAAGAAAAATCTCTCTTTAAACTCAGCCTCAGTGACAACACTCCCTCCTGGTTTTCTGTCCACCTCTCTGAACATTCCTTTTAAGATTCCTCTAGTGATAATGTGTTCCTATTCACTTCTTGTATAATAGTATTTGTAAAGGCTACATCATTGCTTCTTTGATCTTCTCATTCCTTCCTCAATCTCTGGGTGATTTCAAATACATGCTTTAGGTTATATCTCCAGCCAGCTTTCTCTTCTGAGACCCAGGCCACTATCAGCAATACCTGCTGACTACCTCTACCTGAATGTTCCACAGAATCTACCCCTAGCTTGTCCAACTTAAAAACATCACCTCCCTACTGCCCTTGGGGGACTTCTCCCCATCCCTCCATATTCCTGGCCTTTCTTAATAAACAGCATCATCACTTGTCACCCAAATCTTAACTGTGAGGGTCATCCTAAACTTCCCCTTTTATTTTTATTCTCCACATCCCATTAGTGATTAGCAAATGATACCCATTCAAGATGTTTTCTCACATAAGAATAAAAATATAAAATGGGATTCACATTTTTTTCAAATTTGGCCATATAATGCATCTCATATTTTTTATTGCACTATTTTAAATCCACAGAATTCATATTTGTATAAAATGCAACCATACCACACTAAGAACTATGTTAGGGTGTTTACCACAAGTTATCTCATGTAATTCTCCTAAAAGCTTTGTGAATGCGGCATTATTTTTTCTTTATTGCAAATAAACGAAATGATGCTTGGAAAGTAGGTTAAATCGCAGTGGTATGGTTGGGATTGGTCTGAGTCTGTCTGACTGAACAAGTCCTTTAAACTTTGTAGAGTGTGAATTATACTCCCTAATATTTGGATGAAAATAAATGTCATATTTATTTATTCCCCTATGTCAGGTCAGTCTGCTACATGTCCCCACCCACTTGGCAGCCAGTGAAGTCAATCTCAATCATGAAATGTAATCCTAATCCCCCTTGGCCCCTGCTCCTTGGTTGTGCAAGAGTCTTAGAGGTCTCTTAGAGCCCAAGTACCCAAGAAGAGCACTGGACTTGAGCCCACCAAGTCCAGTGCTGGCCACCACACCTGTGCTTCCTAAGTTGATTCAGTCCCTTGAAGGCAGGAGGCTCCACAGTTTCTGAACCAAGCTTGAGCACAGGGATCTTTACCATGGTGCTCAGGGCAGGCTTTTTAGTGGCCAGTTGCTGTGGCCTGCAGAGGGCTCCCATCAGGAGGCCTGTCACCTCTTAGGAGGGTTGGCATGGGAATGCAGCACAGATGTCTGCCATAAGCTCCCGTTCTTTCCCTAAGTGGTGAAATCAGGAATTGAGATAGGGTATGTCTGAATCTAAGTCTTGTTTTTTCCTCTACTACATCATAATGCCTATCCTTGAACTTGTGTTGAACAAAGATGCTGAGGGAGGTCTTTTTTATCTGAACTGCTGGCCAGCAGTTTTACCTTATGTCACTGCTACTCTCAACCTAAACACAGCAGTTCCTGTTATTCCTGTTCAATTTCATCTTGTTGATTTTGGTTCTAACTCCAATATTCAGTGAGTTAGCTATGTCGTACAGCCTGTGGAATTCACTGCTTTGATAAACATGATGCTTACAGTCTTATCAATGGTGAAAAAATGTTGAACAAAAATCCTGTCTACTCTTCCTTTCTGGGGCTCATTCTGCTGCCCTGAGCTGTAAGATGCCTCTCTGGCTTTGCTTTTTTGTGTTTTTAAAATCAGTTTTTGGGCTTCCCTGGTGGCACAGTGGTTGAGAGTCTGCCTGCCGATGCAGGGGACGCGGGTTCGTGCCCCGGTCCGGGAAGATCCCACATGCCGCGGAGCGGCTGGGCCCGTGAGCCATGGCCGCTGAGCCCGCGCGTCCAGAGCCTGTGCTCCGCAATGGGAGAGGCCACAACAGTGAGAGGCCCGCGTACCGCAAAAAAAAAAAAAAAAAAAAAATTCAGTTTTCTATCCATGTTTTCCCCCTTCCCACAAGACCTTGTACTGTATGGAAAGTGGGCGTGGTTTATATGCTGGTGGGACACTTAACTAGGATCACGACCACCAGGGTGGTGCTACTTCTGGGTGGAGTGAGGGGAAGACTGTTCCATAGCTGATTGTGGTAGAGAATGGTCTTCAGAGGATTTGGCCAAACAGCCACAGCCAGGCCAGGTAGTGAGCATGGAAGAATTGCCATCTGGTGAGAGTCCTGCAGGTACGTAGAACACAGGGATCGGGGTATGGCAGCAGTCAACACGTGGTGACCATGGCAACAGGCAGGTGATGAGGGACAGGTGGTCAGGCAGACGCTGAGGGTCTGTATACAGAGCTAAGGGACCAGCACAAGCAATGGAGGACCCCAATTCAGGTGAAGGTTGCCAGAGTTATCAAGTAAAAATACAGGATGCCCAATTAAATTTAAATTTCAGGTAAAGTTTTCTTTTCCTTTGTAGTATAACTTTGTCCTGTACAATATGTGGCACATACTTATACTAAAAATTTATTAGTTGTTTATGTAAATTCAAATTTAATTGGGCATCTTGTATTTTATGTAGCAAGCCTAATCCAGGTAGAACTGGAAAATGGTGTAGAGTTAGGCCCCCTCTATCTTTCGACTAGGATAACAATGGACACATAACAGGGGTCTTCTAAGAATTAAAATGAAATGCCCAGCTCAGAGGAAGTGCACAATAAATGTAAATGCCCTTTCCACCTTCACACAAGCTTCCTTCCGTTCTTATTGAAAGTCTAGCATTAACATTTTGATCAGGTAGTTGTCATAAATAAAATATCATATAAGCCGTAATAATGAACAAACTCTTTGAGGGAGAGAATCTTTAAAAATTTGCTGGTGCCTATGGGTGAGCCTTGGGAAATACCCATGATTTAAGAAAAGGCAGGGAAGCCAAATGGGGACTGTTATGGTTAATTTTATGTGTCAACTTGAATGGGCCATGGGGTGCCCAGATATTTGGCTAATCATTATTTCTGGGTGTGTCTGTGAGGATGTTTTTGGATGAGATTAACATTTTAATTAGTACACTGAGTAAAGCAGATGGCCCTCCCCAGTGTGAGTGGGTATCATCCAAGCCTTTGAAGGCCGAATAGCCAGCTTGCCAACTGCAGCTTTTGGACTTCTCAGCTTCCATAATTGTGGGAGCCAATTCCTTATAAAGTGTGTGTGTGTGTGTGTGTGTGTGTGTGTGTGTGTGTGTATGTGTGCACGCACGCATATGTATATATCTCATTGTTTCCCTAGACTAATAGAAAAATGGAGAGAGCAGAGAACCGAGGTGGAGAGTCAGGGAAAAACCAGGATAATGTGGCATCCTGGAAGCTGTGAGAATAGAGAATTTACATTAAAAAGACAAAAATGAGGTTCACAGTAAATGGTTAATGTCACTGTCTTTCTGGAGATAAAAAAAGGTCCTAAAGAAAAAAGTTCTTGACTTTAGTTTCTAAAAGGGTAATATTTGTTAAATCTGATTAATGGATATGTGCTTTTTTTTTTTTTTTTTTTTTTTTTTTTTTTGCGATACGCGGGCCTCTCACTGTTGTGGCCTCTCCCGTTGCGGAGCACAGGCTCCGGACGCGCAGGCCCTGCGGCCATGGCTCACGGGCCCAGCCGCTCTCCGGCATGTGGGATCCTCCCGGACGGGGGCACAAACTCGTGTCCCCTGCATCGGCAGGCGGACTCTCAACCACTGCGCCACCAGGGAAGCCCGATATGTACTTATTCTTAATTTCTTTCTTCTTCTAGATGCTTAAATGTTTCATAATATTTTACTTTGCTTTGATCTGAATTTCCCAAACTTATTTGGTCACATAATTATTTTTTCCTACCAAATATTTTTTAATATTTTAAGTAACATTTGTGGAAATATTGGTCTATATGTCCCTGGGATCTAACTCTTGAATGTCAGGCTATAACCACCAAACCATAGTTCAGACCCACATGGAACTTATTATATCCAAAACAATATTTTGACTCTTAATGGCATTTGGCATAGTAGAATGTTTTTTAGGATACTGTCTTCTAGAGAGCATATGTCTCCTTTGAGAATAAGTTTAAGTTAGGGAGAAACAGAAGAAAGATACAGAGTGAAAAACTCACATTAATTTATTATTTTTCCTTAAGATTTTATATACATGAGAGGAAGCTCACAGTAAGTTTTTAGAATATCTACCATTTTATACATCAGAAATACTGCATTAAAAATAAAAATAACTTCTTTAGAATGTCCTACTTTGGGTAAGCAGAACAAGATAGTTGCTACGAATGGTCCAGGAATTGAAATAATATTTAAATTTTTGAAAGATTAAGTTTAAATAGAACATGCAATTTAGCCATGGAAGCAGATTAATTGTTAAGTGTTCTACTCTTGGGAGTTCTATTTCTAATGGGATATGGTTAAATTTTCCTCTGTTTGGAAGGGAAAGTGTTGTTATATTTTTTGACATTAGATGTTGTGCAAAAAGGAATGGTTAGTTTAAACAGGGAACAGAAAACTCTTGACCTTGTACTGGTAAAAGTTCCATTTTGATTTTGGCTGAGGAGAATGACTTCATTAAACAATTGAGGTTTACTTTCGAACAAATTTTTTCTTCAAGTAAATGGGTGTTTGCAGAATTCTGACACAAATATCTCTTAGGAGGATTTGTCAGCAAAATGATGAAAGTCTTTTCATACTGTCAAGTAGTTTATGATTGGAAAATGTCCAATAATTATGAGGCTTTGGAAAAATATTCAAAATAGAGGTTATATGGTGAGGATTAAAATTTATGCTGAAAGGTGTTTTATGACTCATTCTATTCTAGGCAGGTGGAGTCAGGTGAGAACAATATACCATTCTAGAATGGGGTGAAGTTTCAGTGGAGATTGTGTAGGGAAATGAATCCTAAATGTAGAAAATCAAAGTATGAAACTGAGCTCTGGATAACTGTGTGTTACGGACTGAATGTTTGTGCCCTTACCAAATTCATACATTGAAGTATTAACTCCCAATGAGATGGTTAGGAAGTAGGATCTTGGGGAGATAATTAGGTTTAGAAGAGGTCATGAGGGTAGATCCCCCATAATGGGATTGCTGCCCTTAGAAGAAGAGGAAGAGACACCAGAGCTTCCTTTCTTTACCATGTGAGGACACAACAAGAAGGCAGTTGTCTACAAGTCAGGAAAAAAGCCCTTACCAAGAACCCAATCTGCCAGTAGTTTGATATTGGACTTCCCAGGCTCCAGAACTGTAAGAAATAAATGTCTGTTGTTCAAACCACTCAGTCTATGGTATTTTGTTATAGTAGCCTGAGCTGACTGAGACATTGTGTAACCTACAGCATGTAATTTAATCTCTTTGATCTTCAGTTTCCTGAATTGTATAATGGGGATAAAGCTGATGTGAACTGTAATGTTTGTGAATGAGCCTACCAATACTAAACATGACTAAACCAATACTAAACAATCGCACTGGTAGACAGTCAATGGTGGAATGGGTCCAAGAGGTTTACTCTGACATTTAAAAGCACTTATGCCTAAGCTGCCTAATGATGACCTTGATTACTAGTGAATGTTTAAATATATTCACATTCTAACAGAACCCTATTTTTAATCTCTGGGAATTAAAAACTGGCCCTTGTGAGGCAAAGCAGTGTTGCCAAAAAAGATCTTTGGGGGGCTTCCCCTGGTGGCGCTGTGGTTGGGAGTCAGCCTGCCGATGCAGGGGACGCGGGTTCGTGCCCCGGTCCGGGAGGATCCCACGTGCCGCGGAGCGGCTGGGCCCGTGGGCCGCGGCCGCTGAGCCTGCGCGTCCGGAGCCTGTGCTCCGCGACGGGAGAGGCCACGGCAGTGAGGGGCCCGCGTACCACCAAAAAAAAAAAAAAATAATAATAATAATAATAAAAAAGATCTTTGGGGATTTTTCATTTCTTGCCCCTAAATTTGGCTCTATTTGTTCTGATGAAATGAGTGTTTCAGGACACAGGTTGCCCTCAGGACAGGGGTGACAAGAAACAAATAGGGTTAAGAATTTGGCTTGCCCCAAGGGATCTTGCAGATGCCATAGCTCTTTTAGGTTAAGTCCCAGAAGAGCCACCAAGCTGGGCCCATCTTGGGAGTGCTGAGGATGGGGATGGTCTACAGCAAGGGTGGCAAACTGTGGCCTATGGGACAAACCTGCCCACCACCACCTATTTTTGTATGAATATCTAACTAAAAATAGTTTTTACATTTTCAGATGTAAAATGAAACAGATCATTCATCTTTTGGTGATTTGTTGTTCAGTGAGTTGAGGACATTTCCTCTTGGCCCACAAAGTCAAAATATTTACTTTTTGGCCCTTTTTAGAAAATGTTTGCTGGCCTCTGGTCTAGCAATAACCTAGAAATACTATAGGTTAGTGAGCAAGACCCAGGAAATCAAAGAGGTGGCGAAAGCGTCCTGAAGCCAAGGGTGTTTGCTCCCTACTTTGATGATCTGTTGGGTGGTGGATTGGCAAGATGTTTGCTGCTTAATAGTCAATCCCTCCCCTCTTTCTTGTTAACAGAACCTTGATTTGGTTCAAGAGTCCACTCTGCATGAGCTTCAGGGGATGATTTTCCTGCTCCTAGCCTCACCTATTTATCTAGTTGTGTATAATCAAAAACCACGATTTCCCAACAATACCCAATTCCAACGTAACACCACAGGGTTCATTCTAAGTTTTCTTCCTTTCCACACTCATAACTACCTTCTCCTAGAGGGAGAAACCCGGCTCCCAATTTCCTAGCCTTTTAACTTACTTGATCTATCCACCTCTTCCCCATATGTACCAATCTCCTACTGTCACGGCCACCTTTCCTGTGCAAGTACCACCCTCCTTACACTCCTCTGGTTCTGACATTTCACACAGGCCAGTCCCTCATCTCAAGAATCGATGTACTTCTGACACCACTAAGCTCCATCTCCCCCCGCCCCAGGGTGACCACCTGCCTTATTTCTCCTGGGGTCCCCATCGCTTGACTAGATCACTTTCCTGTGCACTTGGGCTCTAAGCCCTGTGCCAGGCCAGCTTCCTCATGCTGTTGGTGCCCCAGCTCCAACACCATGCCTTCACCCCTCACCCCTGCCTCACTTGGATGCCCGCCTCCCCTGCTGAAGCTCAAACATCTGCACTGGGGAGCCCTCCTAAGTGGACATCCTCCTCTGGGAGCGGCTATTACTCACATTCCACTCAGATGCCTACTGTGTTACTCCCACCTAATAGGTTTAGAAAGAGGAAGGGTTCGGGTTTTCACATCCCTCCATCATTCGTTTATTCCTGGGCAGAGGACCAGGCCTACCTGAAGGTTGTGATATAGGCTTTGGCACATTATGTGTAATGGACCAAAACTGAACCTTTAATTTTTATTATATCTTATTTCCATCAAGAGAAAGGATCTCTTCCATTTCTCCAGCTTTGAGGTATGGTCTCTTGGTTTAGAACTCACTAACAGACTCACCTACTCAGTCATTGGATAGAGGTACCAGTGAGTGGTACCTGACTTAGCTTAGTGGAAATCAGCCTTTCACAGGCATGTTTTTCTCATTTCTACTTTTTTCTCTTTTATAAACCTTGAGAAATACAGATATCTTGACCTGAAGAGAATCCCTCTTCAGCTTTACCAAGCAACTTGAATATATTGGCCTTGCAGAATGACTTGGCCAGCATGCACGTAACAGCATTTTGTAAACCGAGTGCAATATAGTTGCTCGGGAGGCATTGCTAGTTCTTTGATGGTGCACACTGTCGCATAATTCTGTGATGCATAAATTGTGTCTGATTTAGAAGATCTATACTGTAACATTTTTCCCCTCCAGTGCCAATAGTGTCTGGACTTATTTTTGTTTGGTTTCCACTGTGCTTACAGCAAGAACTCCCACATGAAATGCATTACTATCCAGGCAATCTAACAAATAAGTAGAGAGTGCTGTTGTTACTAGAGAATAGATTTAATTCTCATGAAGTTCTTTTTTTTTAAAGAGCTGTCTTGTCTTGGAAAGCAAGGAATTATAAAATCTTAAAATAATAGAATCT
Organism: Kogia breviceps; assembly: GCF_026419965.1. Taxonomy (NCBI): domain Eukaryota; kingdom Metazoa; phylum Chordata; class Mammalia; order Artiodactyla; family Physeteridae; genus Kogia; species Kogia breviceps. The sequence continues at coordinate 93,684,982 of NC_081318.1, read as the reverse complement.
TCGTCTAGGAGAAACTTAAAGTTCATCTCTTCCAACAGGCTCCTCTACCCCAAGTCAGTATCTCCTCGGTAACACACTCAATGTTCTATCATAGTCAGTGAGCAGACATCCTTCCTAGTCAGCCCACTTCATTTTAGTTCTTCCTTGATCCTTCTCCCTGCTCTTATGTGGAACGCATGTGCTGATACGTGTTCCAATACCAACTGAACACCACAGAGGGTTAGAGAATATATTTGATTCTCACCATGACCATTATACATTCTTTTCTTTTGGAACTTGCTTGCTTGGGAGAGCAGAGAATTACAAAATCCGAAAATCATAGTCTTTGTGCTAGAAGGGACTAGCCTAGAGGACTTTCCTTATGTAAAGCTGAAATCTGTCAGCTATTGATTTCCTCCCAGGGATCCTAGTTCTATCATTTGAGGTCAAAATGAAAATATCTGTTGTACACCTGGTGCTTCAGCTTACTGTCAGCATTTCATAGTCTCCCCATCCCAAGAACCATTCCTGGTCTCTTGCAAGTGTCATTCATTACCACATGAGTCAGGAGGAGTGAGGAGTGGCCATTAAGTATGAAAGGTCTCAGACTCTAAGTAGACTCTTCTTCCAGCTGCTGCCATATTCCTTATATACCACCAGCACCTGTTTTGACTGCTTAGGGGCACAGCAGACTTCCGTGAACTTGTGAATTCTTTTTCTTTTGTTCTCCCCCTACTAGGGGTGCAAGGTTCTTCTCTCCTATTTTGTCTTCTTTGTTACATCCCTCCAATTCCCTTGTGATACAGGCTTTAATTTCTCTAGCTCACCTCATTATGTTTTCACGACCACTAGATGTTCTTTCTTCTCCTAAAGATCCCAACTCCACCTGACACATAGTGGGTACTGACTGATACGTATTGAATAGGAAGACCAAATAGCCTCATACTTGATACTTATATACAGTTTCATGATATTAAGTTTTCTTAAAACTTCGCTTTTTATTCTCTGTCACATCTTAGTTTTTTTTGCTGTTGTTGTTAGAATCCCTTGCATAGAATAACCACACAGTAATTTTCTATGGAATTGAGTTAGAAGTCCACACTCACCTGCCCTGATGTTCTTCCCAGGTTTCCATGTTGGCAACAGCCTGTTCCTTGTGGAGTTATTTTCCATTTTTCCAAGTATAAACGCATATGAATGTTTTAGAACTCTCAATATATATTGCACAACAATGGCATGACCCCCTAGGAGAAAGTGTAAGTTTATGGTAATTGCACTTAAATTCTTTACAAAAATTTATTCCACACTGAGATGTGGAAAACCTACCTCTTAAATATTTCTGGGTAATCTTCTATAGAATTAGTGAGGTATGATTGTCATAGAGCAGGTGCTTAACAATAAGTGTTAAATGAACTAGTGAATAAATTAATACCACATACTGGAAATGGCATTATATGGTCTTTTTCCATTAGCCCCTTGCTTTTCTACTAGGTAGACAAGGATGTAGGAATGCCTTTCATATAAATGTCTGTCTCCATTTATGCAAGAATTTGCACCTGGATGATGGATACAATCCAGTTAGAAATGGACTTTCTTTTGGTTATAAATAATATTCTGTTAGAATTATCATTTAAAAGTAATTTAATAACATGATATGGGAAAAATCAACCTTTTAAACTTTACATTAAAGATCACACAATGGCAATACAATTAGAAGTCTAGTTTTAACTATCTGGCCATGAATCACAACAGTAATCATAAAATTTTCAGTATGGAAGAGGCTTTGGGAGGTTATCTCATCAAAGACCCTCATTTTGCAGATGTGGAAATGGACTCAGGGAAGTTAGGTAATTGAAATGAGTAGTACCGCTCCAAAATTCGTGTCCAACCAGAGCCTCAGAATGTGACCTTGTTTGAAAATACATGTAATTAGCTAAGATAACATCACACTGGATTAGGGTGGGTCTTAAATCTAATGACTGGTTTCTTCATAAAAGAAAGGAGAGGGAGATTCAGATACACAGAAACACACAGGAGTGAAGAAGGCCATGTGAAAAAGATTGGAGTGACGTAGCTACCAGCCAAGGAATGCCAGCAAACAGCAGAAGCTAGAAAGAGGCAAGGAGGGAGCCACCTCTAGAGCCCAGAGGGAGCATGGCCCTGCCAACACTGTGATTTCAGACTTGTACTCTTTTCTGTTGTTTTAAGCCACACAGTTTGTAATAATTTGTTACAGCAGCCTTGGGAAACTAAGACAGTAACCTTCCAAGGAGTAGCAGTGACTCTGGAATAAAGGCTCAATCCACCCTGAGCAGTGGCGTGTCCATTTCCCTGTGTGTTGAGGAGACTCAGAGGTGCTCTCTTCAGTGACTTTATGTCTTCATTAGTTCTATTACAGTTTGCTACCCTTAGGGCTTTGCTTTCTGGCCCCCTCTTACTCCAAGTTGTTCTTACCCAACTCTTACACAAGTCACTGGTTCTCACATTGCTTACAGTCTCAGAAATTTGGCCCTACACTTTTACTGCTATTCTGTGCTGCTACCTCTCTTTTCTAGGTTGCTTTTACCCCTGGGCATAAACCTTTTCTATTATAATACTTCCTCAAATATAGTATATGTGCAAAACTGTACTGGTACACTTTTCAGGCCATCTGGTTGACCATAATACCTTTCCAGTACTTCTAGGCCATTTCAATGACTGACTTAATTTGTGGCACATTTTTCCCTTTGCAGCACATACAGACAGAAGGTAGAGTTTTTACTTTCTGATAAAGTCATTTGATGCACAGAAGTTTTAAACTTTAATGAATCCTAATTTATTTTTTCCTTTATTGCTCATGCTTTTGTTGTCATATCTAAGACATATCTATGTTTTCTTCTAAGAGTTTTATAGATTTTAGCCTTATATTTAGGTTATTGATCCATTTTGAGTAAATCTTGTGTATGATGTGAGGTAGGAGGTCCAAAATTTATTCTTCTGCATTTTGATATCCAGTTGTCCCAGCACTGTTTGTTGAAGAGACTGTTCCTGCCACATTGAATGTTCTTAGCATCCTTGCAAAAATCAATTGACCATAGATGTATTGGTTTATTTTTATACTCTTAATTCTACTGCAACAGTCTATTTACCTATCCTTATGCCAGTACCATGCAGTTTTGCATCTCCTTTAAATTTGATTTTCTTTTTCAAAATTGTTTTAGCTACTTGGGGCCCCTTGCAATTCCATATGAATTTGAGGATTCGCTTTTCTGTGTTTCTGGAAAAAACAAAGGACCACTGGCATTCTGATAGGGATTATACAGAATTTGTAGATCACTTTGAGTAGTATTGACATCTTAATATTATTCGTGTTAGTATTACCTATTCCTTGGATATTCGATAGAATAGTTTGTAAACTCTTTGAGCCTGTGGGTTTGTTTGTTTATTTTTGGTGTTTATTCATAGGCAGATTTCAAAGTCTGATTAAATTTCTTTTATTGTTATTGTTATGTCTTCCAATCTATTAACTTGGGATATTTTTCCATTTATTTAGGTCTTCTTTAATTTCTTTCAGTAAAGAAAGAAATTTCAGTGTACTAGTCTTCCACCTCCTTAGTTAAATTTTTTCCTAGGTACTTTATTCAAAAGTGAGGTTTTTAAAATAAAATATTTTAGGCATGCAAAGAAATATAATGAACACCTGTGTAATCACTACTCAGTTTAAGAAATAAAACTTAACAAATACAATTGAAGCCTCTCTAACTGCATTTTTCCCCCTCCCTCAGAAGTAACTGCTCTCTTAAACACCATACACAAAAATAAACTCAAAATGGATTAAAGACTTAAATGTAAGGTAAGGCCAGACACTATAAAACTCTTAGAGGAAAACATAGGCAGAACACTCTATGACATAAATCTCACCAAGATCCTTCTTGACCCACCTCCTAGAGCAATGGAAATAAAACCAAAAATAAACAAATGGGACCTAATGAAACTTAAAAGCTTTTGCACAGCAAAGGAAACCATAAACAAGACAAAAAGACAACCCTCAGAATGGGAGAAAATATTTGTAAATGAAGCAACTGACAAAGGATTAATCTCCTGAATATACAAGCAGCTCATGCAGCTCAATATCAAAAAAACAAACAACCCAATCCAAAAATGGGCAGAAGACCTAAATAGACATTTCTCCAAAGAAGATATACAGATTGCCAACAAACACATGAAAGGATACTCAACATCACTAATCATTAGAGAAATGCAAATCAAAGCTACAATGAGGTATCACCTCACAATGGTCAGAATGGCCATCATCAAAAAATCTACAAACAGTAAATGCTGGAGAGGGTGTGGAGAAAAGGGAACTCTCTTGCACTTTTGGTGGGAATGTAAATTGATACAGCCACTATGGAGAACAGTATGGAGGTTCCTTAAAAAGCTAAAAATAGAACTACCATATGACCTAGCAATCCCACTACTGGGCATATACCCTGAGAAGGCCATAATTCAAAAAGAGTCATGTACCACAATGTTCACCACAGCTCTATTTACAATAGCAAGGACATGCAAGCAACCTAAGTGTCCATCGACAGAAGAATGGATGAAGAAGATGTGGCACATATATACAATGGAATATTACTCAGCCATAAAACAAAACGAAATTGAGTTATTTGTAGTGAGGTGGATGGACCTAGAGTCTGTCATACTGAGTAAGTCAGAAAGAGAAAAACAAATACTGCATGCTAACACATATATATGGAATCTAAAAAAAAAAAAGGTTCTGGAGAACATAGGGGCAGGACAGGAATAAAGACGCAGATGTAGAGAATGGACTTGAGGACACAGGGAGGGGGAATGGTAAGCTGGGATGAAGTGAAAGAGTGGCATGGACATATATACACTACCAAATGTGAAACAGATAGCTAGTGGGAAGCAGCCGCATAGCACAGGGTGATCAGCTCGGTGCTTTTTGACCACCTAGAGGGGTGGGATGGAGGGGTTGGGAGGAAGACGCAAGAGGGAGTAGATATGGGGATATATGTGTATGTATAACTGACTCACTTTGTGATACAGCAGAAACGAACACAACATTGTAAAGCAATTATACTCCAATAAAAATCTTAAAAAAAATGTAACTGCTCTCTTAAATTTAGTGTTTATCATTTCCTTACATAGTTTGATAGGCAGAATAATAGTCTCCCCAGTTACCCGCCCCCCCCATCCTCATAACCTGTGAATACATGGCAAGAGTTTCTGCAGACTCAAGTTAAAGATCTTGAGATGGTGAGATTATCGTTGTTTATCTGGGTGGATGCAATGTAATCACAAGGGTCCTTATAAGTAAAAGAGGGAGGTAGGACTCCTTGTAAATACATCTCTCCAAGGGCCAGATAAGCACCAGTGTCTCTAGCTTTTATGATCTATAGATGTCTCCCAGGTCCTGGGACACATATCTCTTTGAATGTAAATTATTAGGGATCTTCCTGACATCTTGGGAGCTTGACCTAGGGAACTAGGCCAGATTATACACATTTGACCTTCTTGGGGAGACAAGAGAAGTTTTATTATCCTTTTAGATCAGAGAAATTAACTAGACAGATAGCTACAGATCTAATCTCCATAGTATGTGGAAAGTAAAATGTTTATAGAGGAAGTGAAGACAAAACATTACCTTTTTACCGTATAGATTTCTGTGTCTCCAGAGGCTAGAGCTTTTTACAGGGGCACTGAGGAATCCAGGAAAGATTTTTATTTCCTCACACTGGTTTATCAGCAATTGAGACTTCTGATATAATGTTTCATCATGATTGTGGATTTGTCAATTTCTCCTTGTATCTTTGCAGCTATACTACTGGATACTTTCATTTAGAATTGTTATATATCTTTAGTAAATTATTTGAATTGTTTTTTTAAATTATAATGTAGTGACCTTCTTTATCAAATAAATTTTTAAAATCCAGCTAAACTACAATACTGAACAAGATGAACACAACCGAAAGGAAATTTGATAGCTATATTGATATCAGAGGGGAAAACTTTAAAGCAAAAGCAGTATTAGGGATAATCTTTGTCTTCCAAGCAGTGAATTTTTAAAAATTTATTATTACTAGATATACTTAGATTCATTTTTCTCATCTTATTTTATACTATTTATTCTCTTTTATGTACTTCTGTTTTGTCCTTTCCTGCCTTTATTTATTGTATTTTAAAAGCTACCCCCTTGTCCCCATTTTCATGTGTTAGAAGATATCCATTGGCTTCTCTTAAATATTTTTGACATGTGCATTTACCTTAATAAAGCCTAAAGTAAATTAATAGCTGTACTTTCTTCCTAATTAATGGAATTTAGAACATTTTAACTGATTATTTTCTCCAGTCTTAGAATATGAATATATTCTAGTGGTTTTGTCCCTTGTTTTTTGTACTCCCACGTGTCATCATCCTTATACGTTTTTATAAGGTTGCTGGGTTTACCCTTATGCTTATTAAATTTCTTTCCCCATCATTACTGTTTCATCTCACTCCTTTCCTCTGATTTCAATGTCCTTTAGAAGTTGTTTTGTGATGGGTCTATTAGAGGCAAACTCTCTCAGTCTTTGTCGTAGAGTGTCTTTACTTAATACTCATCCTTGAGTTGTAATTTACTTGCATGTGGTATCTGAGATTGGTAAGTAGTTTCTGCTGACTATGCTTTCTGTGACTGCGAAGTGACATTCTTTTGTAGGTAATCTGTCTCCGGTTGCATTTAAGGTTTTCCTTTGCTTATGGCCTTTTGCAATTTCACTACAAAGCCATGGTATCTTGATTATCCTGTTTGGGATTTCTTGTGTTTCTTAAATCTGAGAATTGTTGCTTTGCATCAGTTCTAAAGCATTTTTGTCTGTAATATTTTTGAGTTTTGCTTTGATTCCATTTGCTCTGTTCCTTCCTTCTGGATATTCTATAAAGATATATAGAATATTGGACCTTTTTATGTTATATAATGTGTCTCTTAACCTCCTTTATATTTTCCATCTCTTTATCTCTCTGTGCTTTATCCTGTGTAATTTCATTATACATAATCCAGTTTGCTATTTCTTGTATTAGCTGGGTTTCTTCTGCTATTTAACTCGTCTGTTGAGTTTTTAGTTTCAATCATTATGTTTTTAATTCCCATGAATTTTATTTGGTTTCTTTATAAATCTGCCCAGTCCTTTTTTCAACAACAGCTTTTCTCAAGATTTTTTTTGTCTTCATCACCTTAATGTTTTCATGATTACTGACAATTTTATTCATGAAGTTATTGTTTTTCTGTTGTTGACTCTTGTTGGACATTTTTTCCTTCCTGTGTTTTGTAATTTTTAGTGAGAGCTCATTTTGTTGTGGCTTAATCTGTAGGAATTCTACAAGGCCAGGTTTGAGGGTGTGTTTCTTTAGAGAGAGGGTATTTATTTCTGCCAAATGCCCCATAGTTACTACCAAGTTGGAAACTCTTTTCATGTTAATGTATCAAATACAATTACAAAGGTAATAAATTCAAGTTAGATCCCACAAATAACTAAAATTTAAATTCCAATGCACACAATAAGTGGTCTTTGGTTACAAATTCTCTGGGAAATTTTTTTCATCCCAGGCTAGGTAGTTTAGTTTTTCTCTTGTCAATAGCAGTTTTTTGTTTTGTTTTTACATCTCTCTTTTTTATAATCCTGGATTTCTCTGTCTCTCTCCTTTTCTCTGTCTCCTTCTCTTTCTCCCTCTGACTCAGTTATGACCTCCAGCTTTGTATAAGCCTGGTAACTTTTTCTGTCTCTGCATGGCCAGTAAAATCTGAACCTATTTGTTATGAAAAGCAGCAACCACCTCCACCGTTCTCCCATCCCAAGCAGCTATGGCATGGATATCTTATTGTGCGTCTGGCTTTACAAAGATTGGGGACCTGGATATTTTCCTTACTTTCTTGAAAACTCAGTTATTTTTAAAAAACAAATGTTTGTTTTAGAGAGGAGAAAAGTGATTATTAGGGGTTATGGGGTAAGGGAAATAGGGAGTTTGGAAAAAGGGTATAAACTTTCAGCTATAAGATGAATAAGGTCTGAGAATCTAAAGTAATACACAGAGATAAATAATCGAATACACTTCAGATTAAAAGTAAAGTCATCTAAATAATGACTATGGTTGATAACACTGTGTTGTATAATTGCAATTTGCTAACACAGTAGAACTTAAATGTTCTCATAAAAATAAATAAATAAAGATAAGTATGTGAGATGTTAGATGTTTAATTTAACTAGATGGGGGAATTCTTTTACAATGTATACATAAATCAACTCACTATGATGTACACTTTAAATATCTTACAATTTTATGTCAATAATACCTCAATAAAGCTGAAATTTTAAAAAATTTAAAAAGGAAATATTTTTAAATGTTTGTTTTAGCATTTACTGATGTTTTGTATCAAGAGGATTTCCAGATTTTCTAGTCTACCATTTTTCTAGAAATAGAAGCCAAAGTGGGTTTATTGATCTTTCCCAGGAATCCTATAACTTTAAAAAGAATCCAGTTCAGCAAATAATTATTGAATGCCTTCTATGTAGTACCAGCTACTATTTAGGGAAATTATTCACTTTCTAGCAGAATACCACTTTCATTCAGAAAATAAAATAAATCTACCTATCTTCCTCACCATCCTTCTGCAACTATCAATTTGATCAAATTATATCAAAGGCATCATCAGATAAGTTCTAGAACTAGATAAAATTCCTACCTTCAGATAAAATTCAAGCACATAAACCCCTGCTACCACAATATACGGATTACATTACCATTATTAACACACACACACACTCACACAAAATGGTAAATTGAAGAGTTAGATCAAAATTCACATATTTTTTCAAAATCGTGAATTTTTTTCTTTGTGTTTAGATTTTCTCCTACCTCAGTTTAAGAGATGTGGTAATATGTGGTCAAGTTAATCGCTCCTGCTTGTTGATGACACAAATGAGCTCATTGTGGAATGGTGTAAGTAGACACGACCTGAAGCTATGTCTTTATTCTAGTTCTCAAAGGAGAATAGACTGCTATAAAGCCACCTGTAATGGGGACTACCTTCTTCCCTGCTCCACAACATGGGGCCACAAAAAGTAGGTGCATTTGTTTCTCTTTTGTCCAGGCACAAGCCTGAAGGACAAGATTAAAAAATGTTATTTGAAGAGATTCAATATGAGTATTTTCTAATTTAAATAGTAGAAATAAATTGAATATTATTTTTGGATTGAAACAAAGCCCCATTATATCTGAGTTAGGCTTAACATTGCCTTACTCAAGGAGCTCCAGAGATATATTGAGAAAATGCAAGCAAGGTGCTTACTGTAGAGCCTGGCATGCAGGCAGCACTCAATAAATATTAGCTATTATTGTTGGTTCAAAAAATACAACAAAGCAGCATAAAATATGGAGTAAAGGAAAAAAATTACTGAGCATGAAATAGGGCTAAAATATACAACATGTAAGCAAAGCTTGTTTGATAATTCTTAGTGTATTTGCATGCACATGTACACACACACACTCAGGAATTTTCTAATGCAGAGTCCTAGGCTCATGCCTCTGTATTGTTCTTGTCATTGCACTATTTTTGTACTATTGTCATAAACTAGAACTAGCTTATATTTTTCATTCCAAAGAGACATTGGGTGGTAGGTCTTAGCCAACAATAGAAAATAAGCATGTGTTATCCCTGATGACCTTTCTTTTCTTTTTCTTGGATAATTGCTTTAATCTTAACAACTGTGATCATTTATGCCATCAACAAATGTTGGAGTTGGTAACATTTTCCTTGTCACCTAAGTCCAGTAAATAGCTGGCTTCACCACCCCTCCTAAATTGCTATTGATTGGAGGACAAATGATATCATGTGCTCAGACTGACCTATAAATAGGTGGTCGGGGCCATTCTGCAGAAACTTTGACAAAGAAACTAAGAGGAGTTGACAAGGTACAGGGAATCTAGCTCCGTAAGTCAACTCAGAATCTTTACATCTCATCAGAACACCACCCCATTCTTGGCTATACTGCTCTACTCTCACCTTATGCAGCAATGGCAATAAGAAAATGTGCTTGCTTCTGTCTTAGTTAACCCCTCTTAGCTACCAAATTTAGTATTCCTGTCTTAGATGTATTTTTAGTTGAAGGCAGTGATTCTTAAGCTTTAGAATGCATTCGAATCATCTAAAGGGATTGTTAAGACAGATTGATGGTTGCCACCCCCAGAGTTTCTGACTTAGTAGGTCTGGGGTGGGGCTTGAGAATTTGCATTTCCAACACGTTCCTGGGTGATGCTGATGCTGGTCCCAGGATCACACTAAGAACCACTGATTTAAAGTAATAAATCTCTTACTTATGTGACAGATTAGGTGTTACCTTTTCCTTTGGAAAACCCATAAAGAAGAAAAATAAATAAAACCAAATGATCTGGAAGAGAAAGAACATGTACAATATTAAAATCAGGACAAATCTTGCAGAAAACTGGCAGAAAAAGCCAGCACTTCTGCCAAAACTTCATTGGGTAAAGATGAAGAAAATATGAGCATATGGCAGTGAAGAACAATGCCAGGATAGGAAGTTAAGCTGCTTTATGTTCAGCTAATTTCTCTTTCCTCAATTATGCATTGTCCTTCATTTGCAGTTATTTTTTCCTTTATTTGTGAGTGCTCAAATGTGGCGCAACTATAACAAACATTTCAGCACAAAGAATAGTTTTGTTCAGAAGTCAATGAGAAAGTGGATGTTCATATACTTAACCTTTTAGCTGAAAGATAGTATTAATACTATGTTATTGTTATCAACTATACTTCCATTTAAAAAATACTATGTTATTGTTTATCAACCAGCCCTGGCCATTAGGAGCTCACTAAACCACTGTGCTCTTCAGTTTTACATATAATCAGCCAGGTACACTCAGGTCATCTTTCCTTTTCTCTAGAACTACCCCCTCCAAATTATGAGTTATGAAAAGGCCATTATAGACCACACACTCTAAATTGCCTTTCCCATAGTCAAGGACTCAATGTATAGTTTGTGCTCATGAAAAAAGAAGCAGGCACACATTAATGATGAACCCTGGAGGGTTCACTGACATTGAAGAAGGGGGAAGCCTTGGGGCTCACCTGGAATTATAGGGGGGCATCCAGGCCACTCTAAGACAGTTGATTCTTTTGAGGGGTGGATGTGAGACCCCTGCCCTCCCAGCTCTCAACCTGGACTGGACATTTGGAATCTGTTTTTAATTAAACCTAGGAATGACCATGAAAAAAAATCTATTTGTAATTAAACCTGGGAATGACCACAAAAAATCCAAAGAAATAAAAAAAAATGAGTGGTGAGATGAAGAAAATTTAGTTCTTTGATGCTTTAAAAATATTTTAAAAGTTTTACATGCAAAAGATCTCTCTCATGTCTTAATGTTTTTGTTTATCCTTTTTAGATTGATTTTTCCACAGTAAAAAATATAATCACAGATAAACACATAGTGTTTACTTTGCAAAGGTGGCGTCTAAATGTGCTGTGCTTGAATTTTCGTGGTTGTGTTCTCCAATTGAAAACTTTGACATCTGTCAGTAAGTATGTTCATTACAACTGTTTGTCTTGCTTTCCTGTATTTTAAAATGGAAACTTCAATTACCGCCTTATGCCATAAGAATGCCTATTAAAACTATTTAAAAGTCCTATAATATAGTCAGCTCTTGCTGGATTGTATGCCCTGGGAGTTGGTCCTTTGGTCATTCTTATTGACTGCTTTTTTTTGTCTAACATTTTTCTATCTATATGTCATTAGTTTATCCACTAAAAAAATACAATATAAGAACTTCTCATTAAAGAAATTCTAACAATAGACAGTAGAAGCAGAAATCGACCTTCATCTCCCTCAAACCCATTCACATACCCCACGGTACTCAACATTATCAGTCTTTCTGTTTTTCTAAAATACATTTACATATTTGTGATTAAAAATACACAATTTTAATATTTAACATTGAAGGGATCATACTGTCTTATATTTTCTATTATGTCTTGGAAATCTTTTCATGTCAGTACATATAGAACTACTAAATTATTTTCCCATACTATGGCTATACTGTAGCTTATTTAACATTCTTCCTATTGATGGACATTGAGGTTATTTCCTGTTTTTTCCAAGCTGTTTTGTGAAGTCTGTATTTAATTGTCTTAGTTCAGGCTGCTATAATAAAGTTCCATTTTGGCTGGGTGGCCTATAAACCACAAACACTTATTTCTCATAGTTCTAGAGGCTGGAAGTTCAAGACCAAGGTGCCAATGTGGTTGGGCTCTAGTGAGGGCCCTCTTCTGGGTTGTGGACTTCCATCTTCTCCCTGTATCCTCACATGGTAGAGAGCAGGAGAGAGCGCTCTCTGGAATCCCTTGTGTAAGGGCACTAATCCTATTCATGAGAGTTCCACCTTAATTACATCCCAAAGGCCCCACCTCCTAATACCATCACATTGGGGGTTAGGATTCCAACATGTGAATTTTGGGGGGACACATTCAGCCCATTGCATTAACCCATATGTCCTTTGAGGTACATTTTTAAGTTTCCATATGTATTTCTGGAAATGAGAGAAAAAATAGATTTAAAAAAGTATACATCCATGTTGACTTCAGATAATGAGAAAGAATGCCATAAACACATGTAAATATCAACATGGATGAGTCTAAAGATATTAATGGGCAAAAGCAAGTTGCAGAATGATATACATAATCTAATACCATTTGTATACAACTTTTCATGTGTAAAATAATACCATATACTTTATATTTGGAAATAATTTCAATACTATACATTCAAGGGCACTTGTACATACACACACACACACACACACAGTAAAATATAAAAAGCATGCATGGAAATCAAAAACCTCAAATGCAAGATAGTGGTTACCTCTGAGGTGGAGAGGGTTGAATGAAATGGGGAAGAGGTTCACAAGGGGTTTCAACTGTTATCAGTAATATTTTTTTAATTGAAAAAAGAAAAATACAAAATGGAATAATTCTAATTGGTTATTGCTGGTGCTGAAGAAAGCAGGAGCTTTATATACGATGTTATTTTACCTGATCACGTATTAAACTATCCTCTTGGTTTTAAGTTTGTTGGTTGAATCTTTTAGGTTTTCTAGGTAGATTATCATGTCATCTGGAAATATTAACAGTTTTATTTCCATTCATTCCTATTCTTGTATCTTTTACTTCTTTTTTTCAGTAGCAAGGATATGCAGCCATCTTGTCTTGTTCTCGAGTCCTTTTCTCATATTTTTAATGAGAATGGTGTTAATATGATTTTATCTTTTAATTTCTGGGACACATCCTTCATAAAGATATAATGCTGCTCCATCTTTGACAGCAGCCATCTTATGCATGTTCCTCATTCAATCTGGTCATGTCTGCCTTTGGATTTTTAGGAACTATTAATTTCTGATCCACCAAGAGAATTCCTTTTTGTTTTCCAAGGATGTTATAGATTAAAAATCATTTATTTCTTATAATTTGGGTAAGAGAGGAAAACTGAAACATGTGCTTAGTCTGCTATCTTAAACCAATTTGTTACTTTTTTCTTCTTTTGCTCTCTTTCCTTGTGATTTGGTGACTATCTTTAGTGTTTTGTTTGGATTTTTTTTCTCTTTTTGTGTGTGTGTATCTATTATAAATTTTTGGTTTGTGGTTACCATGAGGTGTATATACAGCAATCTTTATAAATGTTTGATTATTTTAAGTTCCTAATCTCTGAAGTTTGAATGCATTTTAACAACCCTGCATTTTTACTCCCCCCAAGTTTGTTTTTGACATCATAGTTTACATCTTTCGTTGCATGCATCTCTTAACTACTTATTGTTGATATAGATGATTTTACTACTTTTGTCTTTTAAACTTCCCACTAGCTTTACAAGTGGTTGATGTGCTATCTTTACTGTATATTTGCCTTTACCGATGAGATATTTTTCCTTTTGTAATTTTCATATTTCTACTTGTGGCCTTTTCTTTCCCACTTCGTGAAGTCCCTTTAACATTTCTTGTAAACCCAGTTTCTTTCAGCTTTTGCTTGTCTATAAAACTCTTGATCTTTTCTTTGAATCTGAATGATAGCCTTGAGTAGATTATTCTTTCTCCTTTTATCATTTTAAAAATATCATGCCACTCCCTTCTGGCGTACAGAGTTTCTGCTGAAAAGGCAGATGATGGTCTTATAGGAGTTCCCTTGTTATACTGTTGACTGATACATATGACATCTTCTCATCATTCACCAACACTCTACCTCCTGCAGAAAGAAGCCCCAACATCTCACAGAATTTAGGCAAGTAGATTCTCATTACTGAATTGCTTCTATTTGCTAGAGCAGGAGACTTGTTCAGATTTCTCAGAAACAGATGTTAATTGATCCAGGGCATAAACTCCAGAGGAGGAAATGGTTAGTAAATGAATAATCTGAACTGTTTAATGTTAAATATCTTTCCCAAATCATCAAGAATTAGGCCAGAGCTGACTCAGGCTTAGGACTCAGGAGAACTCAGCTTGTAGTAAATCTTATTTACTTCAGAAAAATCAATGAATCTTAGAACTAGTCGAAAAAAAAAAAAAAACCACTTGGGTATTTGGATAAAAACTCAAGTGATATTTAAACATATATGTTCAAATATGTAGATCTCAGGATTGTATTATTTTTGACTACCATAAAATACACTTTAAAAAAATCTCTTGAATTTCATCACCTATTGAACAGAAGAAAGTTGCAAAGGCAAGTTATTAATCAATCAAGTATGAAATTGGCAGAAAGGGTGGATATATGTATATGTATAACTGATTCACTTTGCTGTACAGCAGAAACTAATGTAACATTATAAATCAACTATATTCCAATAAAAATTAATTTAAAAAAGAAATTAGCAGAAGAGGAGGTATCTAATTATTAATTCCATCACTGATCAACTATGCTTCCCTGAAAAAATATAAACTCTGATACAAAAAAAGAGCAAATTTTAAGCTTTTAAAAATGTATTTAAATTTTGGCCCTGGGAGATATTAGCAATTCTAAATGACTTACTTTTGGGTGGTCTGGATCAATTTCTATCATGATGTGTTCCAGAGCTTTATTTTCAAATAGATCCCTGGGAATGATCCTGAATATAAAAATAAACCAATAAAATTCCCAGCTAGCCTCCAAAAATTAAACCAGAGAGTAACTTGGGTCCTTTCTCTGAATCAGATTTAATGCCCTTATTTCTTTCCAGAACCCTCACATTCCTACTGTGTGCCTCTGTCTTCCACTGAGGTCCCACCTGGCTTTCTCCACCATCAAATCTTGGATGTTTTCTTTAATATTCCACTCTGAGTGCTCATCAACAATAAGTGAATTTATTACATCTCTCTGGTAACACTTCAAACTTAACAGCTACCTTCAATACCTCATGCTGAACAACGTGAGAATTTGCATTGAGAACCAGTATTTCTAAGTCTCCACCCTGACCCAAACCATTGATAAAATGCGCATAGCGGTTAGAACCTTACAATCCAGCTGTCATTTCCTGAACCACCAGCTCCAGCAATTGTTCCAGCTTCCCACTCTCTTGGTTTCCTATACATATTAATAGAATTAACTGACTTGACCCAAAGATTATCGCCCACCCTCATAGGTGGTTCAGGAGAAAAAGCACCTACTATTCTTTTAGTGTCTGTTTCTGGAAGTTCTGTTGTGAGGCAGCCATGACTAAAGGTAACTTTTAGAGTGCTCTGTAGCCTTGCACAGTAGAAAGGACTTAGGCGGACCTGAATCCAGGCTCTGCCACCTGCCAGCTTTGTGGCTCTATCCAAGTTACCTACATTCTAAGCCTTGGATTCCTCATCTAGAAAAGGCAGATAATATGATGTACCTCAGAGGGATCTTGTGAGAATTAGAAATAGAATACGTGAAGCTCTTAGCACAGTGTCTGGCCTCTAATAGGTGTTTAAGAAATGTTCAAGGGAATTCCCTGGAGGACCAGTGGTTAGGACTTGGTGCTTTCACTGCTGTGGCCTGGGTTCAATCCTTGGTTGGGGAACTAAGATCCTGCAAGCCACGTGGTGCAGCCAAAAAAAAAAAAAAAAAGAAATGCTCAATACTATTTGTTATTTACCATGTTCTGTACTTTGGAAATTTGTACAAGTATCAGATAAGACCAGTTGCTAACCTTTGTATGAATACCTTGATATAAGAAATGGAAATATATTCAACTCAGTGAAAAGAAAATCTGCATAAAAAGGAAAAAGTGGTATTTCTAATGATATGTACATATTTCTTTTCATTTTATTTCTCTAATAGTACACTACTATCAAAATACAAACTGATGGGGTCAGTCTCCAGACACTTCCTCTCTTTCTGGTGATTGTTTCTCGAGGTGAGCTAATTTTAACCTGCAACACAAATCATGGGGCTTCTCTTGGGTACCACCTCTGCCCTCAGTTGCTTCTGATATCACTTCCCTTTTTGTTTGCTTCTTTTTCATCCCAAATCCTGACCCTGAATCCTAATTTCATCCTGTTTTATGTTCCTTGACATATTAGCTTAGCAGGAAGGGCTCTCAGATCTTTCTCACTGACAGGTGGCTTCCTAGTCTGAACTCTGTTAAAAGAACCAGTGCTGTTTCCACATTTACTAGTGTTTATACCTGTTCAGAGCTCTCATGTTCACATCATCTACAACTGCTTCTGAGAGTCCCATCTTCTGAACGGTCTCTAATATAATTCTCAGATTCTTGGCTTATTGCCTGTGGCAATTCTCCTTCAGGTCTAGCTTGACAGTTTTTTGCAAGGATCAGTGAAAAGTAGTTGAGAATCTGGGTTTACCAGGACCTCATTTTGGAGTGCACAGGAATCAGAAATGGAAATTTACTCAATGCATAAGCTGACTTACTGAAAAAAAAAAGTTGGGGGGCAGAGGGGAGAGAATTAAATTTTATTATTACTAAGCATTTGTATCTCTTCATTTTGATCATCTTTAGGCATGTACAAGCAGCTCTTGAAAAGCATGTAAAAATGAACCAGGTTTCTTTTAATTTTCAAAAAGCAGTAAAAACATTTATACAGAACATTATGACCTTCTAACGCCATCATTAGGACCCAACTCCTGCAGGTTACCAGTGTGGAATCATCATCAAAAGCTGTTCTGCAAACAGGCAGGCAAGCAGGATGAGAGTATTCCCTTGATTACTATACTGTCACAACAATAATAATAATTAAGGGAACCTTCCTTTAGCTGGGTAACCCTGCATAAATAGGTAAAACAGTTAATCAAAATGTAAACATGCGGTTTTCCAACACCAGTTAAGCAAATACAAAATTAGCTGCAACCAGAACAATTTCTAAGTTATCCCACAATAGTGATTCTTACACTTTGTTTCTTTGCTGTGTGATCCTTAAGTATTTTTTCCCATTCATCATCTTCTGTATCCTGGTCAAATGTTTCAGGGTATGCTGGTAATTTGTCTTTGGGGCATTCTTCATAGTAACTCCGAACATATTTTCCCACAAACCACCCTTTGTATTCTTTGGGCATTTTGCACTCCAGGCCATTATAGTGCACGTTGTAGTGATGCATTAACCAGTAGTAGAGGTAGTGGATGTTGTAGTCACATCTCCAAGGGTTATCTCTGAGCCACAAGAGTTTCAAAAAATACAAGTCTTCTAATACTCCATAGTCAAAGTTTTGCAGACTGTTGTTTGATAAATCTAACTCTTCTAAATGTGTGAGTCCTAAAAAAGCAGCTAGAAACAGAAAATATTTATTAAACCAACTGGGTAATTGGGTTAAGTGCACTGTGTATTATAAGGATAAATTTAAATTAAAAATAAGAGAGTTAATTCTCTCTATTGAAAATAAAGGAAAAGATTTCCCTCCCCTCCTTTTTCTCAGAGTTCTAACTTTAGAAAACTTGCAAGTACTTTCTCGTCTCTGAAATGTGTACATATCCTTTAGAAGACTAAAGAGGCCTTTTCCAGCTTTATGAGGCTCATCCTTCTTAAGAACCTGGGAGCCATCTCTTTGAAATGGAAACATCAAGGGAGATAACACCTGTCTCCCAGTTTCTGTGGGGGCGTAGGAGCCTTGTTCCAAGTCACAAAATTACCTCTTGTCATAAAGACAGAAGTATGTTTTCCTCTTGATAAAGCCTATTAGCTAACACAGATGCCAACTCACTTGCGAGTAAGGCTAGAATGAACAATGTTTGACAAACGGTGCTGTCAAGTCTTCTTACTTAAGAACTAGTTATCGTTTATCCTGAAATCACGTATGTATTAGGTTGTATCTGCTTGGCTATACAAAGGGTGAGATTTCTTTCTGTCTCTGTAATCTCTTAGCAGATTGCCTGTGATGTACATCACATTCTGGTTTAATGCTTATTCAATAATAAAAGAATCTTCTTTCTCTACTACCTTTGTGGAGAGAATTTCTGTGTTGGGTGAAGACTTCGGTTTTAATTATATTTCCCCAATAGTATACGTGTCTAAACGCAAAATTCTGAAATATGTTTTTACTCAGACAACGCTTTCCCCTTGATTAAATTGACTAGAATACAATATTTTATTTGAAAAATCAGTTTTAAGTTAGCTGTCTAAAAATGTACTGTGTGCTCATATGCATTTTTTAATACTCACTGGAAAGATGCCACAAAAAAGGCATGAATTAGGAAAATATCTCAAATGTAAGACATTAAGTGCATAAAAAATGAGAAATGTGTTTGGGGATGATTTGACAGCTCTCTGGGATATAACTCTGAAAATGCCTAGAAAATAGCCATTTCCCAGTTTCCTTCCCAGGGGGAAGGAATTATATTCTTGTATTGTCCAAAACCAAAAAAAGTTTTATCAACATTTTGAAGACATCTGGTTGTAATTTGGCAAGCTATGGTAGCTATCAGCTTTGAAACCGTATGTATTTAATTCTGCTGGAGGGTGGATAATTAAAACAAATATCAAACACATAACACAAAATAATACAACAAAAAGCTTTTTCTTCGCCTCTGAGAGTAAAGAAATCTAAACCTAAATTATCCCTACTTCAGTTTATGTAAACTGACAAGGTACTCTAGAATTTACAGGTCAATGCTGATTTCAAATATTCTGTTTCTGTTTCAAACATTTTCTCATTGTTCTTTTAAAATACTCTCGTCAGAGCATAGTGCCCTTATTTTGAATTTGAAAAATATGCTCTCAAACTAATACCATTAACTATTTTCATATCATTTGTTCTCAGACAAAACCCTTAATTCCAAAGAAGTATATTTTGGTGCAAAGCAATGACTTGGGTCATTGGGAGAGGGGAGCAGGTGGCTGGGGAGGAGCAAAAGGTCAGCCTTGGGCTTCCCTGGTGGCGCAGTGGTTGAGGGTCCGCCTGCCGATGCAGGGGACACGGGTTCGTGCGCCCGTCTGGGAAGATCCCACATGCCGCGGAGCGGCTAGGCCCGTGAGCCATGGCCGCTGAGCCTGCACATCCCGAGCCTGTGCTCAGGAACTGGAGAGACAACAGTGAGAGGCTTGCATACCGCAAAAAAAAAAAAAAAAAAGGTCAGCCCTTGCAATGATAGTTCTGAAGACACTGCATTTTAAAAAATTTGCTCACATTTTGTGAGTTAATGATCTCACAATTTTCTTTTCTTTTTAAAAAAATTATTTATTTATTTTTGGCTGCATTGGGTCTTTGTTGCTGCATGCGGGCGAGCGGGAGGATAGACACTTGCCCAGGGACCCGAGACAGGCATGCTTGTCTTGCAGTTCTTTGGTTCTCATTGAGCAAAAGAGGATCTCCACCTCCAGATTCTTCACCCTGTGGCCTGGCTTTGTGGAGACCGGCTACCAGTGACTGACCTGCACACTAATACAATGATCACTTTGTTTGGGAGAAGAGTATCTCTATAGCATTCTTATTCACTGTAAAATGAAAATTGCTTTTGATCTCAAAATTTGAAGATACTCCCAAGTTTACACTATCTGTACAGGCTAAGGTATGAGCGTAGCATATTGCTGTTCCTTTCAAAATTTTTTAAAATTATGATTTCTTAATATTTAAAAATGTTATTAATACTAAAATATGCCTTGGTAGCTCTAGAATATTCATTTTTAGTTTTTACTTCTACAATGTTAAAATCCTCATGCTCTGTTAATGGTATTAAATTACATTTAAGAAAACAAGAAACAATCGTACTCAAAATGCTTATGACATTAACATTATACTATTAATAGTAGTAATACACATTTTTAAAGACGGAACTTTTCGGGCTTCCCTGGTGGCGCAGTGGTTGAGAGTCCGCCTGCTGATGCAGGGGACACGGGTTCGTGCCCCGGTCCGGGAGGATCCCACATGCCGCGGAGCGGCTGGGCCCGTGAGCCATGGCCGCTGAGCCTGCGCGTGCGGAGCCTGTGCTCCGCAACAGGAAAGGCCACAACAATGAGAGGCCCACATACCACAAAAAAAAAAAAAAAAAAAAAAAAAAGACAGAACTTTTCAAATTGTGAAGGCCCTGCGAAGGCACAAATATTACGTATGTTACAAATCTGATCAACATTGCAGTAATTCTCAGTTCTTTCTAAAATTCAGTGAGTTAACTTACCATGCTCATTTTTGTCAGAGGCTTTGCTTAGCAAATGGAGAAGAGATTTGAAGGATGGAAGAGAGAATTGATCTTGATCTAGGATTAGATAAAATCCATCTGGCTCTAATTTGAGCACATTTTATCTTAATTTATGAGCAGACTAGACCTTAATTTTATGAGCTTAATTTATTCTGCTTAGCAGATTATTTCAAATTTACTTTAAACAAGTTAAAGTCTTACTTTAAAAAAGTTTGGACTTAATGAAAAGCAAAGAAAATGCCAGATCTGAATTTCCTTTTAAAAATCACGACATGTTTAGCATATTATTGACCACTAGACACATACCCTATTTTTTTTTTTTTTTTTTTTTTTTGACTGCTTTGGGTCTTCATTGCTGCGTGCACGTTTTCTTTAGTTGTGGTGAGCCGGGCTACTCTTTGTTGCCATGCGCGGGCTTCTCATTGCGGTGCCTTCTCTTGTGGCAGAGCATGGGCTCTAGATGTGCAGGCTTCAGTAGTTGTGGTGTGTGGGCTCTAGAGCGCAGGCTCAGTAGCTGTGGTTCGGGGGCATAGCTGCTCTGCGGAACGTGGGATCTTCCTGGACCAGGGCTCGAACCCGTGTCCCCTGCATTGGCAGGCGGATTCTTAACCACTGTGCCCCAGGGAAGCCCTAGCCATATACTCTTATTTTAAAAATATATTCTACAAAACACTTCTTTTATTTGGACCAACTGAATAACTGTTGCTTATTACATACTTCATAAAGCAACAGTTTGGCAAATATTTCTGAGGGCCAAGCAAGTTCTACTATAAGCATCATGTTTAATTTAAATTCAGACTTCTTACAGTTTTTTAAAAACTAAATTGTATTTACTATAAATGTTACCGTAATAAAAAAACAGAGAACACCTGTCACCTGTTTAAAGGGCTATTCTGTGGAACTTACCAGGATCTATGAATTGAATGCCATTGCTGCTGAGGTTTAATTTCTTTAGCTCATGAGCATCTTCAAACTCCTTGGGTCGAAGTTGGTTGATTTTGTTGTGTGACAAGTCAAGTTTAACAATGTCTGGAGGGATGTTGTTTGGAACTTTCTTCAACTCTGGAAAAAATAAAAATGTTCAGGTTATCAAGCTCTCCTCTTGCCTCCATTTGCTCTATCACTCTTATCCCTGTGTGACTGAAGAGTCAGCTCTTGAAGGGGAAAGGGATATCCCATCTAAAGCCAAAGAACATTATTATATGAACAAGCCTCAGAATATGCTAAATTCCACCAAAGCCCAGCGAACCAAGTGCATCACACTTAGAGGAGCAGATATCACTCCTTGCTGAACTGTTCTGAGAAACTTCCTAGAGGCGGCAAGAAATCAAGATCAGGACAGCAGGCAGTGCAGCTCAGCTGGCTGGGCATCAGGCGGGGTGGTGGGGCTCAAGCCTGGTCGCCTGTTAGAATCACCTGGGACGCTCTTAAAAACAGAAAGCTGAAACAAAATGAAACCCACAAATCAAACCACTCTACCTGCGTCCCCTCCCATTCCCTTCCCACTCCCCTAAGACCTTTCACTATTAATTATTGCCTCTTTGTTGCATCTTCATTGTATCCCTCTCCTCAGACTCCTTCTGTCAACAGATAAACTCAGATCTTGCCATCCTAAAAAAGAAACAAAAAGCCCTGGACTTTGATGACCCTCAGGCTGTTAACCTTATTTCTCCTTTCCTTGGGTGCTAAAATTGGAGAAAGAATAGTCCTCATTTGCTCCCCTGCTTCCTCATCACCCACTTATTCCCTGAATCCTTGTGACTTAATTTATACTCTACCACTCCTCCCTGACTCTTCCCAAGGTACTGAAGTAATTGGACTCCTCAGGAAAAACAGTAATAACAATAGTGCTGCTGCTGCTGCTGCTACTACTACTACCACTACTGAGACAACAATGACTACTACAAAAAAAGCCTCTGGAAGAGGAGTCCAGTTATTTTTCATAGGTTAATAGGAAATCAAGATTCAGCTAATTTGTCTCTTACTATTTATATTTGTCTTTAAATCATGCTTTAAAATACTATAAAGTGTGTTTATTTTAGCATAATACTTGCCCTTTCTTTTAATCTTTAGCAAAATATTCTGAAGAGGTTTTAGTCAATTTTAAGTAGGGCAAGTGAAGCCTGTGAAGAGAAACAAACCTGTCCAGACAAAAGAAAATTAGAAGCAACAAATAAAATGTCCAGATTAGTTCACACCTGAGAAACAGCATGACCCAGACTTTCTGAATAAGTAGAAATTCCTTGAACTAGGTACAGTAAGTTTATGAAAGGTGGTATCCATTTATCCATAATTCCTTTTTTGCTATAGAATAACTGACTTACTGATAATTTTTCCCAAATATTAAAAAAAAACCCTTCTGGTATATAGGATTTCTTAACTCATAGTATGTTTACTTTCATAAAGACTCAGTCTTATATCCCCCCTTCTTTTAACAGCTCAGAATCCATGGTTAATGGGATGGTATTGGTAGTTCCTTCTCTGGTATCCTTATTACTGTTAAATTTGCTTTTTCTTCTTGATGGGATCTTGGCATCTTAGTACCTATGTACAAGAACTTTTTCTAGGTGCCCTAACAAGTATTACGTGACAAGAACCCTATGAGCTAAGTACATTATCCCCATTTTACAGATGAAGAAACTGAGGCACAACTTGCCCATAGTCACACTCTGATTTTTTTTTTTTTAAATAACACCCAGGCTCAGCGGGTATAAAGGGAAGCAGCTGACAATTTTGCTGCTGTATCTCTTCCTTGAGTGTTTGGGGTTGTTTTTTGTTTCTTTTTTTTAAACATCTTTATTGTAGTATAATTGCTTTACAATGGTGTGTTAGTTTCTGCTTTATAACAAAGTGAATCAGTTATACATATACATATGTCCCCATATCTCTTCCCTCTTGCATCTCCCTCCCTCCCACCCTCCTTATCCCACCCCTGTAGGTGGTCACAAAGTACCGAACTGATCTCCCTGTGCTATGCGGCTGCTTCCCACTAGCTATCTATTTTACGTTTGCTACACACTCTAGGATTTAAACACAGACATGCTAGCCCCCCAAATTATGCTTCTAACCACTGTGCTCTGCTGCCTATTCGTGGTACCTTTCTGCTTCACTTATGCTGTTCCATCTGCTTAGAATCCTCAAGCTTGTCACGTAGGGTTAAGTGGGGATTGGGGAGCAACTGGGGTGGGGGTCAATATATTGGAATGGCCATCAGACCTTTCTGGCTCTGCATTTAAAATGACATCTCCCTGCTTTCAAGTAGGCAACAACAGCAATGATAATACCATTTCCTGCTTTTTCTCAATGGCAGTTATCAGCATCAGGCACAGTGTACATTTTACTGATTTTTTTCATTTTTGCACCCTCCTTGCCACGGAAGCTTCCTGAGGGAAGTTTAGAACAGTGCCTAATATATCATAAATAAATAAGTGGTATGTGGCAGCCAGCTTCTAAAATGTCATCCAACAATCTCCTCTACTGATATTCATGCCCTTGTATAAACTCTTCCCCTTAAGTATGGGCTGAACCTAGTGACTTGCTTCTAATAATAGAATGCAGCAAATATGATAGGAGCTCACTTCCATAATTAGGTTACAAGAAATTGTGACTTTTGTCTGGCTAGCAGACTCTCTTTTGCTGGCTTTGATGAAGCAAGTTGCCATTTTGGAGAGGCTCACATGGCAAGTAATTAAGGGTGGCCTCTGGCCAACAACCAGCAAGGAACTCAGGCCCTCAGTCCAACAGTCCTTGAGGAACTGAATCCTGCCAGCAGTCATATGAGCTTGGAAGAGGATACTTTTCCAGTTGAGCCTTCAGGTGAAACCACATCTTACTGAAGCCTTGGGAGAGATTCTGAAGTAGATGACTCAGCTAACCCATGTCTGGTTTCCTGACCTACAGAAACTGTAAGATAATAAAGTGTGTTGTGTAAGATAATAAAGTGTGTTGTTTTAAGCCACAAAGTTTTGGGGTAGTTTCTTAGGCAGCAACAAAGTTATCTAACTAACATATGGGAAATAATGAGCTCATTAAATGTGTTGAGTTTAATGATTCAGAAATATTGAGCCCTCTTGTAATAAAAATGCTTTGAAAATTTGCATTGATTTTATTTCCATCCTCTGATAAGACATTGTTTTGTTTGACCTAGAGTTGTGTCTGCCAACATATAGAAAGGTGAAAGATTTTAAGACTTGAACTTATTATATAATGTTGCAACGCTGAGGTAATCCTCCCTTTAGGACCAGCAAGACGCTGACTGGAGAGCTATATTCTCTCTTGGGCACTACACGTAAACAAGGAGACGGATCTCCCAGGAAAAACTGAACACCACAGAGATACTTGAGGACAGGCAGAAGAAATAATTTCTTGACATTTAGCATTTGGAATAATGATTGAGAATGGCTGTGGCATTTTCTTAGAAGATTTTAAAAAGAGGAATAGAGTTTTATTTCAAAATACCCAGGAACCCACCTCTCCTCTCTTCCTTCTCTGCTACCACATTGGTCCAAGCCACCATCACCTCTTGTCTGGATTATCCCAATATTGTCCTAAGCCCAGGTGATCGTGTTAAAACATGTGAGATACTGTCATTTGACCAGATGGCTTGCCATCCTCCAGAGGGCAGAATCCTTTAATTGCTTCCCATCTCACTATGAATAAAAGCCCAAGTCCTCACCAAGGCCCTACAAAGCCATTAAGGGCTGTAGGTCTTCCTTGCCACCAGAGTTAGTAACTCCTACGTCCTGGAAGACAGCCTATTTTTCAGTACTTGCTTGCTGAACCCACATCTGCTGGGCTGGACATGAGGGTGAATGACATAGCCCTCCCAAGCAACCACTGTAAGACAAGCTAAAGTGGGTTAACCACAAATAAATAGGTAGAAAAAAATGTTGATGAGAACACCCTGAAACCCAGCTTAAGCAATGTGGCAGACCTGTGCAAGACGAATATGAACTGCAGAACCAACTTTGGCATTGTTACCAGCAGACTTGAGTAAAAATAGGATCCACAAGGAATACCAGGAAATGCAAACCAAAGCCTTCACTAGTAGGCTTAGAAAAACATGGAAAAATCTTATTTGTTGTATTGATGAGTAAAAACGGTTCTTTAGTTTTTAACCTTAAACGTGAATGAGAAATGCAAATGTTGATGAGAAGTATGTTTGTCTTTGATAAAGATTACACAAATACAAATTTCCCCAGACCAGAAGTCAAATTTGGTCAATGCCCCCATTTCTAGACCAGGCACCACACGGTTATTTGCTGCTGAGATTTTTGGTAAACCTTCAACAAATATCATATTTACTTGATTATCAACCCTGACAAGCATTGCCTCTCCCCCAACCAAACCTTGCTGATTTTGAGTAGGAAATTGGGAAATTTTTTCCATGTAATTTCTCATTTAGTAGGCTACCTTGATTGTCAGCAATGTCAGAACTACTCTGAAGGCTTGGTAGTGGTAAGTAAAGAGATATAAATGGCCCTGTGTATTGCAAATAAAAGATTCTTAATTATTGTTCAAACTAATGGTGAAATTATCTTCAGAGACAGCTGGGAGCAATTTATGGTCATAATTCTCCCCAGCCCTAATCTTAGAAGTAAAATAAATCTTTAAAATGGTAAATTATTCTGGTAAATGTGAAGCTAAAAAGCAGTTTTAAAACTCTCTCATGTATTTTTGGCAAATCCATCCATCTCAATATGGCATAAACATGGCTTTCAACTAATCTCACATTTATTCCCTTTGAAAGACTAAGTTTTGTTGGCAAAGTGCCTGTCACCCAGTGAATAAAGCTATTGTTTCTTTTTCTTGCTGTCAGATGTTTAAGGCAAAAATAGTGGTCTTTGAGGTCTATGTGGTCAAATTGGCATGTAATAGGTACCCTACACACACCATCTGACTTATCATCTGTCAGCTGGGAAAGGCACAACTAATTCCTGAGTTTTAAGGGAATCTGTATTCGGTTCCTTGAGTGTGATCATGTACATGATGAATTGTACAGAGCCTAAGAGGAGGGTTCGGGCTTCCCTGGTGGCGCAGTGGTTGAGAATCCGCCTGCCGATGCAGGGGACGCGGGTTCGTGCCCCGGTCCGGGAAGATCCCACATGCCGCAGAGCGGCTGGGCCCGTGAGCCATGACCGCTGAGCCTGCGCTTCTGGAGCCTGTGCTCCGCAACAGCAGAGGGCACAACAGTGAGAGGCCCGCAAAGAGGAGGGTTCAATACTGGAAGGAAGCACCCAGAAGGCTGTTATATATTCTTCTTGGTTAATAGGCATACCCAGAATCTTGAAGGAAGGGAGGACAATGCATGGTGGCCAACGGCTTGGGAACTGCTTAGGGATTGCCTATGTGACCTTCGAAGGGCAACTTAACTTCTCTACTCCTCAACTTCTTCCTTCTAAAATGAGAATAATACTAGTATTTCTTTTAAGGTTGTAAGGAGTAAATGACAATGCATGTAACTGCTATGTTTTAGGCACACAGAACATTTAGATGGCTGCTCTCATTATTAATATCACTGCTAGTTCCACTCTTGACGGCATGTTTTAGGCTTCTTCAGATCCTACATAGTGTCCAACATGTAAGCACAATCAAAAGTATTACTACCTTTTGGCAGGGAGTTAAGAGATGAACACTGCTGAACATTTATTCTCAGAATTTGACATTTATTATCTAGTTATAGAATGGGATAAGGAAAACTACAGTGGATAAAATTCAGTGTCATACTTGAGTTCCAGCCACGATTTTTAACTTCTATGTATTTTTATTTTTAAAAGTTGCTTAAATTACTGCTTTGTAAGAGCAAAGAAAGCAGCTCAATTGTTATCATCGGTCTCAAGAACATGGCCCTGTGCCAGGAAGTACCAAAGGGAATTTAATAGAGAAGACCTTTGACTTTAAACTTATGGGAATCAACAACGTATCAAAAAATGAAAAGTAAATTATCAGCTGAATCAATAGACTGATATCAACCATAGTGAGAGCGATTTATATTGATGATATTAAAAGACACAACTACCCTTCATTTTATTTATTTTATTTTATTTTATTATTATTATTTTTTTGCGGTACACTGGCCTCTCACTGTTGTGGCCTCTCCCGTTGCGGAGCACAGGCTCCGGACGCGCAGGCTCAGCAGCCATGGCTCACGGGCCCAGCCACTCCGCGGCATGTGGGATCTTCCTGGACCGGGGCACGAATCTGTGTCCCCTGCATTGGCAGGCAGACTCTCAACCACTGCACCACCAGGGAAGCCCTACCCTTCATTTTATAGTCTAAAAAGTATAGGCTCTAATTTATGTCGTCATTAATAAGTGGAGGAATTTGAGTTGTCCTTTAGTGTTAGTATATATGTACTAACTGTGCATGTCATATAAACTCTATTTATACCATTTTCCAGTAAATCATGTGTTTTTAAAGCATGAGGAATGAATTTATGGGGCATATCTGGAAAGTTGTGTTTAGACAACAGTAACTTGAGGAAGGAAAGCAATAAAAAATATATTTGTATTTTTATAAGTTGATTTTTGCCAAGAAAAAAGAGAAAAATATCATGGAAAAAAAGACAAAGGCAGAAATAGGCTCACTGGAGAGGCAATGGCCAAAGAGTAGAAAAGCAGTAAAAAAGAAAGCTATTTCCTACTATGTTATCTTTTCTTAAATTACAGTGTGGTATAGCTGTAGAAATCTTCAATTTGGTGTTAATACCCTTTTTCTCAGATAATTAATGAGCTTAACTCTACTATTTTCTCTTTGTCACCTGATGCAGCAAGTGCAAATTAAATTTAGCTTGAGGATAGAACCTTAGCGATATCAAGTAGTTTTTCTAACTCAAGTCTAGGAATAGTAGCTTTGTATTAGTTTTTAAAATATGTAATTCAAGTTTTTAAGCATCACAAAGGAAATCCTAGTAAAACATGCTCTTTGGCATGAAGCATCAAGTACCCACCGTTAACCGTGTTAGGGAAATTCCACCCAATCTGGCTACAGAGAAAGTTCACGTACTGCCTTTTCTGCAGTTCTGTAATGCTTTCTTTGTTCCAGCTGCTTGTTTGAACATGGTTAGATTAATTCTGGATGCCAGCAGGCTCGGGTGGACCAAGTTTCAAATCTTAGTTTTGCTGCTTAACTGTGAGACCTTGAGCAAGTGACTGAACCTCCCTTAGCCTCATTTTCCTCAACTGTAGATGGGGATACTATCAATACTACCTTGCTGGCAGCTGTAGACAGCATGTGTGTGGAATACCTGGAGCATAGTAGGTTCTCAATTAATGAGCACTTTCTCTCAAACTCAGAGGATCCCATAACGGCATTTCCCAGGTTACGATACTGTAATTGCTCTACTCTAGCATCAATGATATATAATTCACAGTGTCATAGTAAGCAAACCTTTTGGTGTCATGTAGTCGTGGTGTGATCTAACCAGGTGCCACCTTCCACAGTCAGAGAGGGAGCAAGTCTTGAGCATGACTTCGCTAATAAATGAACACATTTACTCCTGCTTCTTCAAAGTTCACAGATTCCTGTCTATGGTTTCCTTGAGAGGAGCCAGTCTCCATGTTCCTCTTAACCTTTCCTTTCTGTTCTTAAAACAAACTCTCCTAAGATAACTGGAAGGAATGATACCATGCTCTCTATGACCCTAATTCAATGACATCTGGCTTTAATTTAATATTACATATAAGTCATTAACCCATGCCAGAAATGAAACAGACACTCAAATGCCTTGTTGTCCTATGGTAGGTTAGTGGTGCCCAGACCATACTTTGAGAATGTCTTCACTAACATGTCAGGAGACTTACTGAAATATCCCACCTGTTTTCTTATTTCATGAATTTGTCCTGTCTGCACAAATCCCACACACTACTAGCCCAAGATTGTGTGTAATGTAAAAGCCAGTAATGATTTGCAGAAAGTAATATTCTAGAAAGCTATTCTTAGTCTCATAGTTCTTGGATTAATACTTTCAACTTAGTTATTTTTCAATATTTTTATGTTTTATTTTGGATAATTTGGGAACAATTAAGGATGTTAGCAAGTGTCTTTGAAAACCTTGAGACTAAATTATAAGAACTACAGACACACCATCACTACAGCCCACTTGGCTTCCTTCTCGTGGTGTTCTCACCTGTCCTGCTCTGCACATGGTTTTCCTTGAGGTTATTATCTCCCCACAGATACAAACCATATTTGAATTTAATTGGTGTAAATCAGGTTATATGGACAGCATTGGCACTTGATTTTATACCCACTGGTTTACCTACATAAGTTAAATTACATTGGATTTCAGATTACAGAAATTTCTTACAGCCACAGCTTGCGATGAGCAAATAAGAGTAGGACCCAAATGGCTGCCCCTCCTGAGCATACCTCCTACCCTCCTCTAATGTTCCCCAAATCACTAACCACCTTGAGCTCGGAATAAATTCCTTTGTCATGGGGGAAAGATTTCTGGTGGAAATGCTCCCAAAATTCTAAGTCATGGTGGGATGCAGAGATTCCTAAGATTCAAAAAGCATTTTTAATCATCCATGAAAACGAAAAAGTAAGAAACTTACAAACCTTTTCTTTTGCAGTCCAGTGTTTGTATGGGAAACACGTAGTTGTGGCAAAGAGAAGAGTCCACCTCGGGCTTGATGACTGGGGGCTTCCCTGACAATTGGGGTTTGGGATCCAAATGTTCCTTTTCTTTTTCATTACATAACTGTTCAGATTTTATCTGCCTCAGTTTTTTATTTTTTAGTCCTTGTGGGCTTTCACACTTGGCGTAGTTCCCCAAATTCCGGTTCCTTGGAATCTGCAACATTGAAATAAGCGTTTCCATCTCACAAGTACAATGCCAGGGATTGTCATAAAGACGCAGGTAGCTCAGGAGAGGAGTGTAAATGAACACTTCCTCTGTCAAGACTTTGATCTGGTTGTGCTGCAGTAAGAGAGTGGTAAGTTTATTTAAACCAAAGAAAGCTTCACTCTCAATTTTGGAGATCTCATTCTGTTGCAGATCCAAGCTTTTCAGCTTTTTAAACTTGGAAAACATGTTGTTCTTCAGTATGCGGATTTTGTTTCTTGCTAATAGCATGTGCAGTAAATCCTGAGGCCAGCCGGGCAGCACGTAAACTAGTTTTCTCTCTTGACAATCTAAGTATTTCTCGTGAAGATATGTATACACTTCACAGGGGAGACCTGGAGCGTAGCGTCTGACCAGGCTGGAGCCTTTCCGGCTCCCGCCAGCCCGGCTGGGATTCACTCGGTTTCTCGCACCCCCAGGGCTTCCTTTGCCTTCAGCGGCTTTACAAAAGAAGAGCAGGATTAAGATGGTAACCACGCGCATCCTGACATCCAGCTGGCCCCAATTACTTGGTGTGACAGATGGAACAATGAAAGTATTCCTTTGAAATCCAAGTATGGGTAACCTTAACTAATGCAGTTCAGGAACAATGAGACCCAGCTGAGGTACGGTGGAGTCCCTAGATTGCAGGAGGAAAAAATATTTAGAGACCATTGTGAGCACCGCAATTGACAAATAATAGCAAGTTTTCAAGTTACTTTTATTTTTAAGCAAAGGCATTCCGTTAATAAAAGCACATGCAGAAGAGTGGTGTAGAAGGCTCCACACCCTCCTACTTGCCTGGTTTGGTGGCTAAAGGTTTGGGCCCTGAGTGTGAATCAAGACTCTTCTACTTGCTGAACGGTATGACCTCAGGCTAATTATTTAACCTCATCTCCAGCATCTGTAAAGTGGGACTGAGGATACCTCTAGTATTGTTGGGAAGATGAAACAGGCTCATGTGCATCAGACACTTCACAGTGCCTGATCCAGGGGAAGTACTCCACACTGTTAGGACTTAGCATTATGAAAACTGAAACTGGATTCAAGAAATTAAAGGGATTCTCCTTACAGCTTTGAGATGCGCAAATAAGAGTAGGACTCCAGTGAATGTTCTCCTGAGCTTATTTTTTTCTTTCCTTTACTGTCTCCCAATCACCAATCATGTTGAATGTGGGCTCCAGAAATGCTCAGGGTAAACTACAACTGTCCTTGTCATTTCCTGCACATCTTGGCTTAAATGTCACCTTCTCAGCAAAACCTTCTCTGATTGCTCTATTTAAAAGTAGTACCCCTTCCCACCCGCTGGTCTCCCTCTACTCCGTTTCTGGTTTTATTTCTCTCCAGGGCACGTATCTGTCAAAATAGATATTTTGCTTCTTTCGTTTATTGTCCTTCTCCCCCAACTAGGGTGTAAACTTCGTAAGGGCAGGAATTTTTCTCTATTTTGTTCACTGTTGTATTTCCAGCACCTGTAGAGTTTCTAGCACATAGCAGGTTCTTGATAAATATTTGTTGAATTGCATGAATTCAGGTAACTACTCTATAAAAATATTAATAATCTCATAAATTTAGTTATTATTTTTTGGTATCTATTCTTCCCTTAAGTATTACTGATGACTTCCAAGAGCTGCACATTTTTTAAATCTTTATTGGAGTATAATTGCTTTACAATGGTGTGTTAGTTTCTGCTGTATCACAAAGTGAATCAGCTATACATATACATATATCCCCATATCCCCCCTCGCTTGCGTCTCCCTCCCACCCTCACTCTCCCACCCCTCTAGGTGGTCGCAGAGCACCGAGCTGATCTCCCTGTGCTATGTGGCTGCTTCCCACTAGCTATCTATTTTACATTTGGTAGTGTGTATATGTCCATACCACTCACTCTCTCACTTACTCCCAGCTTACCCTTCCCCCTCCCTGTGTCCTCAAGTTCATTCATTCTCTACTTCTGGTCTGTGTCTTTATTCCTGTCCTGCCCTTAGGTGCTTCAGAACCTTTTTTTGTTTTTTAGATTCCATATGTATGTGTTAGCATACGGTATTTGTTTTTCTCTTTCTGACTTACTTCACTCTGTATGACAGACTCTAGGTTCATCCACCTCACTACAAATAACTCAATTTTGTTTCTTTTTATGGCTGAGTAATATTCCATTGTATATATGTGCCACATCTTCTTTATCCATTCTTCTGTCGATGGACACTTAGGTTGCTTCCATGTCCTGGCTCTTGTAAATAGAGCTGCAATGAACATTGTGGTACATGTCTCTTTTTGAATTATGGTTTTCTCAGGGTATATGCCCAGGAGTGGGACTGCTGGGTCATATGGTAGTTCTATTTTTAGTTTTTTAAGGAACCTCCATACTGTTCTCCATAGTGGCTGTATCAATTTACATTCCCACCAACAGTGCAAGAGGGTTCCCTTTTCTGCACACCCTCTCCAGCATTTATTGTTTGTAGATTTTTTGATGATGACCATTCTGACAATTGTGAGGTGATACCTCACTGTAGTTTTGATTTGCATTTCTCTAATGATTAATGATGCTGAGCATTCTTTCATGTGCTTGTTGGCAATCTGTATATCTTCTTTGGAGAAATGTCTATTTAGGTCTTCTGCCCATTTTTGGATTGGGTTATTTGTTTTTTTGATATGGAGCTGCATGAGCTGCCTGTATATTTTGGAGATTAATCCTTTGTCAGTTGCTTCATGTGCAAATATTTACTCCCATTCTGGCGGTTGTCTTTTTGTCTTGTTTATGGTTTCCTTTGCTGTCAAGAGCTGTACACTTTTAAGAATTGTTTTCATCTTTAAAATTCTGAAATTGGTTTTGGTTTGCACTTATTACTTAGGACATAGCCCATTCTTGGCAGAGGCAGAAATATTCAAAATGGGTTTATAATTAATAACACTTCTGTCGTTATTGTCGTGGGGCTCCTTGGTTATAACTGGCAGATGTGTTTCCTATTCATTGTAGCAGTGTGAATGCCAGGATAACCCCCTTACCTGGAGTTTTCCTGCTTGTACAGGTCTCCTCCATCTAGAATGCCTTTCCCCTTCTTTGCCCCAAGCATTCCTCCCATATGCTGTTTTGTGTCCCCTCCCCTCACTGCTACTCTTCTGTCTCAGATTTGGAGTTTTACTGTTAGTCTAGACCCAGAGAGCTGATTGTGTAACACAAGTCTTGTTTCCCCTGCCAGATCACAAGCTGTGCAGGTGTCTCTGGTTCCAGAACTAACCAGAACTAATTGACCTTTCTGACTCTCCACATCTCAATCTGCAACTCATTGTAAATTGTATGTAAATGTAACCTAAAATAGAAATATTTTTTAATTACTATGCATGATGAATTATTCATGATATTCATGCTTAATTATTTGTGGGAAGGAAGTGTGATGTCTGCAACTTACTTTAAAATGCATTAAAAATTAAAATGGATTGAGGGACAGAGAGATGGATGTACAGGTGGATATGTGATAAAGCAAATATAGTAAAATATAAATTGTAGAATATGGGTGGGTGATGGGTATATTCACTGTACAATTCTTCAATTCTCTCAACTTTTTTGTATGTTTGAACGTTAAAAGGGAACAAAACCCCCCAAATTAACAAAAATGTCATGCCACAAAAAAGCAGACTGGTTTTCTTCAAGTGATTCAAAGCTGAAAGCTCTAAGTATATAGTTTCTTCCCAAAATAGTAGTTTTCTCTTTCCCCCTTCCTTCTTTAATCCTCAGACAATAATAAACGTGTATACTTTTAAATTTTAACGCCAAAATAAATCATTTTTTCTGGGGAAAGGAAACCATATACTTGGAACAAGTTATTTGCCAGGGTTTTTGTTTGTTTTCTAATGAATACACAGCAGTGAACGTAGGATGGAAAAACTTTAAACATTTGTAATATGGTGTTTAATAATGTGTAACTTGTTTGATTTAGGCCTCTGTAGAAACTTGCAAGAGCTGAATGTCTCTGACTGTCCAACATTCACGGTGAGTATAAGAAGCTTATTTTACTTTGTTTATATAGATTCAGACTTGCTCCACTAGAGCACTAATACACAGAGATTCTGCCAAAATACATGCCTGTGTGCTCATTTAGGATTAAATATGGAGAAAAGCAAACTATGTTAAACGCTGGCAAGAAATTTTATCCAACTTATGTAATGCTCTTATTATTCCTGTAGATATGTCCAAGGTTGGAGTCTCTGGAAAGTGGAAACTATTCAACAATTAGACACAAATATATTTAAGGCCATGTGTGCATGAGACAGAAAAAATTGGGCCCCAGCAGAGACAATAGGCTCAATTTATAAGTCTTCATGGCTATCAACTGTGGTGCCAAAGAGGATGGAAATGAACATGTCACTCTAGCCAACTCCTTCCTGGTCCTTGTCTCCAGGCTTTCCTTTACTTCTGATCTGTCTTATACCCTTTGGACACAGAATATTCCTTCTTAAAGGCAGATCTGACCACTTCACTACCATCTGCCATCATTTATACACACACCTATAATCTACACTGTTGGATAGAGTCAAAGCTCTTTAACATTACTGTACCTTGGAAACCTTCTTGTCTCTGCCTCCCTTTCTAGCCTCATCTTCTTATAAATCCCGCATGCACATTAAGTTTCAGCAGCCACAAGCTGCTATGCTTTCTTTCCTGCATGCACCAAGCTCCTCTTGCTGTTTTGCCTTTGCTCCAGCTGTGCTCTTTGCTTGGAGATAGGAGGGAAAAGAATGAACAGCCTGATTGCTTCCCCCTCCTCATTAAGCACCAGCTCCAGGATGAAGTCCATGCCCCTTGGCACAGGTGAAAAGACTTCATGAATTGGCTCTTCCTTGCTACCTACCCAGCCTCATCATTAACAGTTCTTTCTTTCAGACTTCTACTCGATTTCATTCTTTCTGTGGATATTTTTAGCACCTACTATGTTAAAGATATATTTATCTTTATATATAAAGATATATAGGGAACTTATATGTTATAAAATAGAGGTTTTATAGGGAATTTAAGATGAATTAAGTTTCAGTTCTTGCCCTCAGGGAGCTTTAGTTCTCACTTGAATGAAAGATCATATTCTTTACTTTGGCTTGCTAATTGGAAAGTCAGAACAATTCCATCTGTGTTGAATTTGTGAACATCAAAGTCTTTTCCAGTTTTAGAGTTTAATAATGTACAGCGCTGATAACTTTATCCAGCTACATTTTACTATTGTCTTTCCCTTTGAGACAAGACTGAGAGACAGGCTTACAGTTAAGGAGCTGAGTAACATTCATTCAAAAAGCTTTGATTTCTAAGAAGCTTGCCTTATGAATATATTACATCCGGAAAGATTTTGAGTGCATCATGGACAAATTCATAGACCATCCTGCAATGTAGACACTGAAACAATTTTTGCATTTATGTGCTCAAGCATTTGGTGATTGAAATTTGAGCTCTTTTAAATATTGAGAACAAGAATCCTTTGAACTTCCTCCTCATCTCAAAGGGAAAATCAGATTATTCTATGTTACATAATGCCTACTTCATCTTCATCTTGCTGGCTCCCATATATTTTCATCTGTGTGGCTACCTCTCTAGGGTGTAAACCAGCTTTCTATCTTCCTCCTTGTCCCATTTCATTTGCACTTTTGCCGGAGTCTTCCACCAGGTGCACAATCACTTTGATGGTTGATTGGCACCATGAACAGTTTTGAAGATAGAGTCTTTGTATTGAACTATAATGCCACACATTATGTTTGTTCTCTCCATTCCTGCTGGAAAAAAGTGTACTGTATATTTTTTAATCTGTACATGCATATCCAAATCCTACATTCTGGTGGTGGAGTGTCTAGAAAAATTGCTGGTATCTTGAATGCAGTGGCAAGAGTACAGCGTTTATTGAAAGCCTTGCACTTGTTCTCATGCGTCATTGGCACATAGAACCTTTTGACAACAGAACTACAGTTTTACAACTTAAAAAAAAAAACCCTTGTGTTCTCTTTAAGGTGTGGTTTGCTTCCCCTGTAAATCAACCAGTTCTCATCCCATGTGCAAGATGCTCTGACCTGCAGGATTTTGTTATTTTAATATTCATGATTCCACGAAGTAGCTAGGAACAGAATGTTAGGCATTGATGGTCCTGCTGAAAGTAAACCTTTGCCAACCTTTAGTGGTGTTCGGGGAAGCCATATTGACCATGCAGAATTCTTCCCCGAACCTCACCTCCTAGCCTAGTGCCAGTTTACCTCTTCCTGCAAAGGCCTATTCTTCCAGGACAACGTACCACAAATATTTACAACTAGCAGACTTCTTCAGTGTTCCTGGGGAGACTCATAAATCGTTAAATAAATACAAACCCGCTGCTACTCATTCTAGAACATTTTATAAATAGTTACCAATACAAGAAGCAGCACCATTGCAATCAAAGCTTCAAACACATCTGACTTGCAAATGTCAACTTAGGGCTCATGCTTGAAATCACTCTGTGTTTTTTTGTCTTTCTCATGTTGCAGTCATACTGTTCTCTTGTACTGGATTTCAGCTCTCTGGGAGAGGGTTCCCTGAATCTTTGATATTCTGCCCTACAGTACCCCCTGCATTGAATTCCATGTCCAACACGTATGCAGCCTGCATTTTACTTCAGGACATCTCAAACTTACCGTAAATTTGGTGCAAGGCTGTTTAGCTGTTTTAATATCTTCAGTAACAGAACCACAGAAACGTAATCCCACACACACACCTCTGTATAAATATACATGTGTAAATATGGACTCACTTTTTAATGAAGTCCAGTTGAAAGAGTTTCATCCTGTCTTTCAGAATGATTTTATTAAATTTAAAGATGGATCCATTTTTAATCATTTTCATGTATCTAATGAGTCAGGAGTGTTTGACACTCTGACACGAGCTCAAAGGGTTGAACTGGCAAGGGTTCAGATTCTAATGAAGTGTCATGTGATACAATGGGCCATCACCTTCTACTTAATTTGATTTATAAATGATAACAAAGACTATGAAGAGACCAAGACTGCATATACTTTTTGGAGCAGGGAGTGAGGTAATAGAGAGATAATGGGGAAATAGCAAAGCCTGTTAGACTTCGATAAGATTCTTCCCTGTGTTTTTATGCAGGATGATCAATGAGATACATCCCTGAGAGCTGTCCTGGAGTCCTGTATCTCAATCTATCTAACACAACTATCACCAACAGGACGATGCGACTCCTGCCAAGGTAATGCTTGTGTTATTTGTATTACACTGAAAATAGTTACGCTCCTCTAGGCTCTGACTTGCTCTAGTATTCCCCAAAGGCAGTGATCCTTTTACTAACACCCCACCACCTTGGTACCCCTATTCTGATAACAGGACTGCTTTCAAGTCCCCCAGCTAGTGCCTATCCTCTCCCTCCTTAGCCTTGCTTTGGCCGGTATTTGGGGGTCACTCTTGTAGCAGTTTGCCCAGTAGGTTGAGTTAGGCTCTGCCTATCTCTTTCTGGTCCTTGTTCCTGGGCTTTGGAGCCTGGCCCATCAGTCCCAGTCCAGTGTTTGGACTTCTCTACAACAGAACCCCAATATCCTGCCTCCTTAGACCCTGAGCACTGCAGAGCCAGGTTCCCTGTTGCCATGCTCTGGTTACCTGTTGGGACCCCCATCACTTCCAGGAAACCTGATGCTTGCGTGTTTTTGATCTATGGACTGTTGACAAGCCAGCACTTCTTTGGAGAAAGGAAAGAAGAATATAAGACATCACTAAGAGTTGACAGAATATTCAATTTTATCAAAATTTACGTCATTCAACTATTCTTTATTTTCACCAAGGAAAGACTAATCAGGAAGAGTATATGCTCCTATTGGGAGAGATTCAAAACAGTTTTCAAACTACTGTGAAAGAATGAACCATTTTTGAGAATGTAACTTTTTTGAGATCCTTCGAAAAATAACAGTGAGGCATTTAGAGAAGCTTAAACAGAGAAAATTATAGGTGGTAACTTTCCTTATCTTTTTTCTCTAACCATTTCCAGGAAATATGCAAGACTAAAAAAAGGTGGTAA
Source organism: Kogia breviceps (assembly GCF_026419965.1). Classification (NCBI taxonomy): domain Eukaryota; kingdom Metazoa; phylum Chordata; class Mammalia; order Artiodactyla; family Physeteridae; genus Kogia; species Kogia breviceps. Next base: position 93,646,515 of record NC_081318.1, on the reverse strand, counting down.
CATATTTGCTTTATCTCATTAATTGACTTTCCATATTCTAGTCAGTCAAATCTATCAAACATTTCCTTTGAAATTTCTCATGAGTCTTTTAAAAAATAGAGGGTTTTCCTCCTTCCAGGCATTTGATACACATTTTTTTTCTTGTATGATTTGTTTTTATTTAAATTTATAATCAACCTAGAATTAATTTTGGTAGATAAATGAAGCAATGATCTACAATGAGGTATCACCTCACACCAGTCAGAATGGTCATCATTAAAAAGTCTACAAATAACAAATGCTGGAGAGGGTGTGGAGAGAAGGGAACCCTCCTACACTGCTGGTGAGAGTGTAAGTTGGTGCAGCCACTGTGGAAAACATTATGTGAATGTAGTATTCCATTGTATTATGTATCTTCTTTAACCATTCATCTGTCAATGGACGTTTAGGTTGTTTCCATGTCTTGACTATTGTGAATAGTGCTGCTATGAAATAGCGATGCATGTATTTTTTGAATTATAGTTTTCTCTGAATATATGCCCAGAAATGGGATTGTTGGAGCATATGGTAATTATCTTTTTAATTTTCTGAAGAACCTCCATAATTTTTTTTTAAATTTTTGACTTCTGATAGTTGCCTTTTTTTTTTAAAAAAAGGGTCTTCATTTCTTCGTTTCTGTGCATGGGCTAGTTGTGGCGAGCTGGGGCCACTTTTCATCACGGTGCACGGGCCTCTCACTGTCGCGGCCTCTCTTGTTGTGGAGCACAAGCTCCAGACGCGCAGGCTCAGTAGTTGTGGCTCACAGGCCTAGTTGCTCCGCGGCATGTGGGATCTTCCCAAACCAGGGCTCGAACCCATGTCCCTTGCATTGGCAGGCAGATTCTCAACCACTGCACCACCAGGGAAGCCCTCATTGTAGTTTTGATTTGCATTTCTGTAATAATTAGCGATGTTGAGCATCTTTTCATGTGCCTATTGACCATCTGTATTTCTTCTTTGGAGAAATGTGTATTTAGGTCTTCTGCCTGTTTTGGGATTGGGTTGTTTGTTTTTTTTGTTGTTGACTTGTATAAGCTGTTTGTATATTTTGGAAACTAAGCCCTTGTCAGTCACATCGTTTGCAAATATTTTCTCCCATTCTGTAGGTTGCAGACATGACAAACTTTTAATCTGCTATCTTGCTTCTTCAGTCTAAACACTCAACAAAATGCATTTATATGCATACATGTTTTTGAAGAACCAGCTGTGAGATATTTACCAATATGTCAATAATTAAAGGTAAAATAAGTTGGGAACTAATCCATATTTTTACAATATTTAGTCTCCCTATCATGAACATAGCATACTTCTAAAATTTTTCTTTCAAATGTTCTTAAATGTCTCAAAATTTTGTTTTATTCATATAGATAGTCTGTGGTGTCTTTTTCATTGCCATTGTGAATAGTATCCTTTCTGATTATGATTTCTCATTATATTTTCTAAATGGTTACTTTTGGACTTGGGCACGATGTACATGTATCTTTTTAAACTTTCCATTTGTATGATTTAATTGATTTCTTTCCTTTTAAAATAAAAAAAAAGAGCTATGAAATTACTTCTAAAGAAGAACTTAGGCAAAGCTTATAAGATTTGATAAATATTGTTCTCGTTTTCTAAACAAACTGTTGTATATTTGATAATACATTGATAACCGCTTTGACCTAATAATTATTTAGAAGAGGATTTTTGGTTTCAAATTGTTGAAGTTTCTTAATTAAGCTTATGTTTTTAATTCTACTTTTTTACACTGTGGTCAAGAAATGTGGACTGAATTATTTCTACTTTTTGAAATTTATTGAGATTTCTTGGTGGACTAGTTTATATAATCAATTTCAGTAAATCATCCATGAATGTTTAAAACAAGAGAGTTTCTTTCAGAGAACAACATTTCTAGGTGTATATGCACATATATGTATAAATTCTTGATATGTCATAGATAAGTGATATATTAGTTGCCTATTATGATAAAGCTTCTATTAATTTATTTTTGTTATTTTATACATAAAGATTAATAAGTAGTATGTTTCATTATAGATTGTAGCATTTGTTCACATAAAATTATATTTTTTATCCCGGTTGATATTTCTTTGCCTTAAATTTTTTTTAATCTGTATTTATGCAGTCATCTTTGGTTTCTTTTGTGGTTTTGTGGAATAACTTTATGTATACCCATATTTTTAACCTTTGTGTTGCTGTATGTTAGGTTTATCTTTTACATGCAGCACATAGCTAATTTCTATTTTTTAAAATTTCAATCTCTTTGCCTTTATAAGAGGGAAGTTTAAAAGACTAATATTTCTTGTCAAAACTGAGTGCATGATCTTATTTTTCTCATCTTGCTTTATGTTTTAGATTTTTAATTTTTTTATGTTACTGCACTGTTTTCTGCCTTTTGCTATAAAAGTGTTATTTCTAGAATCTGAATGCATTTCAAAGATATATGCATATTCTCTTGTGTATTCTAACTAGTGGATATTTGTATGTTTTTTTAAAAACATGCTTTAACATGCATTTCTCTAATTATCAAAGTCACGATGAAACAGTAACTTTGGCTCCCCCTGTGTTAGGCAAGAGATCTGATACACTTTAATTCTCCCTTGAACTTGACGTTCTTTTACTTCCACTCACCTATATGTAAATACCTATTAATTGTGATTTTTGTTAACCATTTAACTTTCCTTTTAATGTTGATTTTTGGTGTTTGAACTCAACATTGTAATCATATTTATAATGATTATGTAGTCCTAACTCTAGTTTTATCATTCATTGATGGTTCATTTGTTCCACAATTTCCTTGTTCTTTAATTTTGATTTTGATTCACCCTATGATGACTAGAAATATAGTTTTAAAAACTCTTTATCTGGAAATATGTGCAAGTATTAGATTTTCAGTCATTACTTTCTGAAGATGACTTTCTGTTGTCTTGAAGGATGAACAACAAATACTCTTGGTGTATGGTTCTTGAATCATGTCCCTTACTCTATCCTTAAAACCCTATAAATGTTGCTCCATAATCTTTACTATTTCAAGTTAAAGAGAAGTCTAAAGCCAGCCTGATTTTTCTCTTCCTTTGTTGGTAACCTATTTTTTTCTGCCAAGATGCTGGCATGAACTTCCTTTTCTCTGAGAAATTAAAAACATCTTCCAAACTTAGTTGTGTTCTTTCAATTAACTTTTCCTGGAACATAGTAAACCTTTAGAACATTAAAACTTAGATTTTTCTCAGCCAAGGAAGGTGTTTTTCTCTTCCTTCTTTTTAAAATAAATTTATTTATTTATTTACTTTTGGCTGCGTTGGGTCTTCATTGCTGCGCGCAGGCTTCCTCTAGTTGTGGCGAGCGGGGGCTACTCGTCGTCGCGGTGCACAGGCTTCTCATTGTGGTGGCTTCTCTTGTTGCAGAGCACAGGCTCGAGGTGCGTGGGATTCAGTAGTTGTGGCACACGGGCTCAGTAGTTGTGGCTCGTGGGCTTAGTTGCTCCACAGCATGTGGGATCTTCCTGGACCAGAGCTCGAACCCGTGTCCCCTGAATTGGCAGGCGGATTCTTAACCACTACGCCACCAGGGAAGCCCTCTTTTTTTTTTCTATTAATTAAACTAAAGTCTTTATACAAATTTCATCAAGTTTTCCACTCATGTCCTTTTATTTTTGCTCTAGGATCCAATGTAGGGTTCCATATTGCATTCAGTTGTCATTGCTCCTTAGCCTCCTCAAATCTGTGCCGGTCCTCAGTAGTTCCTTGTATTTCATGACCTTGACACTTGAAGAATACGGTTTAGTTATTTATTTTATATAATGTCCCTCAATTTGAGTTTATCTGATGGATATTTTTCTTTTTAAATGCTTCTATTCCATTTGTTCAGGTTTTATCTTAAGAATCCCCTTTTATTTTTAGATCGATTTTTATTCTTGTCCTTCAAAGCTGTCATTTTCTCTCTCATCATTTTTATTTCTGTATACATTTTCTCAGCATACTGCATTCTCTATATCATTAGTTCTGAAAGTGTGTTCCAAGGACAGCAGTGTCCCGATAAATGTTTAATAACTGGCTGGGGTAGGGAGTAAAGGTGTGTCTTGATTTGTAGAATTTATTGATTTCTGTGATATAAATAATTCCATCATGGCCAATTTTAAGCTACCAACATGATACCACTGAATGTGGAATTGGGAAGAGATGCTAACAATTGGTTCTCATGAGCTGGTACAAGCCAGCTCCAGAAATACCACTGTGGAGGGCCCCTGACCATTTCAGGAATTCTGTAGGATTCTTTGTCCTGCAATATAGAACATCACTCAGTACTTTTCTTTAGACATTTCATATTAAGATATATATGTGATGAATATGTGTGCATGTATGAATGTGTGTGTTTATATATAGAGAGAGAATATATGTGCATGTGTGTATGTATGTGTGTGTGCATGTATCTACAGATAGAGAGTGGGAGGGATGAAGAGGGAAGAGAGAGATAAATATATGTTAAAAAATCCATAAATCCATTTGTGAAAATCTAAACTCTCAAAGTAGATGATTTGGGAGTAGCATATATCACAGTACAAATTATTCTTTAACTTAAAACATCTCTTCCAACCATAGTTTGAGATAAACTTTTCTCCTAGGAAATTTAAAATAACACTACAGCTCTGCATAATTTTTTAAGGACATTTATTTTACAAATGAAGCTATACCTTTAGTGGGCAACAGATAGAAAAATAGGACCCAAAATGAGAATTCTGTTTTGATTTTAACTTCTAGTTCTTGCTATTGAGACAACACTTAGGATAAAACTACTTGATACTGATGTTTTTCGCCATATGAAAAAAATGTACACTGACTTTCTTATCTTTAATAAAAATACGTTTCATAACGATTCTCTATTTTTGCTCTGCTTTCTATTGTTTCAAACATTCTTGGGTATGCAAAAGCATACGTTAAGCTGTAAATAACCAGAGATGTGTTATTTGTTGCTGTTTTCATTCTCTCTCTGGTGTCTTTAGTATTTCTTTCCAAAGAAAAATGTAATTTGTTTGCCTTTCTTAGCAACAGTGATTTGCCAGTTTTTTATTTCAGTATTTTTCCTCACTTTTTTGGGGACTTGCTCAGTTTTCTAAAGTTGAAAATGAGGGCTGCCCACAGCTCATGCTCATTCCAAAACATTTTTTTGCTTTTAAATATTTCCTGAATTAAACCCTCTCCATTTATTCCCATTGCCACAATCTAGGTGGCACTCTCAGCACCTCATTTGGTGCAGCATCCTGGTGGTTCACTCTTGGTCTCTCTTCCCTTCAATATGCTCTGCCTTATGCTGCAAGACGTGTCATCTTGAACTTAGTCTTATCACGTCTTTGACATCCTTAGGGTCTAGACTCTTCCCTAACTGTCCTTTAACATTATCTGATCAAACTTACCTGCCTAGGTTTTCCAAGGGAAGCCCTTAACTCTGGTCATCTGACTGCTACATGCTTCTCTTTCTCTACAGCTGGAATGCCTTTCTCCTCTCTCTGCTAATCCACAGACTTTACACCTCAAGTCACACCATCTACCAGAACTCCACAGTGATTTCTCCTTTTCCTGAGTTCTAAGAGCAACATTTATTCACTTATTCACCAATTCTTTAATGAAAAAAAAGACCAAAGAAAGGAGAAAAAATGATCTCTGTAGTTTCTATAAGAACTGTGATTTCTTAAAGATTATAGTAACAGTAGAAAAATAAATAAATAAATCACAGAGACACCCCCCCCACAAACATAAGAAACAGTTATCAAATAATTAGGAAAAAAGATAAACCAGTCTGAAAACACTGTCTCAAAGTGGAATTAGATTATCAAGTCATCTCTGGATTGGAAAAATGATGAACCAGATCTTACTCATGTAAGGGACACATTTTTTGCCAAAATTCAGGATAAAAAGTAGCAATATTGCATAAAATTTGTCAAGTGCGATTTCACTGTCAACTGATATTTTTCTCATCCCCAGAAGCTCTAAGTCTGCAGCACTGTAAATCCCTAGAAAGGCCAACAGGGCCACTCACGATTTTGTACTTTGCTTTCAAGCTGATGGTTCCCATGGGGTTCCACTTTGAAGAAAGATATCTAAAGACTTTTAATCCGGGAGTCATTTAGTTTAATTAACAGCCTCTTTTGCCAAACTCAAGGTTCTTAACCTGGGGTCAGTGGATCCTCCAAGGAGACCATGAATGGAAATCAGGGGTTCCATGAATCTTGATAGGAGAAAAAAAATCTCTATTTTCACTAAGCTCTAACTGAAATATAGTTTAAAAAAAAATCAGAGAAGTATTAGCAGCCCCTGGGACTCTTTCACCCATATAAATCACAGTTATTTTATCATCATAAATATTTTCTTATAGTTACATATATTTCAAAATATAATTGGTACTCACCACTGATTCAAAATCATGGTAATTATTAGACCTGCCACTAGATCTTGTTTTTTAATATGTCAATAAAGGAGCATATATATTATTATTACACTCATTTGGTTTTTAAAAAATATTTTGATAATATCTTTCAATATAATTGGCTGACTTTGTAAGTGTATTTTATTGTATACACTAAAAACATTATGTTGATAATACATTATAAAGCAACTATACTCCAATAAAAAAAACCCAAACATTATGCTGAAAAAGAGGCCACAGATCCATAGGTATCTATTAAGAACTCCTCGCTCAATTCTCATTTTTGGTATTTGTTAACTGACCACATGCACTTAAAGAAATTGAACGATACGCTTGGACCAGATTTGAATATATTTGAATATGCATGATTTCATAAGTAACAGTTTCATTATTATATCTAAAGAAAGACTGACTGATATACAGAACTTAGAAATAGGTTAGGCAGAACAGTCTTCAAATGAGTGGGTAACACATGGGAGGAAGAGAAACTACACCAGAGGCTATCAATCTCGCTAGAGTTGACAGATTACATATGGTATTACCACCATGACCAAAATGAGGGTATAGATGGCATATGAGGCCCCCCAAACTCTTAGTATCGGTTGTTTGCACCACTCTTATCAGGTGAATACTTATTCCATTCAATGGAAGGAAGATAGTACAAACTTCATAAGAATAATTCATATGTAATTATTATTTGAGGTAGTAGTAGCAACAATAACAATATATACATATATTTAAAGGTTCTACCATATCCCTGCTAATATTTATCATCAAAGATCACCCTCATTATAATACTATTACATCTATGTGCTTATGTAATTGTCACATCTCTAAGAGGAAAGAGCAGATAGGATTACATCCATGTTACAGATGAGTAAACTGAGGTTCAGGAAAGCTGGAGGCCCCAGGGTTGGTGAGGGTTAAAAAAAAAAAAGATAATGTTAAATTATCCACTTAAAAGATGCAGCAACAATCTCTGAGAGGTTAGGAGAAGTTGTAGTAAGTGTCAGGACTGAGATTCAAATCCGATTTCATCAGATTCCAAACCCTTGTGTATTTTCCATTGTGTCATGCTGCCTGCCTCACTATTCCTTTCTCCAAATTAGAGAGCTAAAGGGTTGCTAGGAACGACAACCCCCAAGAAAATTGTACTTACTCAGCTGAATCACAAGGGTATGCTTCAGGGAGAGGAAGATGGAGCATTTCCAAAACTTTGGCAATGCTCTTAGTTAACTAAAGGGCCCCAGGAGAAGGGACGTTCTTTGGGATGTTAGTGCTCCTTTCTCCTTCAGAACCCTGCCCACCCAGCCACTGGGGAATCCAGAAGGCGTCCCTCTCCGTTCTCCTGAATCTCATGGACACAGCCATTACCAGAGGGAAATGTGTGTTCTGAGTCAAATAATTTGCTACGGAATGTGAATCATATCATATAGTTGTGTTTTTTCAGATTTGGGAAATAAATCTGACTAATGGTCAAAGCGTGCATATCTAATTTCCCATTTATGTGCAGGTAAACTTTATTAGTCATTTGTGGGCTTTTGAGGGACAGAGAGGAGTTTTTTTCCTACTTTTCATTCTTTTTGCTTTCTAATTTGCTGTTAAACCGTTGCAGATCACAAACCAAAAGCACGTTTTTAATTCCATTGCAAGAGCAGGCAGTAGTGGGAATTCCTGCACTTTTAAAAAATGCCAGGCTTAGGAGGGCTTTGAAAATCGTCCACAGTGTCCTCAAACTGTGAGCCCTTACATAGTAGTACAGACTCGTCCTGAAGACCCTCTTTTTTTTCTGGAGGCTCTCATTTTGGTCATGGTGGTAATGCCATATTTAATCTGTTTCAACTCCAGTGAGATTGATAGCCTCTGATTGTAGTTTTTATTCCTCTCATATGTTGCTCACTCATTTGCAGACTGTTCTTAACCCATTTTTAAGCTCTGTATGTCAATGTCTTTCTTTATCCATAATAATGAAACTGTAACACACAAAATCATGCACTGTTACAAAAAAAATCTATTTTTTTCAAGCCATTTGCTTACCATGTCCATTTTAAGAGTCTGTTATGTTCAACTTTGCCTCCTTTCTGCCCCAAATCCTAACTCTCATGTAAGAGTTAATCGCCACTTAAATGTTTACAAAGGGTTTGTCCTCCTAGACATTTTGCATGTTATTTTGGTGCTCCAAAGATAAAACCTAAATGCAACAATAACACAAACTCTGAAACTGCTTTCAAACACTAACTTCCAAACAATAGGAATGCACAAACCTCCCCCACCCCCAAAGCTTTATCCCAATCAGCTTTCTTAAAAATCTTGACAAATCTTTAATTATTTTCATTTGAAATGTGATTATGCATTATCTGATACGCTACTGCAATCTCCTTTGCTTATCAGGAAGAGTGTTAACCATAAAGTTCAACTCTTGAATATCTGCAAGGAGAAAAGATTAATTTACAGTTTTACTTCTCTTTGTCATAGTGGCTTAACAAAGATGTGAGAAAACAACGAAAGTATAATCACTTTCCTTCCTCTCTTCTCTCGCCCTGTCTTTTCAGGTACTTCCACAATTTACAGAACCTTAGTTTGGCTTATTGCAGAAAGTTTACAGACAAAGGTTTACAGTACCTGAATGTGGGGAATGGATGCCACAAGCTCATCTATCTGGACCTTTCCGGCTGCACCCAGGTTTGTCTTTCAGCCTTCTTTTTCCTGCAGCAGGCGAAGAAGTCCTCCGGAGAATGAGAACAGGCTATATCCAACGCTCATGTTATACTAACGCTGTGAACGGACTGCAGCACACTTTTTGGAGGTTTTAAATTACATGGCGACAGCTGCTTAAATTTTCCCCAGGATCGCTACTATAGGCTCTTGGCTTCCTTCCACTGGAGTGCCACATCCACTAACAGGCAGAGTTCATTGGATGATGAAGCAGAACACTTCTGTGTAGATACTCTGAGCACAGTTATAATACCAGAGTCCAAATCTTGAAAACTTTTTAGAATTGATACCAAGATACAAACAAAGAAAAACCTTTTGTCGGGAGAAGTTGCAAAGAACTTCCTGAAAAGTCAGTTTGCTCTCACATGGGCCCTCAGAGAGTAAATAGTATTGGGTAAGATGCTACAAGTGATAAATGCATGAAAGGAAATACACAAAGATTATGACTTTATTTATTTATTTTTTATTTGTTTTTATTTTTGGCTGTGCTGGGTCTTCGTTGTTGTGCGTGGGCTTTCTCTAGTTGCGGCGAGGGGGGGGGGCTACTCTTTGTTGCGGTGCACGGGCTTCTCACTGCGGTGGCTTCTCTTGTTGCAGAGCACGGGCTCTAGGTGCATGGGCTTCAGTAGTTGTGGCACACAGGCTTCAGTAGTTGTGGCACGCGGGCAGTAGAGTGCAGGCTCAGTAGTTGTGGCACACAGGCTTAGCTGCTCTGTGGCATGTGGGATCTTCCCGGGCCAGGGATCAAACCTGTGTCCCCTGCACTGGCAGGCAGATTCTTAACCACGCCACCAGGGAAGCCCAAAGATTATGATTTTAAAAACTGCATTATATCCTTGGGCTAAATAACATGACAATTTGAGGTCTATATGGGGATATATTTAAGTTTGAAGGAACAAGACTAAGGAAAACTGGACAGAAGAGTGTGGAATTGTGGAGGGTAGGGCATGGCACTTTGGAAGCAGTTACTACCTCCTTGATAGTTTCTTCTGCTCTGTTTTGTTTGATTTCAGTCATGATTCTTTTAACTTTTCTTTCACCTCTCTGTGTATTTTATTGATATTTGTGTCATAGAATGTTCATCATTCTATGAGACTAATAACACAAATGAGAACTGTTACTATATGCCAGGCACCATGTTGAATGTTTCGTACAGATCAAATTTACTGCTCATATAAATGCTGTGCAGTATGTATTTATCCTGCCCATTTAGACATGAAAAGACCAAGGCTCCCAGGGCTGCACGGCTGGTGAAAGCACACGGTACTGGTACTGTTATAAGCAGGTAGATTCCCTGGAAGGAATACAGGGACAGAACAGATTTCTCCTCCAAGTTCTTGAATGGATAGAAATCTTACATAGCACTACTACTGGCATATCATGGTTTCCTGGTACACCACTCAGTGGAGAGGATGTAAGGGAAAGGAGTGGGGGACGTTAAGCTAGGGCTGAAATGGGTAGAAGTTGCATTTGTTTAACATCCAATCTACTGCGATATAGTTTGCTAAGCATCAACATGTACCATCACTCTGTGGCCAAGATGGCCTTAATGTTCCCTCCAGATGGACAAAACTTCAGACAGGCTTCTTCTTGATTCTGGATCCCTGACCTCCCTTTTCTTAGAGTGTTTACTTTAGAAAACTTGTGATTGTACATTCTTTCTCTGCTCCCGTTGAGATGTAGCCCTTAAAAAGCTTCTTGCCAGTTTTACAACCCAGGAATGTCTTCCTCGAAGACCTGGGAGCCAGCCTTTAATATGTAATCATCAACAGAGAGAGCATCAGTATCTCCCAGTCTCTGTGGGAGGATGGGAGCCTAACTTCCATATGGATGTCAATTAGCAAACACAGACGGCCTAATCACAAAGGAAGAACACCTGCAAATTCAGAAATAACTCAATGTGCTTGACACATCTAACTGATCAATCTCTCCCCTAAAGATACATGCTCCAGTACTTTTTTTAAAATTAATTTTTATCGGAGTTTAGTTGATTTACAATGTTGTGTTAGTATCTGCTGTCCAGCAAAGTGAATCAGTTATACATATACATATATCTGCTGTTTTTTAGATCTTTTTTTCATATAGGCCATTAAAGAGTACTGAGTAGAGTTCCCTGTACTATACAGTAGGTCCTTATTAGTTATCTATTTTACATACAGTTGTGTCTAGTTTACCTCAGTGCTTCAGAACCCTCTGCACAGTGTGACTTACCTCCTTGTTCTTCTCACTTTCTACCAAGTAACTATCGCAGCAAAAACACACAACACATGCACAGACACACAAACACACATACACATGTCCTAAGGTTAAATATTTTCAGACTCACTAAACCCAAAATTAGAGGTTTCAAATTGATGACCCTCTGGCTAGATATATATGCGAAACATATAGACACAGTCTGTCTTTAAATTTTGAGCCAACATTTGGAATTTTGGAGTTTTCAAGTAAAAATCTAGACTTCAAGCTTCTCTTAAAAAACCAGAAGAACTAGGAAAATTGGGCCTGCTTTCCCACATGGCAACAACGGGCTGGAGCTGAGTCAGCCTCACCCTCTTGAGATGGAACCCTCTCCTCAGTATGCTGCCCTCTCCTCCACTCAGTAACGTCCACACATGCACTTACTCTGGGATTGCTACCACTTCACGGCATTGCCTGCCTGCCTCAGTAGGTATTTGAGTTTGGTCTGAATGTATTTCTAAAGAATAGATTTCTTTTCCTAACTGGCCCTTAATTTGTAAGTCTCAAACCACAGTGACATTAGTATTTCACATCATTATGCAAAATAACGTTAGGTTTTATTTGTTCATCCGTCTTCCATTTGCATTTGTTCATTTAATAATTTAATTACTCGAGAGATTTAACCCTAGGTGTCAGGCACTGGAAATTGTACCATGTGAAACTTTGTAAGAAACGGGCTCATTATGAACCACAGATATCTTAATAATGGCTGCTGCTGTTAACTTCAGAGAATCAGTGAATCTTGGATGTTACTGCTTCTGAGGGACTTTTAAGTCTTTTGAGGAGGCTCCATCTACCTCCCTAGCTCTGGGTGTGAGGATAGTTTCACCCTTCCAGACCTACTTGCATTGATATGACAGTATAAAATGGTTTCAAAGAAGGAAATTTGACTATTCACATGTTTTTCAGGTTCTTCCCTTGGAAAGTAAAATGTATTTTCTTTTTATGTTTGGAATTTTGCACTGTGAAGTCATGTGTTAGTATATCTGATCAAGGAAAAAGGCCCTAATAAAACAAAAAGTTGAGAATAGAAGCTTATAACTAAATGCTTTACACTGGTGTTTATTGAGTGCCTGCTGCATACTGGGCACCATGATGAGTCAAATAGCATCTCTGTCTTTTGGAAGCTCTGGATTAACATAAATGAATTATGTCAAGGGCTAAATGTTAATGCAGTCAGAGCTTCCCCAAAAAGGAAAGATGTATACAGTATTGTGAAAGAATCTGAACCATATTTGTTAGAAAAAATAAATAAGTGGATGATGGAGAACTACAAAGAAAAGTGAAAATCAATTACATATGTTTTAGAAATATTCTGCATTCTTATGGGATTGGATAAACACTGTAGGGTGCACTAAGTAATATGACCAATTTCCTAATGAGTACCAGCACTTGCACGTTCCCCTGCATGTCATCATCTTCGATGGGGTTGAGGTGATGCCTCTGCCCAGTTTCTCTTCCTTGAAAAAGCCTCTGCTCACACTTGGCCTGAACTGGGATAGGGCTGCTCCAGTGAGCTCTCTCACTATCCTCTGCAAATTTCTACCCATATACTTGCCACTTTGAGTTTTCTTTTTTCACTTTTAAAAAACCTGCTTTTTTTCTTATTACATGCTAAATGCAGAAAAATACAAGGAAAAAGGAGAAAAAGGGACTTCCCTGGTGGCGCAGTGGTTAAGAATCTGCCTGCCATTGCAGGGGACACGGGTTCGAGCCCTTGTCCGGGAAGATCCTACATGCCGCGGGGCAACTAAGCCTGTGTGCCGCAACTACTGCACCTGCGCTCTAGAGCCCGCGAGCCACAACTACTGAAGCCCGCGTGCCTAGAGCCCGTGCTCTGCAACAAGAGAAACCACCACAGTGAGAAGCCTGCGCATCACAACGAAGAGTGGCCCCTGCTCTCCCCAACTAGAGAAAGCCTGTGTGCAACAAAGACCCAACACAGCCAAAAATAAATAAATTAATTATTTTTTTTAAAAAAAGGAGAAAAAAATTTAAATTACCTGAAAATTCATCACCAGAAATAATAAACACTACTAGAATTTCAGGGTCTTTATTCCATGCCTGTCTAGACTTTTTTAAAACTCAAATGGATTATATAGTACACATATCTTTCATTTAATGTTTTATAAAGTGAATATCTCTTTATTCCATTAAATATTTTTCCTGTAACTTACTTTTAATAGTTATATAGTATTTCATTGTATCAAAATACCAATATGTATTTAACCATTCATTATTGGCCTACAATTCTTTTTTTTTTTTTCTTGGCCTACCATTTTTTTTGTTATCATAAATAACCTGTGAGGAAAATTATTGTAGCCGTATCTTTGCATATGTCTATGCAATTTTTTGGTACAAATTTTTAGAAGTGAAATGGTCAGAGGATATAGTTATTTTTAAGGCCATCCATACCCTACAAAAATTGTCAGTTTACACTTACCATAAATGTAAAACAGTTTGTTCTCTTCATAAATATATATTAATAAATTTTGCCAATTTGACATTGAATATGATATTTTATATTTTCAATTTGTATTTCTTTGAATACTGGGCGAAGTTAAACCATACACAGGCACTTAATAAATATCTGTTGAATGACAGCATTCTTATCCCAACAGGTTGCCACTGTTAAAATATTTTTCAATATGGGAACATATGCATATGTATAACTGATTCACTTTGTTGTAAAGCAGAAACTAACACACCATTGTAAAACAATTATACTCCAATAAAGATGTTAAAAAAATTTTTTTTCACATTAATTAAAGTATCTCTTTCAAACTGGGGAATATTAGAGATAATGTAAGTTAAGTGCCTGACACAGCTGGTGATAAAAAAAGAAAACCTATTTGTATATTTCTCTAAAAAAATTTCTTCAGAGCCTGAGTGCAACATTTTCATTATAGTAGTTTCAGAAGAAAAAAAAAAAATCTACATTCATTTAACAAAATGATTCTGGCTGAATCAGTTGAACAAATTTAATTTGTTTCCTTTTATATTTGCTACTTACTCAAAGTTATAAAATCTAACCTTATGCCATAAAATAATTTTTTAAAAGTCATGTTTAAATACAATTTGGAAAGACTCTGGAGACAAAATGGTTTTATCACATAAAGAAGGTACTCTTTCCTGTGCTCCTTTGTCATCTATAATCTGGGAGACATTTGGCGACAATGAATGGATCCATCTTTTTCTATGCTCTAAGGAATGATGTGTGACCTAACTCATGGTAGACATTTGTCAGATATTTGTTGAATTTTTGGATTAATGTTTAGTTAAATAAGTGAAACTAATGAACCACGGTATGAGATGTTGGTAGTTTTCCTTTGCATCTCATACTCTGCTTCAAGGAACCACTCCTCTCCCTTCCCTTGTGGTTCTGGGGAGCTGTCAGTCGTGGCACCTTGAAAGCAACACACCACAGTAATTGAAAGCATTGGTTCTGGGGCACCTGCATTTTAATCTTGAGTTTGCTATTTACTAGGTATGGGACTGGGGCAGGTTACCTAAGCTTTCTGTATACCTCACTTTCCTTACCTATGAAATGGGGAAAATACTAGTAACTTCCTAAGTGTGTTGTGTGAATGAAATTATTTGATACATATAAGAGTCTTAGAATGATGGCTTCATATAGTAAATGCTTAGCCACCATTAGCTATTATTATTAGATTACTAATAGTATTTTCCAATGGCCGCTATTATTTGGCCCAGGCCTAGACATTCCTAAATTCCATGTGCAGTGGCTATGATTTTTCCAGGAAGAGCATGACCTTAGCAGAACTATTCAGAACTCTTTTAGGTGCTCAACATTGGGAAAAATAAATTCAGTCTGTCCTGAGGTTGCAGGGCCTGGAATGTGTAAGTCTAGGCTGGTTTGTGGTTCTCTTGCTCAGGAACATGGAGGAAATTTGTCTGCAATGGGAAAGAATAGAATCGTCACAAAGAGGCTGAACTTCAAGAGGGAGAGATGCTGTGTTTGAGAAAGAGAGATGGTATATTTTTGCTTAGCTGGACTTTCAGTTAGAGATACCACTAATTCCCTTTTTACCTATGCTAGTTTATGTTGGGTCATTGTGACTCAAGGAAGCTGACTGGTACAACTGTTGAGGATGTGATTCCTATTTAGCTTTTAGTTGGGGTTTTGAACACTTTGATGGAAAGCCTTTCTCAAGGAAAAAACTAAGGCCCAAGAGAGGAAGTTGTGAAGGTTTCTCATAGCTCTTCACATGCTTGTATTCTACCATGTACCTGAATTTGTTGCTTTGAGCATGCCTGTGACTGACCACAAAGCAATCCTTAACACCCAAGAAACCGGATTAAATCTGCTTCCTGTTTTGCTGGCACTGACAGCTGGGATATACTGAGCAAGGGCATTCCCTAATGACTTTTTTGAGGGTAAGTATAATATACAGAAAAGTGCACAAAGTGCTATATACATGTCCTTTGGTGAACACAGAATGTATTTTTGTTGAGTATACACATAGGAATCAAATGGGCTGCGTGTGAAGTACGTGTATGTTTGGCTTTTGTTGATATCATCATTAGTTTCCTAAATTGGCTGTGTCAATCCTAATGATTATGATTTAGAAAACTCATGTGGATGTGATTTCTTCAGGAAAGCTAATGCTGTGGCTCCGCATACTTACTCCCTATATTTACCCACATAATTTATTTTCATAGCAACACTTTTATTAAAGTGCAGTCCAGGAGAGGTAGGAGAACAACATTCAAACCTAGAGTGGGCTTCTATGCTGATGAGTACTCTTCCCTTCTCAGAAATTAGCAATAAGTATTTAAGTCATCTTATATTCACTTCTGTAGCAAGCAGGTTTCATTAAACTTCCCTATTTTCAACTATTTTTATCAAACATTTAGAATCTATCACTGGTGACTACTTTCACTAAAAGAAAATAAGAAGAGAGGTTTAAAAATACTGTGTGTTCTCTGCAGTATTTTTCAGGAGAGAAAAAGTACTCAAGGGAAGAAATATAACAAGGAATTTCTATTTTATTTCCTACTAGATTTATTTTATTTTACTTATTTTGGAACTCAGGTACCATGAACAGATTTAATCACACTCCTCAATTCATGGCACACTTTCATCATCAGTCCATGCAAGGCTGATCTCTTGTTTTATTTATTCCCTTTTATCCACATTTCCAACTTATGTTCCCCTTTCTCTACACAAGCAAATCCTCTAATTTGTTTTATGTGGTTCCATATATGAATATATTCTTAAAACTTTCATTTGAAAAGATACTTGTACCCCAATGATCATAGCAGCACTATTTAATAGTCAAGACACAGAAGCAACCCAAGTGCCCATCAACAGATTTTATATATATATATATATATATATATATATATATATATATATATATATATATCACATTTTCTTAAGCCAATCATCTGTTGTGTGTGTATATATATATTTACACACATATATATCACACACACATATATATACACATACATACACAACGGAATATTACTCAGCCATAAAAAGGAAATATTGTCATTTGTAGCAATGTGGATGGACCTAGAGAATATTATGCTTAGTGAAATAAGTCAGACGGCAAAAGACAAATCTATATGATATGACACATGATATGAATCTAAAAAATAATACGAACGAATGTATATACAAAAGAGAAACAGAGTCACAGACATAGAAAACAAATTTACGGTTACAAAAGGGGAAGGGGAGGGGGAGGAACAAATTAGGAGTATGGGATTAACAGATACAAACTACTATACATAAAATAGATAAGCAACAAGGATTTACCGTATAGCATAGGGAGTTATACCCAATATCTTATAATAACCTATAATGGAATATAATCTGCAGAAAAACTGAGTCACTATGCTGTACACCTGAAATTAACACTATATTGTAATTCAACTATACTTCAATTTAAAAAATGAGCAAAACATAAAAGTCTTTCTCTAGCAACAAAATGGAATATATTAATATATATATATATCAATGTATGCTTTTTTTTTTGTGGTACGCGGGCCTCTCACTGTTGTGGTCTCTCCCATTGCGGAGCACAGGCTCCGGACACGCAGGCTCAGCGGCCATGGCTCACGGGCCCAGCCGCTTCGCGGCCTGTGGGATCCTCCCGGACCGGGGCACGAACCCGTGTCCCCTGCATCGGCAGGCAGACTCTCAACCACTGCGCCACCAGGGGAGGCCCTTGCATTCTTATATTGTGGTTCTGTGTGTGGATTTGAATCCTCATAAACGATATTGTGCTACAGCTCCGGCTCTTTCTCTTATTTCTGACAATGTTTCTAAAGGTGCCTCAGTCACCTCTTCTCTCGAACCCCTTAATCTCTTAATCATAGAGAGCCCCAAGGTTCAGTTCTTGGTCTACTTTTCTTCTCATCATGCACTTGGTGATGTCACCTAGATTATGGCTTTAAATATCACCTACAACAACAAACACTCATATAAAAAAAGAATCATGCAACAAACAAAACTTTCCAGGTATCAGACACAACAACAGAAACTGGAAAAATGGTAAGATATGTTCCCTAATCTAAAGAAGATCAGAGGAGGAGACAGACAGGCATAAAAATTATTTTACAATGTGGTAAGAGAGGAAGTATAAATGTGGTTAACAGCACAGACTAAAACACCAAACAGACCCAGTTTGAAATCTTAGCTTTACCTATCACTTCTAGCTGTGTATTCTTAGGTCAAATAACCTGTCTAAGGCTCAGTTTTCACATATGCTAAAGGGGATAATCATAGTACCTACCTGATGGGGTTCTAACCATAAGTAAATAAGATAACGCATGTGAACCATTTAGTAGAGTGTCTGGAACAACTATTTTAAGTGAGATACCAGATGTACATACGTATATAAGGGTGAGGAGCCTTAAAGAGGGAATAACAAACATCCTGAGTGGTCTGGACGTTATCTGTTGAGTGGAACCTTGAGACATGAATAGGAATTCATCATTAAGAACAGGAGGGAAAGGAAAACAACATAGGAGCAAGGTGTACTCTGTAAAGAGGAAAGGCAGTAGTTAGTGTTCATATGGGAAAATAACAGGAATGGTTGAAAAAAAATAGGTGGGAGCTGGCTCATGAAGGGACTTATATTTCCTGCTGCATAAGCAGCTTGAGTTTTGTCCTGTAGATAATGGGAAGCCACTGAAAGATTCTTAAGCATAGAAGTAAGGTCACGTATTATGTCAATATACAGCTGAGCAAAACCTATAATATAATAGTAAGGTATGGGCAGTTTCATAGTTACAATAATCAAACACAAAGACCTTAGAGACCAGCGGTCCAATGCCAATTTTATATGACAACGTGGGGTTTAAAAAATAAATTTGATTAGAAATGGAAAAAGCTAAAGGCAATTTTAAAGTCAACAAAAAATGAGAATTACTTGAATTATAATTGAGACCACTGCCCATTCTCAGATCATGTGATTTGAGACTCAGGTAGTACAGGAAATTATGACCCAGTTTCCATCCTTTGTCTCTTCTGATCCAACAAAATATATCTTGTCATTAAAATCTCAAATGATGGACTATCTTCCCTAAATCTGCCTTCTACACAGGGCATCTATGAAGCCTGGAAACATAAGTAACATTTCACTTTTTTGCAGTTTGAAGATGTCTTTGACATCTATGTCTGGGTAAAGAGACACTTTCTAAGCCTCATTAGTTTTATTTTAACAATAAACTTTCATTAAGTAATTTTTTTAATTACAAAAATAAGGAGAAAAAAATGCGGTAATCTAAACTGGCAGGGCCACACACTCCCTTCAAGGAGTGGGCACTCACTCACCTTCACAAGGAGTTCAGTGAGCTCCTTCTCCCTACTGTACACTGCTCCGGAGGCCTTCCCTTCTTGCCACAAGACATCTACAGAGAAAGGGAAGACCACTGGATCAGTAAGCAGGAGCCTTTGGGAAGACAGGTTCTAATAAAGAAGAAATAGGAAGAAACTCCTCTCTCTGCATACAAAAGAAAAAAAAAGTTGGAGTGGAAACCCAAAGGTGTTCTTACATTAGATCAAGAAAAAGAACTCCAATAAAGAGCTATCAGAGCAAAATAGAGATGAAAGACCAACAACTGCCATCAACAACAGTGTGAAAAAGGTATTAATATCATCTAGGTACAATAAAGATAGTCCAATAATAATGTCATCATCCTCAACTGCCTTCTAACAGCAGAACAATTTTCCTTTATCTATACTCATTTTCTGTTCTCTGTATGGCTCAGGTTGACCTTTTTCGGCAGTGGCTTCCTTCTTCTCTGTCTTCCTAGCCAGTCAAGGGAAATGTGTGAACTGCTATGAGCAGAGTTAGCAGAAAAGAGTAAGGCGAAGGTGCGGAATTTCAGTATACTATCACCAGAGCTGGAGCCAGGGAACTGAATCTCTGACTAGACAAACTGTGGTGAGAGATGAACCATCAGCCTCTTGTCCTCAGGGACCCCTCCTTCAGACAAGCCTGGAAAGCCACACAGAATTAGCCACTTGCCTCCATCAACCTCTGCTGCAGCACTCAGCATCAGGAACACAGCCATCACTGGGAGAAGGCTCAGAGGACAGGTTCCTGACCAGAACGTAAGGTCCGACTTTCCACTTCCTGTCTGAGGTGCTCCCCCAGAGACACTCTACAATACCAACGAATCTGTTCATGTGGGTGTCTCGGGTCCTTTTATGACAACATGGCTGTGCCCTATTGAAAGTGGGTAGTGAGAATTATGGAAGCACCCTAGCTGAAAACTGTTGCCATGGGCTCTACAAAGCCAAGATCTGCAGTTCCAATGAGAGCAGAAGACTGAGTAGTGAATATCCAGACAAAACCCTCATTCTCATGTGATCTGTCAGCTCTGGCTTGTGGTCAGTTTGACTTTCCCTCGTTCTTTAGAGGACACTGGTGTCTTCCATGCATGGCTTCAGACCAGAGGTCACTAGCATTTCAAAAGTAGGATATATGGTTTTATTTCCTGTTCTTTTACTGGGGCTACAGAGTATGGCAATGGACAGCGACTTAAAAATAGAAGGGAAGGAAATATGGTGCAGCCAACCAGCCCTCATAATCATAGAAATCTTTCATATACAGGCCTCAGAGAATGCTAATCCTTGCTTTATATCAAATATATATCCTGGACTGTATCTAGTTTTGTACCATCTGATGTCAAAACTTCAACACATGTCAATTAGAAATTTAAAAATGTAATATGGTATCCTGCACTAGATCCTAGAACAGGAAAAAGGACATTATAGAAAAACTGGTGAAACAGGAAGAGAATTTGTAGTTTAGTTAATAGCACTGTAACAATGTTAATTTTTTAGTTTTGACAAATGTACCATGGTTATTTTAGATGTTAACATCAGGAGAAGCTGGGTGAGGGGTATGTGGGAAATCTCTGTATTATCTTTGCAAATTTTCTATAAATCTAAAATTATGCCAATAAAACCCAACAACAAACGCTCATATATTTATATATATTAAAAAATATATAACGTATATATAAAATCATTACATATGTATATGCATAATATACACACACACAAATATATGCTCACATACATATATACACCTACATATATATGTAATGTATGCACATAGGAGCATGTTTATATATGCATATATACATGTGCATGTATATGTGTTTATAAGAGTATATATGTATATAGGAGTACTTATATATGTTATATATATAGAGAAGTTATATATGTATATATGCATGTACATATATATACATATACACATATTATGTATACATACACAGACACATATATATGATAGATAATATGTATCTTCAACCCAGAGTTCTCTCTCGAATTTTAGACTCATATCTTTCAAAAAATTTATTCATTTATTTTATTTATTTCTGGCTGCATCAGGTCTTAGTTGCAGTATGTGGCGGGCTCTAGTTGAGGCACGCAAGCTCAGCAGTTGTGGCACGCGCAGCACATGGGATCTTACTTCCCTGACCAGGGATCAAACCTGCGTCCCCTGAATTGCAAGGCGGATTCTTTACCATTGGACCACGAGCAAAGTCCCTAGACTCTTAAATCTTAAAAAAAAAAAAAAAAAATCCCTGCTCGAAAATCTAACTCCTTGTTCCACCTTTGGCCTTTCCTATCTCAGTTAATGACAGCTCCATGTTTACAGCTGCTGAGGCCAAAAGTCTTGGAGTCATCTATTACAGACTGAATTGTATCCCCTCCAAATTAATATGTTGAATTCCTAACCCCTGGTATTTAGAACGTGACCTTGTTTGGAAATGAAGTCATTACAGATGTAATTAGTTAAGATGAGATCATTAGGGTGGGCCCTAATCCAATGTGACTGATGCCCTTATAAAAAGGGGAAATTTCGACACAGACACATGCATACTGGAGAGCACCATGTAAACATGAAGATAGCCATCCACAAACCAATGAGAGAGGCCTGAACCATATCCTTCCCTTACATTGAAGGAGCCAACCCCGCTAACACTGTGATCTTGGACCTTTTGGCCTCCAGAACTGTTGGACAACAAATTTCTGTTGTCTAAGCCACCAGTTTGTGGTACTTAGTTATAGCAGACCTAGCCAACTAATACAATATTCTTGACTTTTTCTCTCACACTCCACATGCACTCTGCCCGGAAGTCCAGCTGACTGTTACTTCAGAATCTCTCCACGATCTGACCACTCCTCACCATTTTCACAGTTACTACCCAAGTCCAGGTCACCATCATTTCTTGCCCGGATTATTGTGATAGCATCCTAACTGGTCTCTGTGCTTGCACTTCAACCTCTAAGTTTCCTCCCAACACAGCAGCATCTAGAATGGTCTTTTGAAAACCCAAGTCAATGTTCTGCCTCAGTTCAAATACCTGGCAAGTCTTCCTATTTACTCAATACAACAAAAGCCTTGGAAGGACCTTCAGGATCGCATATAATCTGCCTCCTTCCCTAATTGTCTCTCTGACACCACTTCCTACTACTCTTCCTCTTACCAACTCTGCTCCAGCCACACTGGCTTCCTTGATGTTCTTTCAACACACAAGCCTCTTGCCTTCGGGTTTTTTGCACTGGCTGTTTTCCTTGCCGGGAACACTCTTTCTGCAGCTACCTGCATGGCTTTCTCACCTCCTTTAAGTCTTTCTCACATACCCCTAAATGAATGAATAAGTGGATAAAAATGCATCAGCTAAAATGCTCCAAAGAGATCCATATTAGTTCCATGTTCATATCAGAGCTCTCTAAAATATGACCTTGTTTCTTTCAAAATCTCAAAGAAGAAAATACGGGTATGATTAAGAGGTTTAATGGAAAGGATAAGTCTATCTTACATGTACATGAGAAAGTGCCAATTAGGAGGGCAGTGATTCCTGGTTATGCTTTTCCTTTACCCTCTGCTCTGTTTGTAACTCCAAGGGTTCTCATGTTGATATTGCCTTTGGCTAGCCACTTTTCCTACAGATTCATGTATCTCCAGTTGTGTTTAGCAGCGGGTTATAGCATTATGTAGGAAGCTAGGCATGGAATAATCACAGCTATGCTGGGAAGGAAGACTAGGCTGAAGCCAATCTTTGGTTGAAACCCAAATGCCCAGAAACCAGTAACTCTGAACATGGAGTGGGAAAAGGAGCCAGATGAGGAATGGGGAGTTTGGGCCAAGGTACAGATTTACATGTTCAGATTTAAGATTTAAGTTAAACCAGAGAGCAAGAGAGCTTACAACAGTTTCTGCCTCTCTGTTCCCGTGCTCTTCATTTCCAGCCTAAGTACTTCCACTAGGCTCACTTTTTGCCCTCTGACTAAACACCCTCATACTTTGGCTTTCTCCCATTCACCAGGTTAACTTTCACATACCCTTTGAGGCTCTGCTCAATCACAACCTTCTCTAAGAACACCTCGCTGACCCCTCCTTTCCCCTAACCCAAGCTGGGTTAAGATCTCTTCATTCCACTTCCGCTAAGCATTCTCTATGTATTTGATGGTCTACTTATTTGTCTGGTCTCTGCCCCACTGTGAGCTCCTTGATGGTCAGGATGGTGCCTTATTTATCTCTATCTGTATCCTCAATGCATAATAAATACCTGGCACATAGTAGGACTTTGATCAATGTTTCAAGAATGAATGAATGAAACTGCAGCCAATTTCAGGGTATGGCTAGCCAGGTTCTTCAGGTGGAAGCTCAGGAGGCTTGTTAGGTATCTGAGAAGTTGGCAACTTGCTACAGCAAGGTCTGATGAACTTTTCTTGGTAAGAGTTTGGTCTGACATTTCTTTCAATTTACAGGGAGAAAAGAGCCTAGGAAACTATAAAACACTAAAGTGAAAGTATATTTTCATCAATTATTTTTCAGTTACTACACAAGTCAACAGAAATGAAAAGGGACAGCATCCCAGAAATGTTCAAATGATTGGAATACTCAATATAGTAATAATGGTTTATCAGTAGTTCCTGTACTATTAAATCTCTCTGGGACCCATGAATTTTAAAGGTACACTGTGGAAACTGCAAACTGGAAGATTCTAAGGTCATTTCAGTTCTCTCTAGGCTACATAAATTACAACCTCCCCTTTCAGAGAGGCAAAGATCATGGAAGGTCTTACTTATTCACCCCTGGGGTTAGTGGTGGAGCTGGGAGAAAGCCACAGAGGCACATCCAGGGATGAATATATGAGCCAAATGGAACAGAGACTGCATAAGCAGAGCAATCTCTCTCACTCTCTCTCTCTCATACAGCAGAAGGCAGTAGGATGGTGAAAGGAGCCCCAAACTGAAGTTAAGAGACCCGGGATCTAGTCCTTGCTATGTCACTAAGCACTTGTGCAACCCTGGACATTTACTTGCTTTTTCTGCTTCAGTTGTCTCTTCTGTAGAATGGCTAGATGATCTCTGAGATCTTTTTCAGCTTTAGGATTTTGTGTTTCTGTATGACTAACCAAGATAACTAAAGAAGGAGTAAGACTGGGGGAAAAGAATAATGAATGTTATTTTGGAAAAGCTGAATTTGAGGTTCCTGTGATATACCTAGTTGTCAATGACAAGAACTAATTGAAAGTGGAAGTCTGGTCCTTGGAGCAGAGCTGGGAGTGGAGGGACAGATTTGGTAGTTTATCAGCAGGAGGTAAATGGAACAATAAGGGTTGAGTGACCAGCTAAACCAGTTGTGAATAAACAGGTTATGTACCAAAATAAATTGGTAACAGCTAAATTCAAAATTATAATTCACTTAATATTTATTTGATTACATTTTCCCTTA
The DNA here is from genome assembly GCF_026419965.1 of Kogia breviceps. NCBI lineage: Eukaryota > Metazoa > Chordata > Mammalia > Artiodactyla > Physeteridae > Kogia > Kogia breviceps. Next base: position 93,621,883 of record NC_081318.1, on the reverse strand, counting down.
TTCTATATTTTAATGGATGGTAATAATAACTGCTACCATTTGTTGGGTATTGGCTATGACCTAGGTGTTGAAGAAAGTGTTTTAAATTTATTATCTCATTTAATATTTATAAATAACTACATGAGGTCAGTATCACTATTCCCATTTTTGAGATGTGGAAACCGAACACTGGTCTGTTGGTAAACATCTAACAACTGGATAGGAACATGCAAATCCCTGAGTTACAGTGGTTGCTGACTTCCATGGTGTAAAAACTCTCACCATGGCCTATTTCAAGCTAACAACAAGAGGTCACTGAACAGAGAGATAGGAAGAAATGTGCCTTATGTAATACTGTCACCATACAGATATAATAAACATACATATCTTCAAGAGCATAGATAATGGAAACATGTGGTAAAATCATTAGAAGGTCATGAGTTTGGGTATACACTACACTTGTTAATATAGTTTATTTAATTTTAAGTTTATATGATGTAATCTTTTAACTAGCTGTGTTTAACAACTGGCTTCTATAGTTCCTAAAATTTTAACAATCTGCTCTTGCAAGCTAGTATAAGCTGGCTCCAGACACCACTGAAAATTATGCTAAGACAGAGTAAGGAACTTGCCTAAGGTCACATAGAAAATGTCTGGGTCAAGATTAGAACCTTGATCCCCCTAATTCTGAAGAACAGGCTCTTAACCACTAGACTATCATTTGTAAAACTATAAAGTACTATGTACTGTGTATGGTAAAAAAATTATTGCTGCATTTCGTACTTGAAAAAAATGTTATGTGGGCTTAAGTGTCACCAATAAGCAGGGGTTCTAGTGGAAAAGCAGCCATGAATCAGAAAAGTCACAGTGCAATTTCTGCTTTTCTGGGTCAGTTCTTGTGCCTGAGTTTCCCTGTTAAAGGAATGCTTTGTGTCCTTTTTGAATCGCACTTCAACCCATGTTGGGGAAAAAAAATAGAAGAATTTATTAACATCTTTTTACGTTTCTTGTAGATAGGACTCATGGAAATTTAAATGGTTGTTATTATTAGTTTGAATATAACTTTATACTAGCCATACTGAAAATAAAATATAAAGAAATATAACAAACACCTATCGTTTAGCATCCATAGATTAATGCAATCTCTTTGTAGCCAAAATGTATAAGGATGTTTATTACATTAAGTAGTAAAAAATAAAACATCTGGAAACAATTTTTAGATCTTGAAGAATCAGATGACAAAATGATGAGTCTCAGGGGACTAAGATCATATTTACCCCTCTGGAGAAAAGGTTTGAAAAAAATTTTAATGCTTTCTGAAAAACCATACTTATTTTAGTTTCTCCTCTGTTCCCTATTATAGGAAATGACTTACACACAGAATTTCATGAACTGCTCATAAAACTCTACTTAGGATTGTAGCTGTAAAGCCACCATCTAGCTCAATAAATCTAGACAAACCAAGTAGCTCTATGGATCATTGTGTTGTAAAAATAAAGTATTATAGTTGTGATTCTCTTGGTTAAAAAAGAGATAGGGACTTCCCTGGTGGTCTAGTGGTTAATACTTCGCCTTCCAGTGTAGGGGGTGAGGATTTGATCCCTGGTCGGGGAGCTAAGATCCCACATGCCTCGCAGCCAAAAAAACCAAAACATAAAAAACAGAAGCAATATTGCAACAAATTCAATAAAGACTTTAAAAATGGTCCACATAAAAAAAAATCTTAAAAAAAAAAAGGAGATAAAGCTCCGTTATAATACAGGGGAAGCTATAAGTAATTTGGCCAGTGGGTGAGGAAGAGAACAACATAGTATACTCTAGGCAAGAATGGTAAAGTTTAGGAAGGGTCAGCCTGCTTCTGCAGATCGCAGCTCTGAGTCATTGTGCGGTGAGTACATGCAGAGTTGGCACGCGTGCTTGCCTTCCTGGCATCTGCAGGCTTTACTAATCTTATGTTCTAGTTCCTTACTCACATTGGAAAATGAAACTTTTTTTTCATGTTTGGCTGTTCAGTGTTTTTAGATATATATGGCAATCTTTAACAAATGACCGTATTGACTATGCTCCCCCCCACGCTTTGAAACTACAAATTTACATTCTACAAACAACTTATTTGACAACTATTTGGCCTATTAACAAGCGGTTGTTGCATCATACTTTGCGCTAAGCACGGTGCTGTACTGTAAAGGACATGATGGATAAGATGCTGTTCATGTTCCTTGGCAGGAATATTAGACATGTGCATATAAGGCAGGAGATGCAAAATGCAAAGTGAGGGCTCTGGTCGTTGGTGCTCTGAGATGTAAGAGAAAGAGACAGCTCTATCTGAAGCTTCCTCCAGGGCTACCTGGGAGAAGTGCATTAGTGAACATAGAGGAGGGGGTGGCCATGAAGAATATATAGACTGGAAAGTACAGCATCATCCAAAGAGAGACAATGGCAGGGATAATAATTAGACCTCTCTTCCTGTCACCACAGAGGACACAATATTTGAAAGCCTGTCAAGCCCTGTTAACACAGATCCTGGGAAGTGTTGCTACTGAAGCTTGTGGCACATTTGAATGCAATAAAACATGATATTCCACAATGTTTGGGGAGAACTCGTTGTCTTTCTCTTTAACAATTCATTCTACTTGCTAAGCCAGGCTTCTCTGAGGTCACCAAGAAGTCATGAAGGATATATGGATATGACTAAAGTCATCACATTACCCGTTAGTCACTGGTTGCAGTGCTGGTTAGAATGAGAGAAATAGCTGGAAATGGTACAGGAACACAATGTGGGCCACGTCTACTTAAGATGGATATTTCTAGCTGTCATAGAGGGTCTGGCCCTATATATATCTCTTTTCTGTGCTGTCGAGCTAACTGATTCAAAGACACTGTTGTTAAGAAGTGGAAAGTGGGAGCTTGGTAAGATGCTATCTTCACTGAGGTAAGTCTCTTCCTTCTTTCTACCACTTTGGAGCGGCTAGGAGGGATCTGAGCTAGACCTTGATGCACAGCACTTTCATCTTCATTTTGTATGGTTCACTGATAGCTCATTTTCCACACAGACAGCTCTGTCCTGTTGTGCTGATGGGTTGAGACACACGAGGCAAATGGAGAGAATTTCCCTGTGATCACCAAGTCTTCTCTGCCCCCATTAGCAGGAGTAGCAGTCTGCTGGGACTTGAGACTGGAACACCACTGGTGTGGCCAACTTCCCCAAGTTCCTAAATCAATGGGAACTTAAACCAGAAAATAGCAGAGTGGCAGGGCTCCAGTTGGTGCCCAAATTGAAGCCCAAATCACCTCAAAACTAAACAACAAGAGATTAGATCCCGAGTTTTATAAGAATACTCTACAGGAAATGCACAGATACCAGATGTGGTGAAACCTGGTATTTTAATGTGGTAAAATATTTTGCTTTTTCCTCCTAGAACGGAATCTTTAATTTTAGGCTTATATCACCATTCTTTCAGTGAGGAGAAAGGACAACTAATAGTTGGTTAGCCTAAAAGATTCTGGCAGGAATACTTGAGTCATGAAATATTAGCCAAGCAACTCTTTGGATATTCTAAAATAAATTGTGTAGAGAACTAAGCGTTTCATGCCAGGACAAAACTAAAAAGCTTTTCTCAGGTCTCCCTTTCCCCACTTTTCTGTATACAATCTTACTGGTTGATGGCACCCAGTTTTTGGCTGCATTGCAAAGAACCACTCAGCTGTGGCTGATTACTGCTCTCATTTTTTCCCCTTGTTCAGGAAATCTTGTCATGAGCATGTTTCCGAGAAAGCAAGACAGAAAAAGGGTTTTGCTTGTTTTGGGGAAGCCATTATTGGAGAGGCTAGTGTTAGGGTCATAGACTAGGCCTGAGATAAAGGGGAGGAATTTAGAAGTGTGAAAAAAAAACTGTTTCCATCCCTGGAGTTGTGAGTCACAATGGGAGAAATGGTCTCTATCCTGGGCTCCACCATCGAAGGTGTGACTCAGGAATATTCTTCCATTCACTCAGCACTTACCGAGCACCCACTCTGCGTCTGACACTATGTCCAGCACTGGGGATGCACAGTGAGGAATAGATAAGGAACCTGTTCTCAAATCACACAACTTCTCTTAATACCTTTTCTTTATGCTTACAATGTGAGGGATGGACTAGAATGATCTTTCAAGGTCCTCTACCTCTAGTACTTGAATCTTTATTTTTCTGTGGGCTCACAATGTGCCCAGAAGAACAGTAACAGGAAAACTGGTTCTCAAAGCACATGCCAGTTATTGTGCTAACTAATTACTTTTATATACATTACTCTATTTGTTTTCTCAAGAAGCTCCTAAAATAAGTATTATTATATCCATTTTATAGATGAGAAAACATCTATAAAGCATCAGAGAGGTTGAGTTACCTTTTGTTGTGAGAAAGAGGCAGTGCCAGACTCAAACCCGGCTCTGCTGACTCCAAGTCCAGCATTCTTACCCCCTCCTGTGTTCTCCAGATTTATAATGTTAGTTCATCACCCCTGGACTTTTCTCTGGGAATATTTATGGAAAACTTATTCAAGAATCCATGGCAGCACAATATGAAATACGTAACTTTTGCCTTATGGGTCTTCCATTAGTTTTCCTTCCCTCTTTACCTACTAAGTTTTCTTACTCATCCCAAGGGTGACCTTGCCACTTCATTTAAGCCCAGTGCTTCCACTGCTTTGCCTTTGCTTGTGCTTTACCTTCAGCCTGGAATCATTATCAATCTTGCCTTCAGCCAAATTCTGTACTCTTTCCCAGACTTTGTCTTACTCCTAAATTTAATTCATTCATCCCCTAATAGTTATCCAACACAGTAAGAAGTTGAAAAAAGAGTATAAGATCATCTCTTTGGGGGAAATAAGATATGCACAAATTACAGGAAAGTTATAGGCTAAAATACTTATAGACCTGTAAGGGAAAGAGAAGGAAGGTAGCAGAATAGGGTTGGAGTCATTGGAACTTGAGGAATAGTTAAGGCTTAATTAGATGAAAAGAGAAAGAGGCAGGGAAAGGTAACAAGGTCAGACAAAGAACAGAGGTCCGCTGAGTATTGAAGAAGTTGGATGTCTTTCTGGCTGGAGTGAATAGGTTTGCAGAACTCTGGAAGCTGGAATGGAACATTTGAAGTGGATGTTACTGTTGAAGAATGTGAATCAGAAGGAGTACTGGATTAAGAGTTTGCACATCTGTGTTCTTGCCTGATCAATTTGTAATCTGGAGAAAATGGATCAAGAGACCCGAGTCTCCATTTCCTTATCTCCTGGGGCTACCTCGGTCTATAGAAGTCCAAGCTCCTTAGAATAGCCTGTCTCTTCTTCTACTGTTCCCACCTCCAGCCATTTTATAGTATGTCTCTATGTGTGAGGAGTCAGTTACGAGCTAAGACCTTTCACAACATGGTATAATCACATATACTCTGTGAGAACTCTCACAGTGCTGAAAAACATGATTTCTCACAAAGGTACACAAGTTAAATAATAAAAATTAAGCTATACAATTTAAATAATGAAATCAGGCTATAAAAGTTAAATAATACTCATACACATGCATTAAAAATTGAATTTTTTTTTTTTTTTTTTTTTTTTTTTTTTGTGGTACGCGGGCCTCTCACTGTTGGGGCCTCTCTCGTTGCGGAGCACAGGCCCCAGACGTGCAGGCTCAGCGGCCATGGCTCACGGGCCCAGCCGCTCCACGGCATGTGGGATCTTCCCGGAGCAAGACACGAACCCACGTCCCCTGCATCGTCAGGTGGACTCTCAACCACTGCGCCACCAGGGAAGCCCTAAAAATTGAATTTTTTTTTTTTTTTTTTTTTTTTTTTTTTTTTTGCGGTATGCGGGCCTCTCACTGTTGTGGCCTCTCCCGTTGCGGAGCACAGGCTCCGGACGCACAGGCCTAGCGGCCATGGCTCACGGGCTTAGTTGCTCCGCGGCATGTGGGATCTTCCCGGACCAGGGCACGAACCCGTGTCTCCTGCATCGGCAGGCGGATTCTCAACCACTGCGCCACCAGGGAAGCCCAAAATTGAATTTTTGATTGTGAGTTTGGTATTAGCAGATGCAAACTATTATATATAGGATGGATAAACAAGGTCCTACTATAAAGCACAGGGAACTATTATATTCAATATCCTGTGATAAACCATAATGGAAAAGAATATGAAGAAGAATATATATATGTATGTATAACTGAATCACTTTGCTGTACAGCAGAAATTAACACAACACTGTAAATTACCTATACTTCAATAAAATATTAAAAAATGGAATTTTTGCCCTACCAATTTCATACTTTAACTTTAAGACACTAAAGTTCCTTAATTAAATATTTAGAATTAAAATTTTAAGGCTAGAGAGTTTCTGTTTTAACTTGAAAATGTGAGGCAACAATAAGGTCTTAGGGCTTTCTTTTCAGTTGTGTATGATTCGGACAGTTAGTGGTGCCAGATAGGATGAATGGTCTCAAAGATGCTAATCTGGAAAAAAAAAATGTGGCCAGGCAAGCTCAGATGATCAGCCAGGACAAAGCAGGCAAGAGCAAAAAGAACATCAACCATGAGTCTTAGGAAAAGTCAATGTCCAAAGTCTTCAAGGAAGGTGTGATGTTAATTTTAGTGTGTCAACTTGAATGGGCCATGGGGTACCCAGTTTTTTGGATAAACATTTTTCTAGGTTTGTCTGTGAGGGTGTTTCTGGATGAGATCAATATTTAAGTCAGTAGACTAAGTAAAGCAGATTGCCCTCCCCAGTGTGGGGGTCTCATCCAATCTGTTGAGGGCCTGAATAGAACAAAAAGGGTGAGAAAGGGAAAGTACATTCTCTTTGCCTGACTGTCTTCAAGCTAGAACACTGGTCTTTTCCTACCTTCAGACTTGGACTCAGACTGGAACAATACCTTCAGCTCATCTGGGTCTCCAGCTTACCAACTGCAGATCTTGGGACTTCTTAGTCTCTACTGTTGTATGAGTCAATTCCTTATAATAACTCTATGTATTTATGTATGTATGTATGTTTCTATCTAACTATCTATCTATCTATCTATCCATCCATCCATCCATCTCCTATTGGATCTCTTTCTCTGGGGAACCCTGACTAACACAGTAGCATTATCATCTGGATCCAAAAGTGAAGGAACAAGACAACAGGTCTCTCTCAGAGTCCAGTGGCAAAAGGTCTTTTGTGTCCTTTTAAAGACACATGTACCCCAATGTTCACTGCAGCACTATTTACAATAGCCAGGTCATGGAAGTAACCTAAATGCCCATCGACAGAAAAATGGATAAAGAAGATGTGGTACATATATACAACGGAATATCACTCAGCCATAAAAAGGAACGAAATTGGGTCATTTGTAGAGGTGTGGATGGATCTAGAGACTGTAATACAGAGTGAAGTAAGTCAGAAAGAGAAAAACAAATATCGTATATTAACGTATATATGTGGAACCTAGAAAAATGGTACAGATGAACTGGTCTGCAGGGCAGAAATTGAGACACAGATATAGAGAACAAACGTATGGACACCAAGGGGGGAAGTGGCAGGGGGGATGGTGGTGGTGGTGTGATGAATTGGAAGATTGGGATTGATATATGTATAAAATGGATAACTAATAAGAGCCTGCTGTTTAAAAAAATAAATTAAAGGGCTTCCCTGGTGGCGCAGTGGTTGAGTCTGCCTGCTGATGCAGGGGACACAGGTTCTTGCCCCGGTCTGGGAAGATCCCACATGCCGTGGAGCAGCTAGGCCTGTGAGTCATGGCCGCTGAGCCTGTGCTCTGCAATGGAAGAGGCCACAACAGTGAGAGGCCCATGTGCCGAAAAAAAAAAAAAAAAAAAAAATTAAATGAAATTCAAAAAAAAAAAAGGTCTTTTGTGTCCTTTTAAGCACAGTAATGCAAGCTGATCTTCTTAAGAGGTAGTGTAGTTTAATGACTACATTGGAACTAGACTGCCTGGATTTTTATCCTGGCTCCACTATGTATGAGCTAGATTATCTTGGACACATTACTTAACTGCTCTGGGCCTCATTATTCTCATTTGTAAAAAAAAAAAAAAACTCCCAATAGGTGGCTGTGAGGATTATATAGACCAGTATATGAAAATTGCCTAAAAGAGTACCTGGTACACAATGTGTTACTTAAATGGTAGTTATTATAAACCCTCCTGGACTCATTGAGCTCACCACAATCTCTCATAGAACATTTTGGATCTTCTGATCAGCAACTTTTTCTTCCAGTCACTGACTAAGGAGTGGGAGGAAGAGGAATTCCACAGATGTTTTCCTAGGAAGTCTTTGAAATCATCTAACAAGATACTTTTAAGCCAAGTATTACCCAGTGGCTTGGCTTTTCCTTAAGTTAAAAGGACCATGTCCTGGAGCAGAAGTTCTCAGTAGGTGCTCACTTTCAGCTTACTTCAGCAGCACTTTCTTTAGGTATGTGACTGCAAGCCTACTGTGTGAAGAAGAGGATTGAATTTCCTTCTTTCCTTTGATATAAATTGCTTTCTGATTACAGAAGAATTATACATTCATTATATAAAATTTTAAAAATATAAAAGAAAATAAAAATAATCCATAATCCTAGCATCCAAAGATAACAAACAATATTTTGAAATGTGTCTTTCTAGTTTTTTGTCCATTTGTCTGTGACACATACCTTTTTAATTAATTAATTTATTTTTATTTATTTTGGCTGCACCATGTGGCATGTAGTTCCCTGACCAGGGATTGAACCCATGCACCCTGCATTGGAAGTGTGGAGTCTTAACCACTGAACTGCCAGGGAAGTCCCAACACATACTTTTTAAAAACAAAATTAAGATCATAATATATACAACTGCTGTTCCTCGTTCTCACTATCATGCCATTGTGAAGATGACTCTGTGGGAGAGTTCCCCCTGATGTTTGTTTCTGCATAGAGTCTCAGCTTCCCATTACTGAATCAGTACATCATTTCCCATCCATGACCATTTGTTAGGAAATGGAGCCTAAATAACATGTTATTTTAAGGTAATTCATTCATAGGCGAAGATACTTGATCTTTTGATAAGTAATTACTTTGAACACTCTCTACCACTGCTGCTTCCATTAATGTGGATAGTGATAGTCAAAAGAAAGAAATCAGTATACAAAGCTATAGTAATCAAAACAGTGTGGTACTGGCATATGGAGAGACATATAGAATTGAGAGTCCAGAAATAAACCTATGCTGTTATCGCCAATTGATTTTCAACACAGGTGCCACGACCATTCAGTGGGGGATAAAAATTCTCTTCAATAGCTGGTGCTGGACAACTAGATATATGCATGCAAAAAAATGAAATTGGATCCCTACCTCACACCTTACATAAAAATCAACTGAAAAGGGAACAATGACCTACATATAAGAGCTAAAATGATAAAACTTACAAGAAAATACTGAGGGTAAATCTACATGACCCTGGATTTGGCAATGGATTATTAGATATGACATCAAAAGCATATGCCACGAACTATAGAAATGATCTCTGAAAGCATAGTCTTGTACCACAATGTTCATTGCAGCTCTATTTACAATAGCCAGGACATGGAAGCAACCTAAGTGTCCACTGACAGATGAATGGATAAAGAAGAAGTGGCACATATATACAATGGAATATTACTCAGCCATAAAAAGAAATGAAATTGAGTTATTTGTAGTGAGGTGGAGGGACCTAGAGTCTGTCATACAGAGTGAAGTAAGTCAGAAAGAGAAAAACAAATACCATATGCTAACACATATATATGGAATCTAAAAAAAAAAAAAATGGTCATGAAGAACCTAGGGGCAAGATGGGAATAAAGAAGCAGACCTACTAGAGAATGGACTTGAGGACACTGGTGGGGGGGAAGGGTAAGTTAGGACAAAGTGAGAGAGTGGTAGTGTATATATGGACATATATACACTACCAAATGTAAAATAGACAGCTAGTGGGAAGCAGTCGCCTAGCACAGGGAGATCAGCTCAGTGCTTTGTGACCAGCTAGAAGGGTGGGATAGGGAGGGTGGGAGGGAGGGCAACGTAACAGGGAAGAGATATGGGGATATATGTATATGTATAACTGATTCACTTTGTTATAAAGCAGAAACTAACACACCATTGTAAAGCAATTATACTCCAATAAAAACGTTTAAAAATTAATAAAATAAATATTCATTGCTTAAAAAAGAAAAGCATATGCAACAAAAGAAAAAACAGAGAAATTGGACTTCATAAAAATTAAAAACTGTGCATGAAAGGACATTATTAAAAAGTGAAAAGACAACCTAAAGAATGGGGAAAATATTCGTAAGTCATATACCTAAGGGTCTAGAATCCAGAATATATAAGGAACTCTTACAACTCAACAAAATGACAAATGACCCAATTGAAAATTAGTCAAAGGACTTGAGTAGACATTTCCCTAAAGAAGACATTCAAATGACTAATAAGCACATGAAAAGATGCTCAATCTCATTAGTCATTAGGGAGATGCAAATCAAAATCACAATGAGGTACCACCTCAAACTCATTAGGAATTTTTTTGAAAAAGGAAAATATGGAAAAATAAAAAATAAGTTTTGGCAAAGATGTGGAGAAATTGGAACCCTTGTAGATTGCTGATGAGAATGTGAAATAGTACAGCCAGTGTAGAAAATATTTTGGTCATTCCTTAAAAAGTTAAACATAGAATTGCCATACGATCTGGCAATCTCACTCCTAAGTATATACCGAAAACAATTTAAAACCGGTACTCAAACAAATAGATGTACACATATGTTCATAGCAGCACTATTCAAAATATACAAAATATCTATCAACAGATGAGTGGATAAACAAAATGTGGTATATCCATAAAATAGAACATTATTCAGCCATAAAAAATGAATGAAGTACTGATGTATACCACATTGTGGATGAACTTCAAAAACATTAAGGCAAGTGAAAGAAACTAGACACAAAAGACCACATACTGTATAATTCCACTTATATGAAATATTTAGAATAGGTAAATCCATAGAGACAGAAAACAGATTAGTGATTGCCAGGGGCTGGGAAAAGGTGAGTATGGGGAGCAACTGCTTAATAGGTAAATGGTTTCTTTTTAGGGTGATAAAAATGTTTTGGAACTACGTAGAAGTTGTGGTTATACAAAATTATGAAAGGTTAAATGACCTTTTAAGTGACTGATTTTATGTTATATGAATTTTACCTCAATAAAAAATAGAATAACAAGTTAACTAGACTAACTGTGATCATAATTTCACAAAACATACATATAAAAATTAAAGAAATCAAGATTAGATTCTTTGTTTCCTTTTATGTCTGCAATATTTTATGGCTTCAATTTTAAAAAAACAGTAGCAAAATAATGCCATAACTTTGGCTATTACTATCTTAGGGTTTTATTGGAGGTCATACTAATGGGTTCTCCCACATTTTCACCAACTCTGTACAATTCAGATTTCAGTCCAAGGCTTCAGGAACATTGCACACAGCTGCAGTGGGATTAGGCATCTGACCATCAATGACATGCCAACTCTGACGGACAACTGTGTAAAAGTACGTAGATGGAAACTATATTTTCTTTTCAGTCTCATTTGGTTGGCACATTTTCTAGAGGCTTGAATTATTGAAAAATATGAATAGGTTTTTCATTTTAGTTTTTTTATATAAAAAAATCATTAGGAAATTTATACACACACATTTGAACATTTGAATCCTTAAATACCCTGAGAAACTTCATTTCACAGTTAGGATATTTTTATTTCAATGATATTGTAGCTTAAGCATAAACATTAAGTCTAATTCTACATGTCAAGCTTCTAAATGCAGTGATTTTTTTCAGCATTCCATTTCCTCATGTTTTCCCTTACTTTTGTAACATCATTTAGTTGATTCCTATGCATTACTCAAATGTAAGTGTACTAAAATATATTGAAAAAACGTCCCATTTTCTTTGAAATTAGGACACTTTAATAGTTAATGTGTCTGTTTCTGAAAATACTGAGAGAAAAAAATAACCTCATCACTTTCATAAGCTTGTTCTCTATACTCTGGTTAATTATTATTATTTTTTTCTTCTAAAGGCTTTAGTTGAAAAATGCCATCGAATTACATCAGTAGTTTTCATTGGTGCACCACATATTTCCGATTGTACTTTCAAAGCTCTTTCTACTTGTGACCTCAGAAAGATCCGATTTGAAGGTCTGTGATGTTAAAAAGTGGTTTAGCATTAATTTTTACTTTTAATCTTGTGGCAATTCAAATACAATACTTCTTTTTTTTAAAACAGGAAATAAAAGGATTACCGATGCATGCTTCAAATTTATAGACAAGAATTCTCCAAATATCAGTCACATTTACATGGTGGACTGCAAGGGAATAACAGATGGCAGCCTCAAGTCACTCTCACATTTGAAGCAACTTACTGTGCTGAATCTGGCAAATTGTGTAAGGTAATGAGTCACTCAGTCAAGAAACACTGATTATCTAGAATGTTCCAGACTTCCTCAAGATGCTCATTGGTTAGGAGAGTAAACATGAAAGTCAGCAGTCCAAGTGGAGGTAAATGCAGAGTTCTGAGGTAAAACAAAGGAGGGGCACCCAACCCAGACTAGTTATGTAGGGGCATGAGGAGATTGTCAGGGAATGCTCAGGATATGTGGAATCACAGGCCCTTGTAAGATTAAATGAATTTGCTGGAACACTTATGGGCTACCTTTCCTAGTGAAGGTTCTTACAGCTAGTTCAGTTAATAGGTCTTTTTCCCAAATGGACTTTCCAACTTGCTTACGAAGAGCCAATCTTACTGAAGTGTTTCCTCTTGGGTACTAGTTAGATTTCTCCTCTGTGTGGGTTTGCTCACAGATGGACAGATGGCAAGTTCTTACTGAAACCCTTTCTTTAGCTGGGTTACAAATGGGCTTCTATCCTGGTATTCTCAGGTGGGCAGGGATCAAATTCTTGCTAAAATTTCTTCCCCGGTGGATATCTCAGCCTCTTGCTTGTATAAATTTCTTATAATATTAAAGGGCCAGATGATAACAAAATAGCATTTGATCTACAATGAAATTGGTTAATATTTGGGAAAACATAAGACAAGTCAGAGTAATAAGCTAGGCTACACAAAATCTTAAGCCATGTTCCCTATTATTAAAATGGGGAGGCACCATGGGTTGAGGAGGGGAGGTAAAGACAGGATTTGAAATGGGAAAAACCTGGATTACAAAATGAAGCCTCCAGTCAACAGCCAGCAAGGAACTGAGGCCTCCCGTCAACAGCCATGTTGAGTGACCTTGGAAGCAGACCCTCCACTCACTCTCAGTCAATCCTTCGGATGATTAAAGTTCCAGCTGGCATCTTGGTTGCAAGCTCATGAGCAAGCTGGCACCATAATGCAAGCAGGATATGTGTGTGTGTGTGTGTGTGTGTGTGTGTGTGTGTGTGTGTTTGTGTGTGTAACAGCTAATCCTATCTGTATTAACATGTGAAATAAAATTGAATTGCATTCATATACTTCATTCAGGCTTCTGCAGGTTACCAAATTTTAAAAAGAAATGGAGGTTTTTCTGCGTCCAGCAGTATAGTTGACAAAACACTTCAAAGGACTCCTTGCTACAAACAGTTTAGATCGTGGATGAAACATACTTTCAATACATTGCTGAGCCCACAAAGAGTAAGAGAAATATCCAATATCCAGTATCATGATTCTTCACCACCTTCTCAATGGGCAGACTCTCTAAGACAAACAGTGAATACCAAGCAAACATAAAAGATAGAGCTGCTATGAGCATAAATGTTCATTTCAACACTGGCATTGAGACAATCAGTTTTAGCGAGACTCAAGATAGGGAAGCAGGATGAGACTTCTGCGGTGTCTGGACCTCTTCAAGGGGGAAAAAGTGGTCTCAGGTAGATAGTACCTAGGCCCCTGGAAGAAGTTACCTCAAAGCTTTTCTGAAGGAAAGCACCTTCTCTTTAGGCGTCCAAAGTTCCCATAGGTTAAAGTCAAATAAATAGGTGCTCACAATTAAAGACCATCAAATATACAAAGATATGAGTCACCATGAAGCAAAATAAATTTGAACTTCCATAATTCATATATTAGGATTATCATAGAATATTAAGTAACTATGTATAAAATATTTGAAGAGATAATGGAACCAGAAATATGAGCATACAACAAAATGTGATAAAAATAATTAGATTTACTTGAAAAACTAACTTTTAGAAATAAAAAATATAGTTATTGAAATAAAGAAAATGAATTGCTAATCAGCAAATTAGAACTCACTGAAGAGAGAAGTACAAAGCTGGAGATAACTGAAGAAATGACAGCAGAGTGAAAAAATAAAAAGAAAAATGTGATAGAGTACAACAAAAGACAGAGAAAGTTTAATATCAGCGTTTTAGATTCGATTTTAAAAATTCATCTATAAGAGATACACCTAAAACAGGAAGTTTGAGAGTCAAAGTACACATTTTTCTCAACCACATATCAATCCTTCAAAAAATGGACTATGTATTAAGTTTTAAAGCAAGTTCCCACAACTTTCATAGTATTGGTAACAAACTATATTCTCTAACTACAATGCAGTTAAATTAGGAATCAGTAATAAAAAGATAAATTTCGAAAATGTATATGATTTAATGTGAAAATTCCAGGGCAGCAGAATCACCTGAAGTGCTGAATAAAACTACATATGCCCAAGCCCTACCCCAGAGCTACTGAATCTGAATATCTAGGGATGGAACACTAGCTTATATATTTTTTAAAAAACAACATGGGTGCTTCTGATGCACAGCCAGGTTTAGGATTAACTGCACTAACCCATTAACTTGGACCATTACCTGAAAAGTCCTTTTCTATTGACTTTTATGCCTCCAGGATTATCATATAAATGTATATATACATCTATATATACATATCCATATATATACACATACACGTCAGTATATGTGTGCGTGTGTGTGTTAGTATATAAATGTCTGTTTTCAGGCTATCTTTTCTGTTCCATTCATTTATCTGTTTTCTGTCTAATCTTGCACAGTACTTTACCTGTAAAATGGGGAAAATAAAGAGTATATACTCAGGATTGTTGTGAGGATCAAATAAGTTAATTCATGTAACGTACTTAGAATAGTGTCTGGCACATAATAAGCACTCAAGAAATGTTACCCTTTATTATTATTACTGCTTTATGTTTTAATATCTAATAGAATGAGACTCTTTATTAGTAGTCTTTTAAGTTATTAGATATTTTTGCCAGTTTATACTTCCAAGTGAACTTTAGAATAATTTTGTCATATTTCAGAAAAAATCCTATTGAGATATTAATTGAAATTATGTAAAATATATAAATTTTGAAAAGATATATAGTTTTATAATACTTATCTGATTTTCTCTTTACCCAAGAATTATTTAAAATGTATTCAGATATCCATGTAGCTTATATCTAATTATAATTGTTACTAATTTTTCATTTTATGACATCATGGTATAAAAATACAGCCTATACCAGAGTGGGGACGCAGAAATACTGCCACCCTCTCACCGTTACCTGCAACAGCAGCTTGCAAACCTGTGCTAATGGTCACTTCATATGCACAAGTAGTGGAGGGCTCTAAATGAAACCTGCCCTCAACATGTCTTGAGAGAGGTATTGGCCAAAATATTTCAAAATGTGACAAATACTTCAAGAAAAGAATTTGATGAGGTAAGCTGTACACGCAGTTTGAAGAGAAAAAGGACATCACTAAAAGCTCAACTTCAAGGGTTCATGAAACGCATGCAAGTCCAACCACAGTCGTATCAGCTCACACCAGTCAGAGGAGCCATCAGCAACAAAATTACAAACAATAAATGCTGAAGGGGTTGTGGAGAAGTGCATACCCTCAACCTTAAGTGGGACTTAACCTGGTAAGAGCCACTAATGAGAAAAGAATGGAGGTGCCTTTACAAGGTAAACATTGAGCTACGAGATGATCCAGCAGGCCCACTCCTGGGCCTATAACATAAGAAGACAGAAATGGAAAGACACGGGAAGGCAAATCTGCACTGCAGCACTATTACAACAGCCAAGACATGGAAGAAACCAAAACGTCCATCACCAGATGACTGGACAAAGAAGAACTGGGACATGTACAGATGGAATATTGGCCAAGGAAAAACATGAAACAATGGCATTAGCAGCACCACAGGTGAGGCTAGAGTTAATCACGGACCTTGCAGTAAGTCAGAAAGCAAAAGACACATATTCTATGATATCACTTGTAGGTGTTACCTACAAATTGATATCACTGAAGATATTTCCACAGAGAAACGCAATCACAGATTCAATAGACAGACTTGTGGCTCACCAATGGAAACGTGTGAGGATTGTATACATTAGGAAATAGGGTTTAACGGAGCTATACAAACACAGGTGAAAGGTATAATCACCAAACGCCTACAGAATACCAAGAGAACAGTACTCAACATTGTGTCATAACCTACATGGGAAAAGGATCCAAAGAAGAATAGATATATGTTCCTGTGTAAAAGAGCCACATGTTTCACACCCACAACAAGCAAAACATTGTAATCAAACTTGCTGTGATAAAAAAGAAAAATTAAATTTAAAAACCAACAAGAAGTAGTGAGACACAAACCTAAGGGGCTTTCTCCTGGCACACTCCATTCTAATTTACAACCTAGAACACGACTTCCATGGAAGCTCTGTTGCCCTAGTAACCAGATTTGGTAAAGGAGAACTGCTGCCGCCTTGTGGCCATTTTTCAAAACAGCAGCTTTTAACCCGGTGCTAATGGTCACTTGATATTCCACATAATTGCAGGCCTGTAAAGGACAACTGCCCTGAAAACAAATCCTTGGGTCGTAAATCGAGGAAAAAACTCAAAAGACGTGCCCCTTTCAAAACAACAATTTCAAGAGGCATATTTTATGCACACTTTGTCTTCTGTTTCTTTTTCTTGTGTGAAACAAAAGGGCATGGAAAATTGCTCAACATCAGGAATGAATAAAGCCATGCCAATCCAGTCTACAGAAACGTTCACCCACAGCCGTCAGAATGATCATCAGCAACAAAGTCTACAAAGAGTAAATGCTGAAGGGGTTTTAGAGAACTCTGTACCCTCTAGCTGCTCGTGGGATGTAACCCGGTAACAGCCAGTAGTGTGAACCGAATGGAGGTGCGTTTAAAGATACAAATTGAGCTACCGTGTGATCCGATAAGCCCACTAATGGGCCTATCCCCTCAGTAGCACAAAATCAAAAAGACACAGGCTGGCCATCCTGCACTGCAGCAACATGTACCGTAGGCAAGGCTTGGACGAAACCAAAATGTCCATCCACAGAACAATGCCCCAAGAAGAAGGGGTCCATGTACACAATGGAATATTAGCCACAGAAAAGCATGGAAGAGTGCCGTTGGCACCACCATAGAAGGATCTAGAGATAATAACCCAAAATGAAGTAGCAAAAAAAGCAAAAGAAAGATATCCTATTACATCATTTATAGTTGTTCCCTAAAAATTGATACCCATGAAATCATTTCCAAGAGAAGGCCGCGCATAGATTCAGAAAACGAACTTATGTTTAACCAAATGGAATGGTGTAAGGAATGTATGAATTTGGATATGGGGCTTAACAGACATGTACTGATACATATGTAATATATAATCACAAAATACCTAAGGAACATCAAGAGAGGTTTACTCAACACTCTGTAATAACCTACATGGGAAAGGATCCAAAGATGAATAGATCACAACGTAGATATAATGAACCTGATTCTGTACACCTAGAACACACACAACATTTTTTATCAAATTTGCTCTGATAGGGCTTCCCTGGTGGCGCAGTGGTTGAGAATCCGCCTGCCGATGCAGGAGACACGGGTTCGTGCCCTGGTCCGGGAAGATCCCACATGCCGCGGAGCAACTAAGCCCGTGAGCCATGGCCGCTAAGCCTGCGCGTCCGGAGCCTGTGCTCCGCAACGGGAAAGGCCACAGCAGTGAGAGGCCCGCATACCGCAAAAAAAAAAAAAAAAAATTGCTCTGATAATAAGTAACAATTAAATTTCAAAAAACACACAGAAAGTAAGGAGATATAAGCTCTTGGGGGTTTTCCCTGGCACACTGAACTCTAATCTGCAGCCTACTAACACAATTTCCAGGAACGCTCTGTTGCAGAAAAACGCAGAGTTGGAAATGGGGAAATGCTGCCGCCTTGTGGGCTTTTCCCGTAAGAGCGGCTTTAAACACATAGCTATGGGTCACTTAACATTCACAAGGACTCAGGGCTCTAAAAGACACCTGCCCTCAAAAAATGTCCTGAGCAAGCAATGGCCCAAAAAATTCAAAGCAGGCAAATATTTCAAAGAGGTAGTATGAAGAGGTAAGTTTTAGTCACTCTTTTTCAAAAAAAAGAAAATGGATAAAAGCACAACATCAGGGATTATTAGTCGCATCTAACCTACAAAAAGGTTTCAACTCACACAAGTCAACTGCCATCAGCAAATAGTCTACAAACAATAAATGCTGAAGGGGTTTAAGAGAATTCTGTACCCTCTAGCTGCTGGTGAGATGTAAAGTGGTAACAGCCAATAATGAGAACCGAAAGGAGCTGCGATTAAAAGTGAAAACTGAGCGACCATTCCATCCAGCCGGCACACTGCTGAGCCTCTCACCTGAGAAGACCAGAGTCGAGAAGACACGGGCTGCAACAGCTGCACTGCCCGATTATTCACAATCGACAAGACACGGAAGCAACCAAAATGTCCATCAACAGATGAATGGATAAGAACTGGTCCAGGTACACAGTGGAATATTAGCCATGGAAAACAATGTAACACTGCTCTTTGAGGCACCATAGATAAGCATAGAGATAAACACAGAACATGAGGTAAGTCGGAAAGCAAAAGACACATCGTATGACATCACTTATAGGCGTTATCTAACAATTGACACAAGTAAACATATTTCCACAAAAAACACACTCACAGACTTAGAAAACAAACTAAGCTTATGTAAAATGAAAGGTGGGGGGAATTGGATAAATTAAGCTTAGGGTCACTATATGTGTACAAATACATATTAAATACATATATCAAACAGACCGACCATATAGCAAGGGAGCTCACCAGATCACTCTGCAATAATTTACATGGGAAGAGGATCTGTACAAGAATATATATATATATATGTATATATATATATATTATATATATATATACATATATATATATAACGTACAAATGAACCAGATTGTGTACACCTAGGACAAACAATATTCTAATCATTACCTGGATTTAAAAAATTAAAACAGCAAACAAGAAATAATGTGACATAAACTTCTGGGGTTTTTTCCTGGCACATTTCATTCTAATTTACAACCTGAGAACACCAAATCCAGAAGGGCTCTGCTGCCCTAGTAACCAGATGTGGGAATGTAGTAGTGCTGACGCCTTGTAGCCATTTCTCAAAACAGCAGCTTTAAACTCATTTCTAATGGTCACTAAATATTCACACACATTGCAGGCCTGTAAATCACACGTGTCCTCCAAAAAAACCTTTGGGGTCGAAAATCGACCAAAAAATTCAAAAGAGGGCAACCTTCCAAGAAGACAATTTCAAGAGGTTTATTGTACTCACAGTTTCTTCCATTTTTGTTTAACAGAATTTAAAAGGGGCGTGGAAAAATGCTGAAAATTAGGAATTATTAAAGACATGCAAATAAAAATTATAAAAACCCATCAGCTCACACCTGTCAGAATGGCCATCAGCCAAAATTCTGCAAACAATAAATGCTGAAGTGTTGTGAAGAAATGCGTACCCCCGGTTCTACGTGGCACATGGTAAGAGCCGCAGATGAAAACACAATGGAGGTGCTTTGATAAGGTAAACATTGAGTTACCATTAAAACAAGCATACCAATTGTTGGGCCTATCGCCTGAGAAGTTGAAAATCAAAAAGACACAGGCTGACAATCCTGCACTCCAGCAATATTTACCACAGCCAACACTTGGAAGCAACGAAAATGTCCATCAACAGAGGAATGCACAAAGAAGAAGTGGTCCATGTACACAATGGAATATTACTCCAATAAAAAATATAAATTCAATTTAAAAAACAGACATAAGTAAGGAGACTTCAGCTTTGGGGGGTTTATCCAGGCACATTTTTCTCTAATTGATAACCGAGGAACACCACTGGCAGGAAGGTCTGTTTCACTAGTTACCAGAGTGGGGACGCAGAAATGCTGCCGCCCTCTGGCCGTTACCTGCAACAGCAGCTTGCAAACCTGTGTTAATGGTCACTTCATATGCACAAGTAGTGGAGGGCTGTACATGAAACCTGCCCACAAAATGTCTTGAGGGAGGTATTGGCCAAAATATTTCAAAATGTGACACACACTTCAAGAAAAGTATTTGAAGAGGTAAGCTGTACTCACAGTTTGAAGAAAACAAGGATATGCCTGAAAGTTCAATTTCAAGGGATTATGAGACGCATGCAAATCCAACCACAAAGAGGTATCAGTTCACACCAGTCAGAAGAACCATCAGCAACAAAACTGCAAACAATAAATGCTGAAGGGGCTGTGGAGAAGTGCATACCCTCAACGTTAAGTGGGACTTAACCTGGTAAGAGCCACTAATGAGAACAGAATGGAGGCGCCTTTACAAGGTAAACATTGAGCTACGAGATGATCCAGCAGACCCACTCCTGGGCCTATTACCTAAGAAGACAGAATTGGAAACACATAGGCAGGCAAATCTGCATTGCAGCAGTATTACAACAGCCAAGACATGGAGGAAACCAAAAAGTCCATCAACAGATGAGTGGACAAAGAAGAACTTGTACATGTACAGGTGGAATATTAGCCAAGGAAAAAATGGCACAATGCCATTTGCAGCACTACAGATGAGTCTAGAAGTAATCACGCAACTTGTAGTAAGTCACAAATTGAAAGACACATGTCCTATGATATCACTTATAGGTGTTACCTAAGAGTTGACACCAGTGATAATATTTCCACAGAGAAAGGCAATCACAGATTCATTAAACAAACTTATCGTTCACCAATGGAAATGTGTGAGGATTGTATACATTAGGATATTGTGTTTAGCAGAGATATACAAACACAGGTGAAATATATAATCACCAAAGATCTACGGAATACCAAGAGAAGACTACTCAACATTGTGTCATAACCTACATGGAAAAAGGATTCAGATAAAAATAGATATATGTATATGTGTAAAAGAACCATATCTTCCAAAAGTAGAACAAGCCAAACACTGTAATAAAATGTTCTGTGATAAAAAATAAATATTAAATTAAAAAATGAACAAGAAGTAGTGAGATATACACTTAAGGGTATTTTTTTCTGGCACATTCCATTCTAATTTACCATCTAGAACACGACTTCCACTGCGGCTCTGTTGCCCTAGTAACAAGACTTGGTAAAGGAGAACTCCTGCCACCTCTTGGACGTTGCTCAAAACAGCAGATTTAAACCCAGAGCTAATGGTCACTTGATATTCAACATAATTTCAGACCTGTAAATGACACCTGCCCTCATAACAAATCCTCGGGTCATAAATTGAGCAAAAAACTCAAAAACACGTGCAAATTTCGAAAGGACAATTTCAAGAGGCATATTTTATGCACATTTTGTCTTCTCTTTTTTTCTTTCTTTTTTTTGTTAAAAAAAGGGCATGATAAAATACTCAACATCAGGAATTAATAAAGCCATGCAAATCCAGTCTACAAAAACGTTCACCTCACAGCCGTCAGAATGATCATCAGCAAAAAAGTCTACAAATAATAAATGCTGAAAGTGTTTTAGAGAACCCCGTACCCTCTAGCTGCTCGTGAGATGTAAAGTGGTAACAGCAAACACTGAGAACAGAAAGGAGCTGCGTTTAAAAATAAAAATTGAGGGCTTCCCTGGTGGCGCAGTGGTTGAGAATCTGCCTGCCGATGCAGGGGATACGGGTTCGTGCCCCGGTCTAGGAAGATCCCACATGCCGCAGAGCGGCTGGGCCCCTGAGCCATGGCCGCTGAGCCTGTGCGTCTGGAGCCTGTACTCCGCAACGGGAGAGGCCACAACAGTGAGAGGCCCGTGTACCACAAAAAATAAATAAATAAATAAAGATAAAAATAAAAATTGATCCACCATTCCATCCAGCAGGCTCCACTGAGAGCCTGCTGTGGAGCCAGAGGAGCCAGAGGCTCCACTGAGCCTCTCACCTCAGAAGACCAGAGTCGAGAAGATACAGGCTGCAACAGCTGCAGTGCAGGAATTTTAACAATATCCAAGACACGGAAGGAGCAAAATGTCCATTAACAGATGGATGGATAAGAAGAACTGGTCCATGAATATAGTGGAATATTAGCCATGGAAAACAATGAAACACTGCCCTTTGAGGCACCATAGATGAGCCTAGAGAAAATCACAGAACATGAGGTAAGTCGGAAAGCAAAGACATATCTTATAATATCACTTATAGGCGTTATTTAACAACGGACACATATGAACATATTTCCACAGAGAAAACACTCACAGACTTAGAAAACAAACTATGCTTATCTAAAATGAAAGATTGGGGGAATGGATAAATTAAGACTAGGGTTACCATTTGTGTACAAATACATGTTAAATACATATATCAAAAAGACCGACCATAAAGCAAGGGAGGTGCATGGAACACTCTGAAATAATTTACATGGGAAGAGGATCTGTACATGAATATATATTATACAAATGAACCAGATTGTGTACACCTAGGACAAACAATATTCTAATCATTACCCCGATTAAAAAAGTTAAAGCAACCAACAAGAAGTAATGTGACATAAACTTATGGGGGTTTCTCCTGGTACATTCCATTCTAATTTACAACCTTGGAACAGGACTTCCATTGAGGCTCTGCTGCCCTAGTAACCAGATTTGGGAATGGAGCAATGCTGTCACCTTGTGGCCGTTTCCCACAACAGCAGTTTTATACCCAGTGCTAATGGTCACTAAATATTCACACTAATTGCAGGCCTGTAAAGTTACACCTGCCCTCAAAAAAAAAAAGCCTGGGGTTATAAACCGACCAAGAAATCAAAAGACGTCCACATTTGAAGAACACAGTTTCAAGAGGCATATTTAATGCCCCATTTGTCATTTCCTTCTTTTTTGTTTAAAAAGAAGAGGGTATGAAAAAATTCTGAAAATCAAGAATAAATATAGCCATGCATATCCAGTCTACAAAAACGTTCACCTCACAGCCATCAGAATTATCTTCAGGAAAAAGTCTACAAAGAATAAATGCTGAAGGGGTTTTAGTGAACTGTGTACACTCTACCTTCTGGAGGGATGTAAACTGATAACAGTTAGTAGTGAGAACATAATAGAGCTGCGTTTAAAGGTAAAAATTGAGCTACCATGTGATTGGGTAGGCCCACTGATGGGCCTATCATTTGAGTAGACAAGAATAAAGAAGACACAGGCTGAAAACCCTTCACTTCAGCAACATGTACTATAGCCAAGACTTGGAAGAAACCAAAATGTCCATCAACAGAAAAATGCACAACGAAGAAGTGGTCCATGTACACATGGAATATTAGCCATGGAAAAGAATGAAACAGTGCCGTTTGCACCACCATAGAAGGACCTAGAGATAAACACCCAATTTGAAGTAGGGAGGAAACCGAAAAACAGATATCTAATAATATCACTTATAGGTGTTACCTAAAAATTAATACCCATGAAATTATTTCCAAGAGAAGGACACACATAGATTAAGAAAACAAAATCATGTTCAACCAAATGGAAAAGTGTAAGGAATGGATGAATTAGGATATGGAGGTTAACAGACATGCATTAATACATATGAAATATATATCACAAAATACCTATGCAATACCAAGAGAGGTCTACTCAGCACCCTGTAATAACCTACACGGGAAAGGATCCAAAGATGAATAGTTAGATACATAGATATAATGAATCAGATTCTGTACACCTAAAACAAACAATATTTTTATCAAATATGCTCTGATAATAAATAAAAATTAAATTTAAAAAACAAAGAAGAAGTAAGGACATATAAGCTCTTGGGGGTTTGCCCTGCCACATTCCACTCTACCTTGCAGCCTACTAACACGATTTCCAGGAAGGCTCTGTTGCCCCCAAACCCAGAGCTGGAAATGGAGAAATGCTGCTGCCTTGTTGCTGTTTCCTGGAAGAGCAGCTTTAAACCCACAGCTAACGGTCACTTAACATTCACAAAGGGCTTCCCTGGTGGCACAATCGTTGAGAGTCCGCCTGCCAGTGCAGGGGACAAGGGTTTGTGCCCCGGTACGGGAAGATCCCACATGCCGTGGAGCGGCTGGGCCCATGAGCCATGGCCACTGAGCCTGCGTGTCTGGAGCCTGTGCTCCACAACGGGAGAGGCCACAACAGTGAGAGGCCTGCGTATCGCAAAAAAAAAAAAAAAAAAAAAAAAAACATTCGCAAGGACTCAGGGCTGTAAATCACACCAGCCCTCAATAAATGTCCTGAGTTAAGGAATGGCCAAAAAAATTCACAACTGGCAAATTTTTCAAAAAGACAGTATGAAGAGGTAAGTTTTAGATACTCTTTTTTTTTAAAAAAAGAGAAATGGATAAAAGCTCAACATCAGGAATTATTAGACTCATGCAAATCTAATCATCAAAAAGGTTTCAACTCACATCAGTCGAATGACCATTGGCAAAATGTCTACAAACAATAAATGCTGAAGGTGTTTTAGAGAACTGTGTACTCTCTAGCTGCTGGTGAGATGTAAAATGGTAAGAGCCAGTAATGAGAACAGAAAGGAGCTGCATTTAAAAGTAAAAATCCAGATGGCATTCGATCCAGCTCTCCCACCACTGGGCCTACCACCTAAGAGCCAAATCAAGAAGACACAGACTGACAAAGTTGTATTGCAGCAATATTCATAATAGCCAAGACATGGAAGCAGCCAAAATGTCAATCAACAGATGAATGGACAAAGAAGTGTTACATGTACCTAATGGAAGATTAGCTTTCGAAAATAATGAACAACGCAGTTTTCATGACTACATGCGAATGTAGAAATAATCATATTAAGTAAGTCAAAAGTTTATGATATATATCCTATGATATAATTTATAGATGTTTTCTTAAGTTTCCTACCAATGAACATATTTCCAAAGGAAAAGACACTCAGAAACGTATAAAACAAACGAATGGTTAACCAAAATGAAAGGTGCGAGGATGGATAAATTAGGATTATGGCTTTTACGTATACTAATTAATACATGTTATATGTATATAAACATATAACGTATAAAATATATGAATTATATAATCACTAATACATATAAGTTATATAATCACCAAACAGCTACCAAGTACCAAGGGAGGTCTAATCAACACTCTGTAATAACTTACATGGTAACAGGATACAAAGATGAACAGATATATGTATGAAAAAATGATCAGAATCGGTACGCCCAGAGAATCACAATACTCTAATAAAATTTACTCCAATAAAAAACATAAAATAAATTTAATAAACAAACATAAGTAAGAGACATAAGCTTTTGGGAGTTTGTCCTGGAACATTCCACTACAATTTGCAACCCAGGAACACAACTTCCAGGATGGCTCTCCTGCCCTTGTAACCAAAGCTGGGAATGTAGAAATCTGCCGCCTTGTGGCCAATTCCCGCAACAGCAGCTTTAATCCCAGTGCTATTAGTCACTTAATATTCACAAGGACTGCAGGGCTTTAAATGACACCTGCCCTCAAAAAATATATCCTGTGATCAGGAATGGACATTAATATGCAAAACAGTAGAAAATCTGGAGAAGACAATTTCAAGAGGTAAATATCCTCACAGCGTTTTTTTTAAAGGACATGAAAAAATGTTCAACATCAA
Source organism: Kogia breviceps (assembly GCF_026419965.1). NCBI lineage: Eukaryota > Metazoa > Chordata > Mammalia > Artiodactyla > Physeteridae > Kogia > Kogia breviceps. Next base: position 93,595,960 of record NC_081318.1, on the reverse strand, counting down.
GAATTATTAGGGACATGCAAATTTAAACTACAAAAAGGTATCACCTCACAATAGTCTGAATGGCCATCAGAAAAAAATGTCTGCAAACAATAAATGCTGAATGGGTTTCCGAGAATGGATACCCTCCTATGCTGTTGCTGGGATGTAAACTGGTAACAGCTACTAATCAGAACAGAATGAAGGTGCCTTTAGAAGGTAACAATTGAGCTACTATGTGAAACTGCCCAACCACCAATGGACCTGTATCCCGAGAACACCAAAATTCAGAAAGACACAGGTACCCAAAAGTACTCTTCAGCGATACTTACAATAGCCAGACATGGATGCAAGCAAAATGCCCATGTACAGATGAATGGAGAAGGAAGAAGTGGTACATGTACACAATCGAATATTAGCCATGGAAAAGATGAAACAATCCCTTCTGCAGCACCACTGACGAACTAGGGGTAATCGTACTACGTAAAGTAAATCACGAAAAGAAAGACAAATATCTGATGATATCATTTACTAGTATTATCTAAAAATTGATACCCAAGAACATATTTCCACTGCAAAAAACCCATACAGACTTTGAAAAGGTGAAAGGAATTGAAAAATTAGGATGTTGCAGTTAACATGCATTTAATAATTCACATAAAATATATAATCAAGAAGGACCTACTAGATGCCAAGGGAGGTCTACTCAACTCTCTCTAATAACCAACATGGGAAAGAATCTAAACCTGATTTTATATATATATATATATATATATATATATATATATATATATGTGTATATATATGTATATATATATGTATACCTATGAATAAACCAGATTCTGTACACCTAGAACAAACACAACATTGTAATCAAATTTACTCTGATAAGAAATAAAAATTAAATTAAACAAGAAGTAATGTGACACAAGATTCTGGATTATTTGTCTGACACTTTACACTCTAATTTACAATCTAGGAAGAGGAGTTCCACTAAGCCTCTGTTTTCCCTAGCAATCGAGTTGAGTATAAATAAATTCTGCTGCCTTGTTGCCCTTTCCTGCAACTGCAACTTTAAAAACAATGCTTATGGGTACTTAATATTCACAAGGACTGGTGAGATGTAAATGACACCCACAATCAGGAAACGTCCAGGGGTAAGTAAGCAAAATAAATTCCAAAGGAACAGACTTTCCAGATCCTATTTCAATAGGTAAATTTTACACTGTTTAAAAGAAAAGCACTTGAAAAGATGCTCTAATTCCTGTATTATTAGCGTCATGGAAATCAAAACTATAATGAGGGATCACTTCCCATGAGTCAGAATAGCCATCATCGAAATGTCTACAAACAATAAATGCTTGAGAGGTTGTAGCAAAAGGGAACCCTCCTATGCTGATGTTGGGATCTAACGTGGTAACAGCCACTATAAATAACAGTATGTAGGTGCCTTTACAAGGTAAAATTAGAGGTACCATATGATCCAGTAGTCCCACTCCCAGGTATATAACAGGAGAAAACCAGAATTGGAAAACACACATGCACCCATATGTGTACCGCAGCACAATTTACAATGTCTAAGACATGGAAGCAACTGAAATATCCATCAGCAGATGGATGAAGAAGTGGTACATGTTCACAGTGAAATATTACTCCGAAATGAAAAAGAATGAAGGAATGCCATTTGCAGCATCATGGATAGAATTAGAGATAATCATACTAAGTGAAGTAAGTCCGAAAGAGAAAGTCAAATATCATATGATACTACTTATAGCTGAAATTTAAAACTTGATACCAATGAACTAATTTACAAAAGAGAAACAGGGACTTTCCAGGTGGTCCAATGGTTAAGAATCTGAGCTTCCAGTTCAGGGGGCATGGGTTCTATCCCTGGTGTTGGGAGAACTAATATCACACATGCCTCGCAGTACAGCCAAAAATAATAAAATAAGAGAGAGAAACTAACTCACAGACTTAGGAAACAAACTTATGGTTACCCAGTGAGAAAGGTGCGTGGAAGGAATAAATCAGGAGGCTGGGAAAATATTTACACACTAATACATATAACATAGGTGATCAACAAGGACCTACTGTATAACAAAGGGAAGTCTACTCAACACTCTCTAATAGCCCATATGGGAAAAGAATCTGGAGAGGAATAGACATATGAATATATATAACTGAGCTAGATTCTGTACACCTACCACAAACAGAATGTTTTAAATCAACTTTACTCCAATAAAAAAGAAGAATTAAATTAAAACAAAAACAAGAAGTAACAAAACAGAAGATTTTGGATGTTTGTTCTGCCACAGCCCACACTAATTTACAATCCAGGAGCCCGTCTTCCACAGTGGGTCTGGTTACCCAGGTAACCAGAGAGGGACATGAAGGAAATCTTATTGCATGCACCCATTCTAACAATAGCAACTTTAAAACATGTGTTTACAAGCACTTAATATTCACAAGGATTGCCAGGGTGTAAATGACACCTGCCCTCAACAAATGTCCTGTGGTAGTTATTGAACAGAAATTCAAAATAGTCAGACTTTCAAAAAGCCAATGTCAACTGTAACTTTTACTCACAGTGTTTTAAAAAAACACATGCAAAGATGCTCAACATCTCGAATTATTAGACATATGCAAATCAAAACTACAACAAGGTTTCACCTCGCACAGTCAGAATGGCCATCATCAAAAAGTTTACATACCATAAATGCTAGAGAGGACATGGAGAAAAGGGAACCCTCCTATGCTGTTGGTGAGATGTAAGCTGGTAACAGCCACTATAAAGCACAGTATGGAGATGCCTTTAAAAAGTAAAAATAGAGCTACCATATCATCCAGCAGTCCTACTTCTGAGCGTTCATCTGCAGAAAGCCAGAATTCAAAAAGACAAATGCACCCAAACCCAAACATGCACTGCAGCACTATTTACAATAGCCAAGACATGGAGGCTACCAAAATGTCCATCAACAGATGAATGGATAAGGAAGAAATGGTACATGTACACAATCAAATATTACTCAGAAGTGAAAAAGCATGATCATCTCTAGGTCCATTCCTGTTGCTGCAAATGGAATTATTTCATTCTAAGTGAAGTAAATCAGATAGAAAAAGACAAATATTATATGATATCACTTATAGTGGAATCTAAAAAATGATAGAAATGAACAAATTTATAAAACAGAAACAAACCAATAGATTTCAGATATAATTCAGGCAGAAAAATTTATAAATCTGTTACCAATCACTAAATGTCAACCTGAAAAATTTAAGCAATAAATAACATTGTAATGGTATTAATTCTCCCCCAAATTAACCTATACCAGGTATTAGCAAACTAAACCTGGAGATCACATCCAGCCTATCACCTTCTTTTGTAAATTAAATGGAATGAATGACCCACAAGAAAACCCATAATGAGACGTCACGTTACACCTCTCAACATGGCTATTATTCCAAAGTCTACAAATATTAAATGTTGTTCATGACATGGAGAAGGGATTCCTAGTACACTGTTGATGAGATTGTAAATTAGTACACCCACTATGAAAAGAATATGGAGGTCCTGAAAAAAGCTAAATGTAGAACTATCGTATTAGCCAACAATTCACTGCTTGGTATATGTCCAAAGAAAATGAAGGCACCAATTTGACAAGATACATGCATCCCAACGTTCATGGCAGCATGATTTGCAATTGCCAACATATGGAAGCAAACTAAATGTCCATCAACAGATGAGTGGATAAGGAAGATGTGGTATGTATACACAATAGACTATTACTCAGCCATTAAAAAGGATCAAATTCTGCCACTTGCAACAATGTGGATAGGCCTAGAATATTTATACCTCCTTAAATAAGTTAGAGAAAAACAAATACTCTATGTTCTCACTTCTCTGTAGAATCTAAAAATGCAAGAAAGGAATGTATATAACAAAACAGAAATAGATTCACAGAGAACAAATTAGTGGTTACTGGTGGGGCGAGTAAAGGGGAGAGGGAAAGACAGTAGTTGGTTTCTCTAAATCCAATAGCCCTATGGATGAAGTAAACAAGCAAGGATATATAGTACACCACAGGGAAATATAGTCATTATTTTGTAATCACTTTAGTGGAGCATGATCTATAAAAATAGTCAATCCATATATTGTACCCCTGAGACTAATGTAATATTGTAAATCAACTATACTTCAATTTAAATAATCCACAGGGTGGCTGAATGGTTTAAAGAAAGTTCAACTATACTGTGTACAAGACATTCATGTTAACTTCTAATCCATATATAGCATAAAATTGAATGATTGGAAAAAAATTACTCCATGAAAATGATACTTGCCAGACTAGTCTATAATCAGGCAAAAAAGACTTGAAGTCAAACCTCTCAAGGTAAAGAAGGTTATCATATAATGATAAATGGATTAATTCATCAAGAAATCATGACATTTATAAATATGTATGTATCCAGCTTTGGAGCCTCTCAACATATAAATAATATATTAACCCACGTGAAGGGGAAAATGTGCAGAAATAAAATAATGGTAAGAAACATTGATACCCAACTTTCAACACCGTATAGATCATCCGGACAGAATATCAATCAGGAAACACTGAACGTGAACACACACTTGATATCAAATGAACCTAACATACATCTACAGTATATTCCACTCAACAGCAGCAAACTTTCCATTCTTCTGAAGTACACATAGAACATTGCCTAGGGTAGATCCTATGTTAAGCCACAAAACAAGTCTTCAAAAATCCAAGAATATTGAAATCATATCAAGGATCATTTACAAACACAATGATATGAAACTGAAATTCAATATTAAAAAGAGTAATTGAAAATTCAAGAACACTTAGAAATTGAACAATAAGCTTCTGGGAGCTTCCCTGGTGGCACAGTGGTTGAGAATCCACCTGTTAATGCAGGGGACATGGGTTCGAGCCCTGGTCTGGGAAGACCCCACATGCCACGGAGCAACTAAGCCCGTGCACAACAACTTCTGAGCCTGTGCTCTAGAGCCCATGAGCCAGAACTACTGAGCCCATGTGCCACAACTATGGAAGCCCACACGTCTACAGCCCATGCTCCACAATGAGAGAAGCCGCTGCAATGAGAAGCCCGTGCACTGCAACAAAGAGTAGCCCCCGCTCTCCACAACTAGAGAAAGCCCATGCACAGAAATGAACACCCAACACAGCCAAAAATAAATAAATAAAATGAGTCAATGTATATTAAAAAATAAGCTCCTGAATAGCCAATGCATACAGGAATAAATCAAAAGGGAAATTTAAAAGAAATCTTAAAGCAAACAAAATTGGAAACACAAAGTACCTAAATTTATGGAATACAGGAAGAAGACTGCAATTCAAAGAGTTATGTTTACAGTAATAAATACATATATTTTCAAAGAATTCTTGAGAGGAGATCAAGATGATAGAGTAGGAAGATACTGAGCTCCCCTCCTGCCATGGACACACCCAAATTACAACAACTTACACGGAAATTATCCCTGAAGACTAGCAGGGAACATTTTCCACAACTGAAGATACAAGGAAGGAGAAACCACAAGGCAGGTAGGAGGACTGGAAACACAGTCTAACTGGAACCCACACGTGGAGCACAGTGACCCACAGCTGGAAGATATCACAATTGTATAGGTCCTCCACATGGACGGAAGGGTCTGAGGCTGGCATCAGTCTGCTTAGCCCAGGGTTCCTGCCCTGGAAGAAAAGAACACAAGAGGTCTGGCTTTGAAAACTTGCAGGGCTTAATTTCAGGAAAGCTGGAGACTAAAGAAAACTGAGAATTTGCTCTCATAAGGCACACACAAATCTCACATGTTCTCAGTCCCTGTGCAGAGCCAGTAGTGTGAAAGACACGTGTGTCAGACCCACTTGCTAATCTTGGAGAGCTTCTTGGAAAGGCAAGAGACAGCTGGGACTCCCGCTAGGAACTGAGACATTGGCAAGCAACATTTTAGAGTCTTCCCTGGAACTGATTAGAATCAGGGGCCTGCCCCATTTACCACCATGCCCATAGCACTCCTGCACCAGAAGGCCTCACAACCGGACACACTGGGGGCCTACTCTGTCCGCCTGTGCACCTGTAGCACCACACAGCCACCCATAATGGAGGACTGCCTTGGCTATCAGCACACCCACAGCAATCACATACTGCAGAGGCTCACAGCCATTTAGGTCAGTGTCCAACACCGCCTACCAGCTTGTCTACAGCAGTTGGCCCTGCTGTAAGAGAAAGGTGTGTGCAACCCACACAGGGGACACGCCTGGAGCATGTGGCTCTGCTAGCCAGAAGACAATGTGCTGCTGGCCCTATCAGTCATCTCCTATATAAGGCCACTTCTCTGAGACCGGGGAATGTAACAACTTGAACCTAATGAATAGAAATGCACAGAGAATTAGGAAACATAAGGAAATAGAGGAATATGTTACAAATGAAATAACAAGACATGACATCAGAAAAAGAACTGAATAAAACAGGGATAAGCATTCTTCCCAATAAAAAAAGTGTTCACAGTAATGATTATAAAGATGCTCACCTAAGTCAGAAGAATAATAGATAGACATAGTGAGAACTTCAACAAAGAGTAATATGTCATAGGTCAAAAAGAACCAGAGTGAACAATACAATAAAAGACATTAAACACACACACACACACACACACACACACACACACACACACACACGAGAGAAGCCACATTATATTATATGATACAGAAGAATAGGTCAGTGAAATGGAAAACAGAGTAATGAAAATCACCCAAACTAAATAGCACAAAGAAAACACAACTAAGACTATAGGTAAAGAGACCTCTGGGACAACATCAAGAATATTAACATGAACATTGCAGGGGGCCCAGAATGAGGAGAAGAGAGAAACGGGCAGAGAACTTATTAGAAAATATAGTAACTGATAACTTTCCTAACCTGGGGAAGGAAACACACTTCCAGGTCCAGGAAGCACAGAGTCCCAAACAAGATAAAGACAAACAGGTCCACATCAAGACATATAATAAAGCACCAATAATTTTAAAATTGAAAGAGAGATCACAGAAGCAGTGAAATAAAAGGGTCTAGTTATGTTCAAGGTATTCCCAGGAGACTTCTCAGCAGAATTTTCAGACTAGGAAGGAATGATAGGGTATATTCAGTGGGCTAAAAAGAAAAAGTCTACAACAGAAATATTCTACCAGCAAGATTATGATTCAGAATGGAGGGAGAGGGCTTCCCTGATGGCACAGTGGTTGAAAATCTGCCTGCCAATGCAGGGGACATGGGTTCAATCCCTTATCCAGGAAGATCTCACATGCCACAGAGCAACTAAGGCTGTGTGCCACAACTACTGAGCCTGTGCTCTAGAGCTCATGAACCACAACTACTGAGCCCACGAGCCACAACTACTGAAGCTTGAGCACCTAGTCCATGTTCCACGACAAGAAGAGCCACCGCAATGAGAAGCCTGTGTACCACAACGAAGAGTAGCCTCCACTTGTCACAACTAGAGAAAAGACCACGTACTGCAATGAACACCTAACGCAGCCAAAAATAAATAAATGAATAAATTTATGGAAAAAAAGGAATTGAAGGAGAGATCAAGTTTCCCAGACTAGCAAATCTAAAAGAGTTCATCACTAATAAACCAGCCTTATATGCAATGTTGAGGGAATTTACTTAAGCTTAAAAGAAGTCTCACTAATTATTGATAGTAACAAGAAAGCAAACAAAAGTAAAAATCTCACTGCAAAGTATACATAGTGTAAGGGCAGTAGATCAAACATTTATTACGCTTCTGTAAAGAATATAAGACAATAGTAGTATGATTTTTTTTTTTTAAAGAGAGGGCCCAAATAAATTAGAAGTGAAAGCAATGATGTTACAACAGACACCACAGAAATACAAAGTATCCTAAGATACACACAGGGTAACTCAGGGCTCAGACTGGACAGAGCCCACTCTCCATTCCCTTGTACATGAGTTACAGGAGCCTCAGGAACTGAGGAGGGGGTACTTGAGGGAAGGCACAAGATAGAAGATGTTAGGCATTAAAATGACTGTATTTATGTTAAACGTGCCTGAACTACATTCACATGAGATGGTTTTGTCCTGTATGTACATCGGCACCTTTAGTCTGCACTGCAGATCATTGGCTTCACCACCTCCACTGACACCATTAGCTTCACCTGCTGTGGACCGTCTCCTATAGGATTTCCATAACCACAAAGCATCGAAGCTTCACAGGTCCCAGAGTCTGTGAGACTCCACTCAGAGTCTCAACTGCACTCAGAGCTGTAGTGTCACAACAGAGACTCCACTCTTGGAGGGCACACAACAGTACTGTTCACATCAGGACCCAAGGGAAGGAGCAGTGATGCCATAGGAGACTGAGCAGACCAACCTGCTAGTTTTAGAGGGTCTCCTGCTGAGGCGGGGGGGTGGATGTGGCTCACCGTGGGGACAAGGACACTGGGAGCAGAAGTTCTGGGAAGTCCTCCTTGGCGTGAGCCCTCCTACAGTCCACCATTAGCCCCACCAAAGAACCAGGTAGGCTCCAGTGCTGGGTCACCTCAGTCCAAACAACCAATAGAGAGGGAACTCAGCCCCATGCATCAGCAGACAAGTGGATTAAAGTTTTATTGAGCTCTGCCCACCAAAGCAACACCCAGCTCTACCCACCACCAGTCCCTCACATCAGAAATGTTGCACAAGCCTCTAAGATAGGCTCATCCACCAGAGGGCAGACAGCAGAAGCAAGAAGAACTACAATTGTGTAGCCTGTGGAAGGAAAACCACACTCACAGAAAGACAGACAAAATGAAAAGGCAGAGGACTTTGTACCAGATGAAGGAACAAGATAAAACCCTAGAGAAACAACTAAATGAGGTGGAGATAGGAAACCTTCCAAAAAAGAATTCAGAATAATGATAGTGAAGATGATCCAAGACCTGGAAAAAGAATGGAGGCAAAGATCGAGAAGATGCAAGAAATGCTTAACAAAGACAGAAGAATTAAAGAACAAACAGAGATGAACAGTACAACAACTGAAATGAAAAATACACTAGAAGGAATCAATAGCAGAATAACTGAGGCAGAAGAACAGGTAAGTGACCTGGAAGACAGAAAGGTAGAATTCACTGCTGTGGAACAGAATAAAGAAAAAAGAATGAAAAGAAATGAAGATAGCCTAAGAGACCTCTGGGATAACATTAAATGCAACAACATTGGCATTATAGGGGTCCCAGAAGGAGGAGAGAGAGAGAAAGGACCCAAGAAAATATTTGAAGAGCTTATAGTTGAAATCTTCCCTAGCATGGGAAAGGAAATAGCCAACCCAGTCCAGGAAGCACAGAGAGTCCCAGGCAGGATAAACCCAAGGAGAAAAATGCTGAGACACATAGTAATCAAATTGACAAAAATTAAAGACAAAGAAAAATTACTGAAGGCAACAAGGGAAAAATGACAAATAACATACAAGGGAACTCCCATAAGGTTAATAGCTGGTTTCTCAGCAGAAAATCTACAAACCAGAAGGGAGTGGCATGATATATTTAAAGTGATGAAAGGGAAGAACCTACAACCAAGAGAACTCTAACCAGCAAGGATCTCAGTCAGATTCGATGGGGAAATTAAAAGCTTTACAGACAAGCAAAAGCTAAGAGATCAGCACCACCAAAGCAGCTCTACAACAAATGCTAAAGGAACTTCTCTAAGTGGGAAACACAAGAGAAGAAAAGGATCTACAAAAACAAACCCATAACAATTAAGAAAATAGTAATAGGAACATACATATCAATATTTACCTTAAATGTGAATGGATTATATGCTCCAACCGAAAGACACAGGCTTGCTGAATGGATACAAAAAACAAGATCCATATATATGCTGTCTATAAGAGACCCATTTCAGACCTAGGGACACATACAGACTGAAAGTGAGGGGATGGAAAAGGATATTCCATGCAAATGAAAATAAAAAGAAAGCTGGAGTAGCAATACTCATATCAGATAAAATAGACTTTAAAATAAAGACTGTTACAAGAGACAAGGAAGGACATTACATAATGATCAAGGGATCAATCCAAGAAGAAGATATAACAATTATAAATATATAGGTACCTAACATAGGAGCACCTCAATACATAAGGAAACTGCTAACAGCTGTAAAAGAGGAAATTGACAGTAACACAATAATAGCAGGGGACTTTAACAATTTACTTACACCAATGGAGATCATCCAGACAGAAAATTAATAAAGAAACACAAGCTTTAAATGACACAATAGACCAAATAGATTTTATTGATATTTATAGGACATTTCATCCAAAAACAGCAGATTATACATTCTTCTCAACTGCACACAGAACATTCTCCAGGATAGATCACATCTTGGATCACAAATAAAGGCTCAGTAAATATAAGACAACTGAAATCATATCAAGCATCTGTTCCAACTACAAGACTATAAGATTAGAAATTAATTACAGGGAAAAAAACATAAAAAACCACAAACACATGGAGGCTAAACAATACGTTACTATATAACCAAGAGATCAATGAAGAAACACAAGAGGAAATGAAAAACTAACTAGAGACAAATGACAACAAAAACATGACGATGCAAAACCTATGGATGCAGCAAAAGCAGTTCTAAGAGGGAAGATTACAGCACTACAAGCCTACCTCAAGAAACAAGAAAAATCTCAAATAAACAATCTAACCTTACACCTAAAGGAACTAGAGAAAGAAGAACAAAACCCAAAGTTAGTAAAAGGAAAGACATCATAAAGATCAGAGTAGAAATAAATGAAATATAAACAAAGAAAACAACAGCAAAGATCAATAAAACTAAAAGCTGGTTCTTTGAGAAGATAAACAAAAATGATAAACCTTTAGCCAGAATCAAGAAAAAGAGGGCGAGGACTCAAATCAATAAAATTAGAAATGAGAAAGGAGAAGTTGCAACAGACACCACAGAAATACAAAGCATCCTAAGAGACTACTACAAGCAACTCTATGCCAATAAAGTGGACAACCTGGAAGAAATGGACAAATTCTTAGAAAGGTATAACCTTCCAAGACTGAACCAGGAAGAAATAGAAAATACGAACAGACCAATCACAAGTAATGAAATTGAAACTGTGATTAAAAATCTTCCAGCCAACAAAAGTCCAGAACCAGATAGCATCAGAGGTGAATTCTATCAAACATTTAGACAAGAGCTAACACCCAACCTTCTCAAATTCTTCAGAAATTTGCAGGGGAAGGAACACTTCCAAATTATTTCTATGAGGGCACCATCACCCTGATACCGAAACCAGACAACAATACTACAAAAAAGAAAATTATAGACCAATATCCCTGATGAATATAGATGTAAAAATCCTCAACAAAATACTAGCAAACAGAATTAGACAAAACATTAAAAGGATCATACAGCATGTTCAGGTGGGGTTTATCCCGAGGATGCAAGGATTCTTCAATATACACAAATCAATCAATGTGACACACCATATTAACAAATTGTAGAATAAAAATATGATCACCTCAATAGATGCAGGAAAAGCTTTTGACAAAACCCAACATGGATTTATGATAAAAAGTCTCCAGAAAGTGAGCAGAGAGGGAATCTACCTCAACATATTAAAGGCCATATTTGACAAACTCACAGCAAACATCATTCTCAATGGTGAAAAACTAAAAGCATTTCCTCTAAGATCAGGAACAAGACAAGGATGTCCACTCTCACCACTATTGTTCAGCATAGTTTTGGAAGTCCTAGACACAGCAATCAGAGAAGAAAAATAAAAGGAATACAAATTGGAAAAGAAGAAGTAAAATTGTCACTGTTTGCAAATGACACGATACTATACATAGTGAATCCTAAAGATGCCACCAGAGAACCACTAGAGCTAATCAATGAATTTGGTAAAGTTGCAGGATACAAAATTAATGCACAGAAATCACTTGCTTTCCTATGCACTAACAATGAAAGATCAGAAAGAGAAATTAATGAAACAATCCCATTCACCACTGCAACAACAACAAAAAAATACGTAGGAATGAACTTACCTAAGGAGGTAAAAGACCTGTACTCAGAAAACTATAAGACACTGCTGAATGAAATCAAAGATGATATAAACAGATGGAGGTATAAACCATGTTCTTGGTTTAGAAGAACCAATATTGTGAAAATGACTATACTACCCAAAGCAATCTACAGATTCAATGAAATCCCTATCCTAGAACAAAAAAATCCTAAAATTTGTATGGAGATGCAAAAGATCCCGAATAGCCAAAGCAGTCTTGAGGGAAATTAAAAGAGCTGGAGGAATCAGACTTCCTGACTTCAGACTACACTGCAAAGCTACAGTAATCAAGACTATATGGTACCGGCACAAAACCAGAAATATAGATCAATAGAACAGGATAGAAAGTCCAGAGATAAACCTACGTACCTATGGCTAACTCATCTATGACAAAGGAGGCAAGGATATACAATGGAGAAAAGACAGTCTCTTCAGTAATTGGTACTGGGAAAACTGGCCAGCTACATGTAAAAGAATGAAATTAGAAGACTCCCTAACACCATACACAAAAATAAACTCAAAATGGATTAGAGACGTAAATGCAAGACAAGACACTATAAAACTCTTCAAGGAAAACATAGGCAGAACACTCTATGCCATAAATCACAGCAAGATCCTTTTTGACCCACCTCCTAGAGAAATGGAAATAAAAGCAAAAATAAACAAGTGGGACCTAATGAAACTTAAAAGCTTTTGCACAGCAAAGGAAAACATAAACAAGATGAAAAGACAACCCTCAGATTGGGAGAAAATATTTTCAAATGAAGCAAAAGACAAAGGATTAATCTCCAAAACGTACAAGCAGCTCATGTAGCTCAACATCACAAAAACAAAGAACCCAATCCAAAAATGGGCAGAAGACTTAAATAGACATTTCTCCAAAGAAGGTATACAGATTGCCAAAAAACATGTGAAAGGATGCTGAACATCACTAATCATTAGAGAAATGCAAATCAAAACTACAGTGAGGTATCACCTCACAACAGTCAGAATGGCAATCATCAAAGAATGTACAAACAATAAATGCTGGAGAGGCATTTATTGGAGAAAAGAGAACTCTCTTGCACTGTTGGTGGGAATGTAAATTGTTATAGCCACTATGGAGAACAGTATGGAGGTTCCTCAAAAAACTAAAAATAGAAGTACCATATGACCCAGCAATCTAAGTACTGGGCATTTACCCTGAGAAAACCACAATTCAAAAAGAGTCATGTACAACAATGTTCATTGCAGCTCTATTTACAATAGCCAGGACATGGAAGCAACCTAAGTGTCCATTGGCAGATGAATGGATAAAGAAAATCTGGCACATATATAAAATGGACTATTACTCAGCCATAAAAAGAAACGAAACTGAGTTATCTGTGGTGAGGTGGATGGATTTAGAGTCTGTCCTACACAGTGAAGTAAGTCAGAAAGAGGAAAACAAGTACCATATGCTAACGCAGATATATGAAATCTAAAGGAGAAGCAAGTTTATGAAGAACCTAGGGGAAGAACAGGGTTAAGGACACAGACGTAGAGAAAGGACTTGAGGACACAGGCAGGGGGAAGGGTAAGCTGGGACAAAGTGAGAGAGTGACAAGGACATATATACATTACCAAATGTAACATCGATAGCTACTGGGAAGCAGCCACATAGCACACGGAGACCAGCTCGATGTTTTGTGACCACCTAAAGGGGTGGGATACGGAGGGTGGGAGGGAGATGCAAGAGGGAGGAGATATGGTGATATATGTATATGTAGAGCTGATTCACTTTGTTATACAGAACAAACTAACACACAATAGTAAAACAATTATACTCCAATAAAGATGTAAATGAAAAAAGAGAAAGCCCAGAGATAAACCTACACAGCTATGGTCCACTAATCTATGACAAAGGAGGCAAGGAAATACAATGGAGAAAAGACAGTCTCTTCAATAAGTGGTGCTGGGAAAAATGGACAGCTACATGGAAAAGAATGAAATTAGAACACTGCATAATACCATACACAAAAATAAATTCAAAATGGATTAGAGACCTTAATTTAAGACCAGAGAGTATAAAACTCTTAGAGGAAAACATAGGAAGAATTTTCTGACATAAATCACAGCAAGATCTTTTTTGTTCCACCTCCTAGAGTAATGTGATAAAAAAGAAAAATAAACAAATGAGACTTAATGAAATGTAAAAGCTTTTGCAAAGCAAAGGAAACTACAAACAAGATGAAAAGACAACCCTCAGAATGGGATAAAATATTTGCAAATGAATCAACGGACAAAGGATTAACCTCCAATATATATAAACAGCTCATGCAGCTCAATATTTAAAAGAAACAACCCAATACAAAAATGGGCAGAAGGTCTAAATAGACATTTCTTCCAAGAAGACACAGAGATGGCCAAGAAGCACATGAAAAGCTGCTCAACATCACTAATTATTAGAGAAATGCAAATGAAAACTACAATGAGGTATCACCACACACCTGTTAGAAGGGGCATCATCAGAAAATCTACAAACAACAAATGCTGGAGAGGGTGTGGGGAAAAGGAACCCTCTTCCACTATTGGTGGGAACGTAAATTGATAGTCACTATGGAGAACAGTATGGAGGTTCCTTAAAAAACTAAAAATAGAATTACCATATGATCCAGCAATCCCACTACTGAGCATATACCCAGAGAAAACCATAAATCAAAAAGACACATTCACCAAAATGTTCCTTGAAGCACTGTTTACAATAGCCAGGTAATGGAAGCAACCTAAATGCCCACAGACAGACCAATGTTTAAAGATGTGGTACATATATACAATGGAATATTACTCAGCCATAAAAAGGAATGAAATTGGATCATTTGTGGAGACGTCAATGGATCTAGAGACTGTCGTACAGTGTGAAGTAAGTCAGAAAGGGGAAAACAAATATTGTATACTAATGCATATTAGTGTGGAACCTAGAAAAATAATACAGATGAAATGGTTTGCAGGGCAGAAATAGAGACACAGATGTAGAGAACAAGCGTATAGACACCAAGGGGGGAAAGCCATGGGGGTGGTGGTGGTGGGAGTAATTGGGAGATTGGGGTTGACATGTATACACTTATATGTATAAAATACATAACCAATAAGAACCTGCTGTATAAAAAAATAAAGTAAAATTCAAAAAATTAAATAAAATTATAAAAATAAAATAGAAAAAAGTTCTTTCCTTCCCATAGATGTATTTATATGAATGAATTATTTCCATGCTTATATCTATAAATACAAAAAAGAGGAATAAAACCTACCTCGAACTAAAAAAGAAAAAAGAACAGAACCCACCAGTTACACAGAGGAAAACCCTATCAGGGCACTTGCTCCAGTGGTAAACAATTCTGAAGTTGGTCAGAGGTGGGGAATCGTCTCCCATGCAGCCAGCAGCCCCCTCGCAAGCAGCGTCCTCATTGCAAAGCTGGGGGACCGTGCCGAGGCGTCCCTGAGTAAACGTGAGCTGACCCCCAGGCCAGCTGCTGCTGAACTGTTCCCACCCTTCCCAGGTAAAACACCTGAATGTATGCAAGGACTTGAAAACCTAGAGGAAGGTCCGTGGAGCCACACCAGCCACAGCACGCAGGCCGACTTGGGGCCTGCAGGCCAGCCAGGATGGTCCTGGCCCCGGGCGCTCTTCTGGAAGCTTTCCATCTCCCTGACTGACGTACCCCTCCTGTCCCGGCCCCCACTGCTTTTTTCCTTCCTCACCTCTGCCCGGGGAGAAATTCCAGCGGCAGGTATGTGTGACACATCTCTTCTTTAGCAGGTGGCAGCCCGGCAACTCCTGCAGAAAGTCCAGCAGAGCTCCACTCACACCGGGCCACTCACAGAGCCGTGGGCCCTACTCCCTCCCACCAGCCCAGCCCCGAGACTGCTGACGGGACAGAGAATATGGCGTCAGGCACAGCTGCAGGTGCTCTTGCTGCCTGGAGTGGTGTTTATACTGACCTCAGCCCAGGCACGCCTGGGGAGGGCTGGCCGGCCGGGTCAGGCTGCTCAGGTCAGCCAATCCTCGCCCCTCAGGGGCTCACAGTTGCAGAAAATGGGCCTTGCTGCACCGGCCAGTTACAAGGAACAGGTGTAGGTCCTGAGGGTCAGGATAGGCAAGGAGCTGCATCTCTTGCTTGTTTTCTAATCATTTTGTCTAGTCCATGAGTGGGAAACAACTTCAAGAAGACCCTCTCCTAATGAGAGGAACCCAGGAGTCAGGGAGAGGAGCGGTGATGGGTGAAAACAGAGACCTGGTGCCCCAGCTGCAGTGGAAGCCTCTGGAAGACCCGGTGGAAGGAGTCCACAGAGTGAAGCCCAGGGTCACAGACCTGTCCCGGAGCTGCTGTTTGTTAATTCACGTCCTGCTCTGAGGTGCTTTGTGTCCGCTCTGACCAACAGGTAAGCTGGAGGTGCTCTGAAGTGAGGGCTATGTGCACAGTTCCTGTGTGCCCAGCCTTGCCGGGGTGCCTGCCCAGGTGAGCTCCATATCCTGGGAGGGGCCTGACCACGAGAGCCCTGTGGGATGCTGGGTACCAGCTCAGCTGAGCTCCATATCCTGGGAGGGGCCTGACCACGAGAGCCCCGTGGGCTGCTGGGTACCTGCTCAGCTGAGCTCCATATCCTGGGAGGGGCCTGACCACGAGAGCCCCGTGGGCTGCTGGGTACCTGCTCAGCTGAGCTCTGAGCGCCCCGCGTGCTGGGAGGGGGCCGTGTGTATGAGCGTCCTCTCTGTGCAGCCAGCACAGAGTTGCTTAGCAACTTCCCTGTGGGCAGTGCTGGGATGGAATGAGGACAACGAGATGCCACAGACCCCCTGAACCCCTGTCCATCCTAAGTGATGAGGTGAGTAGGCGGGTGCTGGTCACTGGGCTGCGTGAGGGAGGCCCCACGGGTATCTCTTGTGCCTTCCACCTGACACCACAGAAGCCTCCCCAGGACAGAGCAGACAGCCTGCCTGGGGCAGGTGGGAGCTCCTGGTGACCCTGCAGGGGACATGAGAGGGACGGACCAGGCAGGAGGGGAAGGGAGGCCAGGCAGAGCCTTGGGACCGAGGGGTCCTTTCTGGGTCTGAGCTGGGAGTGGACGTGCAGGTGGTGAGTGTGATCCAGGAAAGCTGCCCTGGTGACGTGAGGCTGAACGTGCTTCAGTGACAAGCTTTCCGGATGATCCCAGAACAGGATAGTGAGACGGATCCTGTTAGAAGAAGGTGAGTGAGTACCCCCCAGGAGGAGGCTCTGTGAGCTGGCCCCGGGAGGGGGTGAAGGGAATAGGTGTGGAACCTGCGGGGAGTGGGCAGTCCCCCTGGGCGGGCGGCAGGTGCAGACCCCACTCCGTGGTCCCACAGCTGTACTTCCGGCTGGATTACTTGGCTTCTCGGAGCCTCAGCTTCCTGGTCTGCTCGTGGGGTGATGGTAGCACGGACTGACTAGTAATTTGCTCAGAACAGGGTAGGAAGGGGTCTAATGGAAATTCCACAGAACACCGTCAGTATGGGAATCACGGGCCCTGTTTCCCGCAGGTCTGTCTTCAGGATCAGGTGAGCAATTCTGAGCAGACTTGCAGCAGAGCCTGGGGATGGGCTCCGTTTGGTGGGTCTCCCTGTTTCCTGAATCTCGGAAGGAGCAACTCCAGCGGGCAGTGGCAGCTTCATCCCACACATGGAAGCATCCAGACCTCAAGGCCCAGCAGCCCCAGAGCCCTGTGTCTGGGCCCCCGGGAGGCAGACGGGACAGGCCGGTGTCCTCCTTGCCCTCTTCCTGCCCAGAACATTCGAGGTCCAGGCCGTCATTAGGGAGAAGCAGGGATGGGGGTGTCCCATGTGGGAAGAGGACACGGAGCAGAGTGTGTGCGTGGAAGTCCACACCGGGAATGTGGGTCGGTGGGCCGCGGGCTCTGGGAGGTGCAGACGGGGGGCCTGAGGAAGCAGGGCGGGGCCGGCTGCCCTGGGGGTGGGGGTGCGAGCTGTGCCTGTGCCGGGCCTCAGACTCCACAGGGCTTCCATCCCCTGGTCACTGGGGAGGAGGGACCGAGCAGCGTTGGTGGAATGACCACTTGCGTCCCCAGGCCCTGGCAGCCTCGGCCCTTCAGGCTCTGGGTCGGGGAGCCTGAGGACTTCAGGTCCAGCTGTGCCCACAGGGAAGCCTGCAGGGGTCGAGCAGGAAGCACTGGGTGGTCTCGCCTGTGCGGAAGCTTCCGAGCCAGTGTCCGGGTGGAGCTCTCACCTCGCACCTGGGTTTCAAGTCCACAGCTCAGATCACCTTCTAGCCACTTGCTTTGTTTTCTAGACACAAAGTCCTAATATCTCCTATGTCCCCTGCCCGTGAAAAGGCACATCTGATCTGACACCAGGTGCTGCCTCTGGTCCCTCCTGACTGGAGGCCCAACAGCCAGTGTCACTGCGTCGTGACTGTCAGGGGGTGTCAGGCATGGGGGGATGAGAGCACACGGTCCAGGCCCACGAGGGGCCGTGCCATCCACGGAGCCGCTGTTTTGGCTGTACGTGTTCCCTCCCCCACCCTGCGGGCAGAGACAACTGCCCCCTTCCAGACTGTTACCAAGTGAAGTCATGTGGACCCTGCTCGGGCCCTCGCCTGGTGAGGCGCTCTGCCTCAGTGGGGAAGGTTTCCTTTTTCCATGGGGGTGCGAGTAGGCAAATAACAAAACCAAAGCTGAGACCACCACAGCACAGGCTCTGTTCAGTGGCCAAAGAATGGAGAAGCGGGAACTAAGTTCACAGATCACCTTCTCACCCTCCTGGAGAGAGTGGCTTAATTTTAAAGAGTAAAGATAAAGGGAGGAGGAGTGAGGGTGATGATGGCGGTGAAGAAGCCTTCCTGGGAAGGGGCAGGGCTTCTTCCAAGAGAGTGGGGCACCACCTCCTTTTACCCGTCTTTGGTCATTCATGTCCAGTCATGGCCGCCAGTAAGTGTGTCACTGAATATGCTGATATAGTAAATTCAACACGTGATGAGACTCAGGGTCTGTTGGAGGTCACATTCTTTGCCATCTTGGTCCCAGCTGGTTCCATCTGTTTGTTTGTTTGTAGCTTCCTTTCTTATCTCTGGACCCCTTAACTTAAATGCTTAGGTAAACTCGCTGAAGGTGGGGGTGGAGGACAGCCCTGTGGAAGGTGGGAGCACGAGTTTTGAGCAGGGCCTGGAGCATCTCTGACAACAGAGGAGGAGGCTGAGACTGGAGGTCAGTCTGATGCCCGCACTGGAGCCTGTGGTCGGCTTGCGGAGGTGGTCAGCTGGGGCACATGTCAGGGAAGGTTCTCGGTCTTTACACAGAAGATGCGAACGCGGGCCCAGATGCAGAGCTGCCTGTGGACGCTGCTACAGAAACCCCTGATTCTTTCCTGAGAAAAGTGGTGGGGGGCATTCAGGCAACAGAGCATACTGCTTGCTCTGGATGTTCTTGTGGGGAAGTGGGTGCATAGCAACAGAGGCTCAGCCTGCATAACCCCAGAAGCCCTCCCAGGACAGCTCCAGAACCGCTTCTGAAATGGCAAGAAGTGGGTCTTCCACCCACTAGACGTGGAGGAGCGGGTTGGGGTCTGCAGGCCCGCCTTCACCTTCAGGGACCGGCTGGGAGGCTCACAGGACTCAGCACATGCTCGTGGCTTGTGTGCTCACAGCTGAGATGGGTCACACACAGCACGCAGTAGCGATGCAGGGAGGGAGGGTCCCTGCTCCCATCACCTCCTGACCCTCCATATCCCCTCCTTCCCTTGAGGGCCTCTAGGGTGTCTCTTCCCCCAGCCACAAAGGGCAGAACCACGACAGCTACCCGCACCCCCGTGTCCCCAGGAAGCTCATTAGAGGCTTGGCACCCGGCTGGGGGATGGTCACGTGGTGTTCTCTGCCCTCACTCTCCAAAATGCTGGTGCCCAGAAGGGGAACCGTGGTTCAGCATGAACCACATGGTCTGTGCACACAGCACAGGCACAGGGGCCTGCCCCTAACGGAAGGTGGGAGGGCTTAGATCAGGGCAGGGACCTGCTCACCAGCTGCATTAGCTTCCCAGGGCAGCTGTGACAAATGACCACAAACGGAGGCTCAGAGCAACAGAAACCTGTCCTCTCTCAGTCCTGGAGACCAGACGTCTGAGATTAAGGTGTCCCAGGGCCGCGCTCCCTCCGGAGGCTCCAGGGGAGGGTCCTGCCTGCCTCTTCCAGCTCCTGGGGGCTCCAGGCATCCCTGGGCTTGTGGCTGCATCCCTCCCATCTCTGCCTCTGTCTTCAGATGGTGTCTTCTGTGTGTCTGTGTCTCTCCTCTGGTCTCTTAGAAGGACACTGTCCCGGATTTAGGGCCACCCTGATCCAAGATGACCTCATCTTCAGATCCGCAACTGATTATACCTGCAAAGACCTACTTCCAAATAAGGTTCCATTCTCAGATTCTGGGGGGCATGATGTAGACATAACTTCTGGGGGGCCCCCATCCAACCCACTGTAGTACCCAGTTCCCAGACGCCAGCCGACCTTCCTCAGAACAGCATCAGCCTGGTGATGTTCTGTGTTTCTGCACCGAGTTGTCTCTTGTTTCTTGTGGTAACAGTGAGGTTGGGTGGGAGGCGCTTCTGGCTGACCTCCCGGTCATTCCAGGGACCACGCTGACGTGTCCTTCCCGTGAGGGTGCGAGCATGGCCAGGGCTCCCTGGGAATACTCCACACTGACCGCTCGGTGGTCAGACACCTGCATGGACTGGACCGGGCCCCGAAACTCTGTACCTTCTACCACATCCACAGCCTGCTGGACTCTGTGCGGGCCTCTGACCAGGAGGTGTGGACCGGCAGGATCGATGCGAGCCCTCCTGCCTGCCAGGTGGCCTCCAGCCCACCACAGACCCTCCAGTCCTGCCATGGACACCCCCATCGCATTAGCCCCCAAGTGGGCTTCTGGGAGGGGTGAGAACTTGACCATGAAGAAGACAAGGCAGGCACTAACTGCAGCAGGTGAAGGCAAGGACTGGGGGTGCTTGGCTCTTTGTCCCCCAAAGACCCCGAATGTGGGCTCTGACTTGATGGGTCCACCTCTGAGATCACCTGGGGGGTCGCTGCAGGGAGAGCGCATCCTTGGGTGATTTTCCAACTCTCCCCACCCCCAGTTTCACTCGCTGGGCCCCCCTGGCCCAATAATAGTCTTTAAATAGTGTCTCTCACCCATCAGGTCTGCGTGGGAGATTTTAGTACTGTGTGGGAGTCCAGCGCCCAGCGCCCATGTGTCCTGGGTGTCTTGGGAGGGGAGGGAGACTCTCTCTCTCACGTTCCTGCCCCAGTGCACCTGGGGTCAGGGCAGCAGACCAGGCTCTGTTCTGGCAGAAGCTCCCTCTCTGTGAACAAGTCTTCCCCCTCTCCCGTTATCCTCACTGGAGGCTCAGGAGGCCACAGCATCGGGGCACCTCCAGCACCAGGACCCCACCCTAGGGAACTTCTCAAGAGCAGAGACCAGGCCTGGGGGCGGAGGAGAGGAGGGCGCCGGCCTCTTCAGGATCCCTGGGGCTAGGATGCCTGCTATGCAGGAGGGCCTTGGACTCAGCTTAACTACCACCCGGGTCTCCTACCCCTCCCTGGTAGGGGGGCCCTTCAGATTCCAGGGCCCCAAGATCCTCCCCACTGACCTCTGACCCCAACTGCAGAGTCGGGGACCCAGAGACCCCCTCCCCGTCTTCTTTTTTCTTGGAGGCCCCCCAGAATTCCCTGAAGCTGTTATATCCAGGGTTTATTGTAGAGAAGGATGCAAGTTAAAATCAGCGAGGACAGAGGGGACAAGCAGGGTCCAGCCTCCTCGGCTGTGGCTGCCCAGGGAAGCCCACCTGAGTCCTGAAGTGCAGGGTATATTGGGGCCTGTGACGTCAATGTGGGGACAGCCGTGTGCCGAACCTCGGCCTCCAGCCCCCGGGGGCGACTCAGGAAGCCCCACTGTGCATCAGGCCGCCAGCACAGACAAGCCTGGAGCGAGGCCCACGGAGCACAGACACACCCGTCAGACTCAAGGTGACCTCTGGAGCCAGGACAGAGGCCCGGCCTCCCTGTGGGCAGGTGAACCCACACCACCCAGGCCCTGGTGCAGTGCCCGTTCCGCGTGGTCAGCTGGGTGCACGCGGGTCAGCCAGTGTTTGTGTCTCAGCCTGTGATCCCTGACCACACTGTTCTGCTCTGCTCACAAGAGCGAGGCCAATGGACGGACAACGGGGGTGGAAACAAAGCCGGGTCAGGGTCAGGCTGAGTGAGAAAGGGTCCAAGGAGCGAGAACAATGCTGCCTTTGCCTGGTGAGCCGAGAGCTGACGTCCGCCCTGTGGGCAGCCCCTCTCCCCACATCCCGAGGTAAGGCTGCCTTTCCTGCACCCTGGGGCAGGGTCATGCCTGTTCATACAGCAGGACGCACAGCAGTGCATGCAGCAGTCCCGATGCCTGCCCTTGGCATGTACTTGGGAGCTTGGTGAGGGTGCACCATCCTGACAGGACCTGGGCCGAGCCCAGGGAGGATGGAGGGGAGAAGCGTTAGGGAGCCCCCTACAGGGGTTACTCACCTGTCTGCACAGGAGAACTGAGGACACCGATCGGGGATGGGCAGGCGAGAAGCCAAGTCCTGGGTCATCCCTGAGGTTGACGAGGGGTGTGGAGAGGCTGATCCCAGGACCCTGTGGAGAAAGAGGACCCGAGGCAGCTGGGAAGGTGGAGACAGTGCCCGAGGCAGGACGGAGAGACCAGCAGGCGGCGCTGCAGGTGTGGAATCAGGGCTGCTCCCTGCACGGCGACCCCCGAGCCCCTCACCACTGGAAGCCCTGCGGCGTACGGACAGAACCTCAGAGGATCAGGGGCCGGAGGAGTGGGAAGAGTTTGGAAAAGTTACCCCAACTCCACATGTCCTGCGGGAGGGTTCATCACTCCAGACTCATTCCTTAGACGTTCCCCACATGCGGAAGTCCCCACAATCAACAGCCAGTCATGAAAGGCTTGTAATTTGCGACAGGATGAGAGGGAAGTGGGAAAAGGAATGAAAAACAAGTTCTACGTGCTTGCATAGCACATGCCACTCAAACTTCCAATCAGGAAGAGGAATTTTCCAAAGGCTCAGGCTGCCCCAGTAACCACAATGGGGCTTAAAGCAATCCTGCCACTTTGTGTCCCATCCCAGAAACAAGTTGAAAACAGTCGCTCGGGAGCACTGCACTTCACAACGCTGCAGAGCTCTAAATGATAACTATCGTCCAAAAATATATTGAGGTAAGGCAACGAAGAGGATTTGAACGCAAGGCAGAATTGTACGAAATAGATTTCGAGAGGTAGATCGGACTGACTTTGACAGCACATGAAAACCGGCAGAACTTGGACAATGATGCAGTTGGCCAAAAAGGGCGCATGCGTTTTTTCCTGAATATATTCAGAAAAAAAAAATGCATACTCCCTTTTGGCCAATGAAGCACACAGGGAGAGCAAAACAGCACTACAAAGAAGTCTCACTTTCCCCGTTCCCCCGCCCACAAACGGGGCATCTGAAAAAAGAGTAAAAACCAGAAAGGCAGGAAAGGGCAGGGAGACAAGGGAGCCTTGTTAAGGTGCTGGGAGGGATGGAAAATGCCAACAGCCACGCTACAGAAGTGTATGCTGTTTCCGAAAACATGTACAAAACAGAATCACAGAGCATAGGGCACATCCACACGTGGCCGTACATCTTGGGAAAACGAAATCAACCAGACGCAGGCACCCCAAAGCTTAGAGCTTGTCTCTTTACAACAACCGTGATTTCGGTACACCGTTCATATGCCAGGGAAGAGAGAAATGGACCAAAAAGTTGTGCTACTTAGGTACGATGGAATATCCCTCAGCCATGGAACCCATGTCATAAGGCTAGTAGCACCATAATGAGTGGATTCAGGTACGATGATGCTAAGTGAAATAAGTCTCACAGAAAAAGAAACTTATGATATCACTTAGAGAGGGAATGTAAAAATCGCTACCCATGAACCGAATTACCAAACAAAACAGAGTCACACTTTGAGAAAACACAATTATTCCTGCTTAAGCGGAACGGTGAGGTGGCGTGATGCATAAAACACGACTTTCAAATTACCACAGATACCGTTCAAACAACCAAATATATAATAGACACGACCTACACCTTGCTCACTGAACAGGACTCAACAGCACCTATTCATCGCAGAAGAATATATCAGTATCGAAAGCATCTTAAAATCTAAGTATTGATATCTTTCTGTAAGTGAATCAAGTGTGTGTAAAGGGCCATAAACACAGCAGGTGAAATTCAGTTAAACCCCATTAGAAAAATACATTTCAACATGAAAAAAAACAAGCACGGTGAAAGAGAGAGAAATTCTTCCAAAATGCGTTCTCGGGCTGTGATGCAACAAGGATTGACCACATGTACACCCACAGCTGCATAACACATAAGGCTGGATACACTTGGGGATGAGAGGACTGATGAGGTTGGCTGAGCAAATGCGGACCCTCTAGAGTTATACTGCGTGACACCCATTGCATGTGTCCAAACTTTCCACATTGAAGGCAACCTTCCTACAGCAAAACCACTCACGGGAATCCCAGGGTTGGTACACCGTGTAATTGGGAAAGCTTTCTAAAGAGCACCACATTTTTCAGCTCCTGGTGCTCGCGTCCGCCATTCCAGCCGCTTTACTAAAAATTTCCCCACTTGCAGGATCAGCGTCTTGACACTCCTCTTTCGTAGTCTCTGCAATTGGTCCGAAGGATGAACTGGAAGAGGGGCAACCAATGAGAGACCAGCTGGCGGTGTTCGGACAGGCCCATGTCACTCTAGTTTCCCATCACGAAGAGGAATTCACCAAAGGCTCGGCCTGCCTCGCCGCAAGCACAATAGGGCCTGAAGCAATCTTGCGCTATTGCGGCCAGCTCACACCAAAGCGAGCTGCCAAACGGAGCTCTGGGGCACTGCACTTCACAAACCTGCCGAGGTCTAAATGATAACACTCGTCCAAAAACATATTGAGGTAAGGCCACGAAGGGGATTTGAACGCAAGGCAGAATTGCATGAAACGGAGTTCAGGAGGTAGATGGGAATGGCCTTCCCAGCACAGGAAAAGCGGCAGAACGTGGACAATGATGCAGTTGGCCAAAAAGGGCGTATGCGTTTTTTCCTGAATATATTCAGGAAAAAACGCATACGCCCTTTTTGGCCAACCAAGCACCCGGGGAGAGCAAATCGGCACTACAAAGAAATCTCACTCCCCCCTACCCCGGCAAAAGAGCCATCCGGAAAATGTCTAAAAACCAGAAAGGCAGGACAGGCCAAGGAGATAAGGGAGCCTTGTTCAGTTGCCGGGAGGGACGCAAAATGCCAACAGCCACTCTGGAGAAGCGTATGCTCGTTCCTAACACACGTACAGAACAGAACCACAGAGCATAGGGCACCTCCACACGTGGGCCTATATCTTGGGAAAACTAAAAATCAACCAGACGCAGGCACCCCAAAGTTTAGGGCTTCTCTCTTTACAACAACCTCGACTTCGGGACACCCTTCATATGCCGGGGAAGAGAGAAATGGACCAAGAATTTGTGCTACTTAGGTACGATGGAATATCCCTCAGCCATGGAATCCATGTCATAAGGCTGGTTCCAGCATAATGACTGGATTGAGGTACGATGATGCTAAGTGAAATCTGTCCCACAGAAAATGAAACTTGGGATATCACTTAGAGAGGGAATGTAAAAATCGCTAACCATGAACCGAATGACAAAAGAGAACAGACTCACGCTTTTCGAAAACACACTTAGGCCTGCTTAAGCGGAAAGGTGAGCTGGCCTGATGCATAAAACACGACTTGGATATGAGCACAGATACCGGTCGGAAAAGCAAATATATAATAGACAGCACCTACTCCTTGCTCAGTGAACAGGACTCAACAGCTCCTATTCATCACAGAAGAATATATCAGACTCGTAAGCATCTGAAAACCTAAGTATTGATATCTCTCTGTAAGTGAATCAAGTGTGTGAAGCGGTATCAATACAGCACTGAAAATCAGCTAAAGCCCATTCTAAAAATACATTTCCAAAACACAGAAGAAAGAAGCACGGCGAGAGGGAGGGAAATTCTGCCAAAATGCGTTCAGGGGCTGTGATGCAACCAGGATTGACCACATCGACACCCACAGCGGCATAAGGCATAAGGCTGGATACTCCTCAGGCTGAGAGGATTGCTGAGGTTGGAGGAGCAAAGGCAGAGCCTCTAGAGTTATCCTGCGTGCTACCCATTCCATGGGTCCCACCTCTCCAGGTTCAAGGCAACTTTCCTACAGCCAAACCACTCATGGGAATTCCAGGGGATGCTACACCGTGTGATCGGGAAAGCTTTCGAAAGCGCACCTCATTTTTCACCTCCGGGTGCTAGCGTCCGCCATTCCAGCCGCTTGACTAACAATTCCCCCACTTGCAGGATCAGCGTCTTGACACTCCTCTTTCGTAGTCTCTGCAAGTGGTCCGAAGGATGAACTGGATGAGGGGCAACCAATGAGAGACCAGCTGGCGGTGTTCGGACAGGCCCACGTCACTCTAATTTCCCATCACGAAGAGGAATTCACCAAAGGCTCGGCCTGCCTCGCCGCAAGCACAACAGGGCCTGAAGCAATCTTGCGCTATTGCGGCCAGCTCACACCAAAGCGAGCTGCCAAACGGAGCTCTGGGGCACTGCACTTCACAAACCTGCCGAGCTCTAAATGATAACACTCGTCCAAAAACATACTGAGGTAAGGCCACGAAGGGGATTTGAACGCAAGGCAGAATTGCACGAAACGGAGTTCAGGAGGTAGATGGGAATGGCCTTCCCAGCACAGGAAAAGCGGCAGAACGTGGACAATGATGCAGTTGGCCAAAAAGGGCGTATGCGTTTTTTCCTGAATATATTCAGGAAAAAACGCATACGCCCTTTTTGGCCAACCAAGCACCCGGGGAGAGCAAATCGGCACTACAAAGAAATCTCACTCCCCCCTACCCCGGCAAAAGAGCCATCCGGAAAATGTCTAAAAACCAGAAAGGCAGGACAGGCCAAGGAGATAAGGGAGCCTTGTTCAGTTGCCGGGAGGGACGCAAAATGCCAACAGCCACTCTGGAGAAGCGTATGCTCGTTCCTAACACACGTACAGAACAGAACCACAGAGCATAGGGCACCTCCACACGTGGGCCTATATCTTGGGAAAACTAAAAATCAACCAGACGCAGGCACCCCAAAGTTTAGGGCTTCTCTCTTTACAACAACCTCGACTTCGGGACACCCTTCATATGCCGGGGAAGAGAGAAATGGACCAAGAATTTGTGCTACTTAGGTACGATGGAATATCCCTCAGCCATGGAATCCATGTCATAAGGCTGGTTCCAGCATAATGACTGGATTGAGGTACGATGATGCTAAGTGAAATCTGTCCCACAGAAAAAGAAACTTGGGATATCACTTAGAGAGGGAATGTACAAATCGCTACCCACGACCCGAATGACAAAAGAGAACAGACTCACGCTTTTCGAAAACACACTTAGGCCTGCTTAAGCGGAAAGGTGAGGTGGCGTGATGCATAAAACACGACTTGGAAATGAGCACAGATACCGGTCGGAAAAGCAAATATATAACAGACACCACCTACTCCTTGCTCAGTGAACAGGACTCAACAGCTCCTATTCATCACAGAAGAATATATCAGACTCGTAAGCATCTGAAAACCTAAGTATTGATATCTCTCTGTAAGTGAATCAAGTGTGTGTCAAGCGGCATCAACACAGCACTGAAAATCAGCTAAAGCTCATTCTAAAAATACATTTCCAAAACACAGAAGAAAGAAGCACGGCGAGAGGGAGGGAAATTCTGCCAAAATGCGTTCAGGGGCTGTGATGCAACCAGGATTGACCACATCTACACCCACAGCGGCATAAGACATAAGGCTGGATACTCCTCAGGCTGAGAGGATTGCTGAGGTTGGAGGAGCAAAGGCAGAGCCTCTAGAGTTATACTGCGTGCTACCCATTCCATGGGTCCCACCTCTCCAGGTTCAAGGCAACTTTCCTACAGCCAAACCACTGATGGGAATCCCAGGGGATGGTACACCGTGTGATCGGGAAAGCTTTCGAAAGCGCACCTCATTTTTCACCTCCGGGTGCTAGCGTCCGCCATTCCAGCCGCTTGACTAACAATTCCCCCACTTGCAGGATCAGCGTCTTGACACTCCTCTTTCGTAGTCTCTGCAAGTGGTCCGAAGGATGAACTGGATGAGGGGCAACCAATGAGAGACCAGCTGGCGGTGTTCGGACAGGCCCACGTCACTCTAATTTCCCATCACGAAGAGGAATTCACCAAAGGCTCGGCCTGCCTCGCCGCAAGCACAACAGGGCCTGAAGCAATCTTGCGCTATTGCGGCCAGCTCACACCAAAGCGAGCTGCCAAACGGAGCTCTGGGGCACTGCACTTCACAAACCTGCCGAGCTCTAAATGATAACACTCGTCCAAAAACATACTGAGGTAAGGCCACGAAGGGGATTTGAACGCAAGGCAGAATTGCACGAAACGGAGTTCAGGAGGTAGATGGGAATGGCCTTCCCAGCACAGGAAAAGCGGCAGAACGTGGACAATGATGCAGTTGGCCAAAAAGGGCGTATGCGTTTTTTCCTGAATATATTCAGGAAAAAACGCATACGCCCTTTTTGGCCAACCAAGCACCCGGGGAGAGCAAATCGGCACTACAAAGAAATCTCACTCGCCCCCCCCGGGCAAAAGAGCCATCCGGAAAATGTCTAAAAACCAGAAAGGCAGGACAGGCCAAGGAGATAAGGGAGCCTTGTTCAGTTGCCGGGAGGGACGCAAAATGCCAACAGCCACTCTGGAGAAGCGTATGCTCGTTCCTAACACACGTACAGAACAGAACCACAGAGCATAGGGCACCTCCACACGTGGGCCTATATCTTGGGAAAACTAAAAATCAACCAGACGCAGGCACCCCAAAGTTTAGGGCTTCTCTCTTTACAACAACCTCGACTTCGGGACACCCTTCATATGCCGGGGAAGAGAGAAATGGACCAAGAATTTGTGCTACTTAGGTACGATGGAATATCCCTCAGCCATGGAATCCATGTCATAAGGCTGGTTCCAGCATAATGACTGGATTGAGGTACGATGATGCTAAGTGAAATCTGTCCCACAGAAAAAGAAACTTGGGATATCACTTAGAGAGGGAATGTACAAATCGCTACCCACGACCCGAATGACAAAAGAGAACAGACTCACGCTTTTCGAAAACACACTTAGGCCTGCTTAAGCGGAAAGGTGAGGTGGCGTGATGCATAAAACACGACTTGGAAATGAGCACAGATACCGGTCGGAAAAGCAAATATATAACAGACACCACCTACTCCTTGCTCAGTGAACAGGACTCAACAGCTCCTATTCATCACAGAAGAATATATCAGACTCGTAAGCATCTGAAAACCTAAGTATTGATATCTCTCTGTAAGTGAATCAAGTGTGTGTCAAGCGGCATCAACACAGCACTGAAAATCAGCTAAAGCTCATTCTAAAAATACATTTCCAAAACACAGAAGAAAGAAGCACGGCGAGAGGGAGGGAAATTCTGCCAAAATGCGTTCAGGGGCTGTGATGCAACCAGGATTGACCACATCTACACCCACAGCGGCATAAGACATAAGGCTGGATACTCCTCAGGCTGAGAGGATTGCTGAGGTTGGAGGAGCAAAGGCAGAGCCTCTAGAGTTATACTGCGTGCTACCCATTCCATGGGTCCCACCTCTCCAGGTTCAAGGCAACTTTCCTACAGCCAAACCACTGATGGGAATCCCAGGGGATGGTACACCGTGTGATCGGGAAAGCTTTCGAAAGCGCACCTCATTTTTCACCTCCGGGTGCTAGCGTCCGCCATTCCAGCCGCTTGACTAACAATTCCCCCACTTGCAGGATCAGCGTCTTGACACTCCTCTTTCGTAGTCTCTGCAAGTGGTCCGAAGGATGAACTGGATGAGGGGCAACCAATGAGAGACCAGCTGGCGGTGTTCGGACAGGCCCACGTCACTCTAATTTCCCATCACGAAGAGGAATTCACCAAAGGCTCGGCCTGCCTCGCCGCAAGCACAACAGGGCCTGAAGCAATCTTGCGCTATTGCGGCCAGCTCACACCAAAGCGAGCTGCCAAACGGAGCTCTGGGGCACTGCACTTCACAAACCTGCCGAGCTCTAAATGATAACACTCGTCCAAAAACATACTGAGGTAAGGCCACGAAGGGGATTTGAACGCAAGGCAGAATTGCACGAAACGGAGTTCAGGAGGTAGATGGGAATGGCCTTCCCAGCACAGGAAAAGCGGCAGAACGTGGACAATGATGCAGTTGGCCAAAAAGGGCGTATGCGTTTTTTCCTGAATATATTCAGGAAAAAACGCATACGCCCTTTTTGGCCAACCAAGCACCCGGGGAGAGCAAATCGGCACTACAAAGAAATCTCACTCGCCCCCCCCGGGCAAAAGAGCCATCCGGAAAATGTCTAAAAACCAGAAAGGCAGGACAGGCCAAGGAGATAAGGGAACCTTGTTCAGTTGCCGGGAGGGACGCAAAATGCCAACAGCCACTCTGGAGAAGCGTATGCTCGTTCCTAAAACACGTACAGAACAGAACCACAGAGCATAGGGCACCTCCACACGTGGGCCTATATCTTGGGAAAACTAAAAATCAACCAGACGCAGGCACCCCAAAGTTTAGGGCTTCTCTCTTTACAACAACCTCGACTTCGGGACACCCTTCATATGCCGGGGAAGAGAGAAATGGACCAAGAATTTGTGCTACTTAGGTACGATGGAATATCCCTCAGCCATGGAATCCATGTCATAAGGCTGGTTCCAGCATAATGACTGGATTGAGGTACGATGATGCTAAGTGAAATCTGTCCCACAGAAAATGAAACTTGGGATATCACTTAGAGAGGGAATGTAAAAATCGCTACCCACGACCCGAATGACAAAAGAGAACAGACTCACGCTTTTCGAAAACACACTTAGGCCTGCTTAAGCGGAAAGGTGAGGTGGCGTGATGCATAAAACACGACTTGGAAATGAGCACAGATACCGGTCGGAAAAGCAAATATATAATAGACAGCACCTACTCCTTGCTCAGTGAACAGGACTCAACAGCTCCTATTCATCACAGAAGAATATATCAGACTCGTCAGCATCTGAAAACCTAAGTATTGATATCTCTCTGTAAGTGAATCAAGTGTGTGTCAAGCGGCATCAACACAGCACTGAAAATCAGCTAAAGCTCATTCTAAAAATACATTTCCAAAACACAGAAGAAAGAAGCACGGCGAGAGGGAGGGAAATTCTGCCAAAATGCGTTCAGGGGCTGTGATGCAACCAGGATTGACCACATCTACACCCACAGCGGCATAAGACATAAGGCTGGATACTCCTCAGGCTGAGAGGATTACTGAGGTTGGAGGAGCAAAGGCAGAGCCTCTAGAGTTATACTGCGTGCTACCCATTCCATGGGTCCCACCTCTCCAGGTTCAAGGCAACTTTCCTACAGCCAAACCACTCACGGGAATCCCAGGGGATGGTACACCGTGTGATCGGGAAAGCTTTCGAAAGCGCACCTCATTTTTCACCTCCGGGTGCTAGCGTCCGCCATTCCAGCCGCTTGACTAACAATTCCCCCACTTGCAGGATCAGCGTCTTGACACTCCTCTTTCGTAGTCTCTGCAAGTGGTCCGAAGGATGAACTGGATGAGGGGCAACCAATGAGAGACCAGCTGGCGGTGTTCGGACAGGCCCACGTCACTCTAATTTCCCATCACGAAGAGGAATTCACCAAAGGCTCGGCCTGCCTCGCCGCAAGCACAACAGGGCCTGAAGCAATCTTGCGCTATTGCGGCCAGCTCACACCAAAGCGAGCTGCCAAACGGAGCTCTGGGGCACTGCACTTCACAAACCTGCCGAGCTCTAAATGATAACACTCGTCCAAAAACATACTGAGGTAAGGCCACGAAGGGGATTTGAACGCAAGGCAGAATTGCACGAAACGGAGTTCAGGAGGTAGATGGGAATGGCCTTCCCAGCACAGGAAAAGCGGCAGAACGTGGACAATGATGCAGTTGGCCAAAAAGGGCGTATGCGTTTTTTCCTGAATATATTCAGGAAAAAACGCATACGCCCTTTTTGGCCAACCAAGCACCCGGGGAGAGCAAATCGGCACTACAAAGAAATCTCACTCCCCCCCCGGGCAAAAGAGCCATCCGGAAAATGTCTAAAAACCAGAAAGGCAGGACAGGCCAAGGAGATAAGGGAGCCTTGTTCAGTTGCCGGGAGGGACGCAAAATGCCAACAGCCACTCTGGAGAAGCGTATGCTCGTTCCTAACACACGTACAGAACAGAACCACAGAGCATAGGGCACCTCCACACGTGGGCCTATATCTTGGGAAAACTAAAAATCAACCAGACGCAGGCACCCCAAAGTTTAGGGCTTCTCTCTTTACAACAACCTCGACTTCGGGACACCCTTCATATGCCGGGGAAGAGAGAAATGGACCAAGAATTTGTGCTACTTAGGTACGATGGAATATCCCTCAGCCATGGAATCCATGTCATAAGGCTGGTTCCAGCATAATGAGTGGGTTGAGGTACGATGATGCTAAGTGAAATCTGTCCCACAGAAAATGAAACTTGGGATATCACTTAGAGAGGGAATGTAAAAATCGCTAACCATGAACCGAATGACAAAAGAGAACAGACTCACGCTTTTCGAAAACACACTTAGGCCTGCTTAAGCGGAAAGGTGAGGTGGCGTGATGCATAAAACACGACTTGGAAATGAGCACAGATACCGGTCGGAAAAGCAAATATATAATAGACAGCACCTACTCCTTGCTCAGTGAACAGGACTCAACAGCTCCTATTCATCACAGAAGAATATATCAGACTCGTCAGCATCTGAAAACCTAAGTATTGATATCTCTCTGTAAGTGAATCAAGTGTGTGTCAAGCGGCATCAACACAGCACTGAAAATCAGCTAAAGCTCATTCTAAAAATACATTTCCAAAACACAGAAGAAAGAAGCACGGCGAGAGGGAGGGAAATTCTGCCAAAATGCGTTCAGGGGCTGTGATGCAACCAGGATTGACCACATCTACACCCACAGCGGCATAAGACATAAGGCTGGATACTCCTCAGGCTGAGAGGATTGCTGAGGTTGGAGGGGCAAAGGCAGAGCCTCTAGAGTTATACTGCGTGCTACCCATTCCATGGGTCCCACCTCTCCAGGTTCAAGGCAACTTTCCTACAGCCAAACCACTCACGGGAATCCCAGGGGATGGTACACCGTGTGATCGGGAAAGCTTTCGAAAGCGCACCTCATTTTTCACCTCCGGGTGCTAGCGTCCGCCATTCCAGCCGCTTGACTAACAATTCCCCCACTTGCAGGATCAGCGTCTTGACACTCCTCTTTCGTAGTCTCTGCAAGTGGTCCGAAGGATGAACTGGATGAGGGGCAACCAATGAGAGACCAGCTGGCGGTGTTCGGACAGGCCCACGTCACTCTAATTTCCCATCACGAAGAGGAATTCACCAAAGGCTCGGCCTGCCTCGCCGCAAGCACAACAGGGCCTGAAGCAATCTTGCGCTATTGCGGCCAGCTCACACCAAAGCGAGCTGCCAAACGGAGCTCTGGGGCACTGCACTTCACAAACCTGCCGAGCTCTAAATGATAACACTCGTCCAAAAACATACTGAGGTAAGGCCACGAAGGGGATTTGAACGCAAGGCAGAATTGCACGAAACGGAGTTCAGGAGGTAGATGGGAATGGCCTTCCCAGCACAGGAAAAGCGGCAGAACGTGGACAATGATGCAGTTGGCCAAAAAGGGCGTATGCGTTTTTTCCTGAATATATTCAGGAAAAAACGCATACGCCCTTTTTGGCCAACCAAGCACCCGGGGAGAGCAAATCGGCACTACAAAGAAATCTCACTCCCCCCCCCCGGGCAAAAGAGCCATCCGGAAAATGTCTAAAAACCAGAAAGGCAGGACAGGCCAAGGAGATAAGGGAGCCTTGTTCAGTTGCCGGGAGGGACGCAAAATGCCAACAGCCACTCTGGAGAAGCGTATGCTCGTTCCTAACACACGTACAGAACAGAACCACAGAGCATAGGGCACCTCCACACGTGGGCCTATATCTTGGGAAAACTAAAAATCAACCAGACGCAGGCACCCCAAAGTTTAGGGCTTCTCTCTTTACAACAACCTCGACTTCGGGACACCCTTCATATGCCGGGGAAGAGAGAAATGGACCAAGAATTTGTGCTACTTAGGTACGATGGAATATCCCTCAGCCATGGAATCCATGTCATAAGGCTGGTTCCAGCATAATGAGTGGGTTGAGGTACGATGATGCTAAGTGAAATCTGTCCCACAGAAAATGAAACTTGGGATATCACTTAGAGAGGGAATGTAAAAATCGCTAACCACGAACCGAATGACAAAAGAGAACAGACTCACGCTTTTCGAAAACACACGTAGGCCTGCTAAAGCGGAAAGGTGAGCTGGCCTGATGCATAAAACACGACTTGGAAATGAGCACAGATACCGGTCGGAAAAGCAAATATATAACAGACAGCACCTACTCCTTGCTCAGTGAACAGGACTCAACAGCTCCTATTCATCACAGAAGAATATATCAGACTCGTAAGCATCTGAAAACCTAAGTATTGATATCTCTCTGTAAGTGAATCAAGTGTGTGTCAAGCGGCATCAACACAGCACTGAAAATCAGCTAAAGCTCATTCTAAAAATACATTTCCAAAACACAGAAGAAAGAAGCACGGCGAGAGGGAGGGAAATTCTGCCAAAATGCGTTCAGGGGCTGTGATGCAACCAGGATTGACCACATCTACACCCACAGCGGCATAAGACATAAGGCTGGATACTCCTCAGGCTGAGAGGATTGCTGAGGTTGGAGGAGCAAAGGCAGAGCCTCTAGAGTTATACTGCGTGCTACCCATTCCATGGGTCCCACCTCTCCAGGTTCAAGGCAACTTTCCTACAGCCAAACCACTCACGGGAATCCCAGGGGATGGTACACCGTGTGATCGGGAAAGCTTTCGAAAGCGCACCTCATTTTTCACCTCCGGGTGCTAGCGTCCGCCATTCCAGCCGCTTGACTAACAATTCCCCCACTTGCAGGATCAGCGTCTTGACACTCCTCTTTCGTAGTCTCTGCAAGTGGTCCGAAGGATGAACTGGATGAGGGGCAACCAATGAGAGACCAGCTGGCGGTGTTCGGACAGGCCCACGTCACTCTAATTTCCCATCACGAAGAGGAATTCACCAAAGGCTCGGCCTGCCTCGCCGCAAGCACAACAGGGCCTGAAGCAATCTTGCGCTATTGCGGCCAGCTCACACCAAAGCGAGCTGCCAAACGGAGCTCTGGGGCACTGCACTTCACAAACCTGCCGAGCTCTAAATGATAACACTCGTCCAAAAACATACTGAGGTAAGGCCACGAAGGGGATTTGAACGCAAGGCAGAATTGCACGAAACGGAGTTCAGGAGGTAGATGGGAATGGCCTTCCCAGCACAGGAAAAGCGGCAGAACGTGGACAATGATGCAGTTGGCCAAAAAGGGCGTATGCGTTTTTTCCTGAATATATTCAGGAAAAAACGCATACGCCCTTTTTGGCCAACCAAGCACCCGGGGAGAGCAAATCGGCACTACAAAGTAATCTCACTCCCCCCCCGGGCAAAAGAGCCATCCGGAAAATGTCTAAAAACCAGAAAGGCAGGACAGGCCAAGGAGATAAGGGAGCCTTGTTCAGTTGCCGGGAGGGACGCAAAATGCCAACAGCCACTCTGGAGAAGCGTATGCTCGTTCCTAAAACACGTACAGAACAGAACCACAGAGCATAGGGCACCTCCACACGTGGGCCTATATCTTGGGAAAACTAAAAATCAACCAGACGCAGGCACCCCAAAGTTTAGGGCTTCTCTCTTTACAACAACCTCGACTTCGGGACACCCTTCATATGCCGGGGAAGAGAGAAATGGACCAAGAATTTGTGCTACTTAGGTACGATGGAATATCCCTCAGCCATGGAATCCATGTCATAAGGCTGGTTCCAGCATAATGACTGGATTGAGGTACGATGATGCTAAGTGAAATCTGTCCCACAGAAAAAGAAACTTGGGATATCACTTAGAGAGGGAATGTACAAATCGCTACCCACGACCCGAATGACAAAAGAGAACAGACTCACGCTTTTCGAAAACACACGTAGGCCTGCTTAAGCGGAAAGGTGAGGTGGCGTGATGCATAAAACACGACTTGGAAATGAGCACAGATACCGGTCGGAAAAGCAAATATATAATAGACACCACCTACTCCTTGCTCAGTGAACAGGACTCAACAGCTCCTATTCATCACAGAAGAATATATCAGACTCGTCAGCATCTGAAAACCTAAGTATTGATATCTCTCTGTAAGTGAATCAAGTGTGTGTCAAGCGGCATCAACACAGCACTGAAAATCAGCTAAAGCTCATTCTAAAAATACATTTCCAAAACACAGAAGAAAGAAGCACGGCGAGAGGGAGGGAAATTCTGCCAAAATGCGTTCAGGGGCTGTGATGCAACCAGGATTGACCACATCTACACCCACAGCGGCATAAGACATAAGGCTGGATACTCCTCAGGCTGAGAGGATTACTGAGGTTGGAGGAGCAAAGGCAGAGCCTCTAGAGTTATACTGCGTGCTACCCATTCCATGGGTCCCACCTCTCCAGGTTCAAGGCAACTTTCCTACAGCCAAACCACTCACGGGAATCCCAGGGGATGGTACACCGTGTGATCGGGAAAGCTTTCGAAAGCGCACCTCATTTTTCACCTCCGGGTGCTAGCGTCCGCCATTCCAGCCGCTTGACTAACAATTCCCCCACTTGCAGGATCAGCGTCTTGACACTCCTCTTTCGTAGTCTCTGCAAGTGGTCCGAAGGATGAACTGGATGAGGGGCAACCAATGAGAGACCAGCTGGCGGTGTTCGGACAGGCCCACGTCACTCTAATTTCCCATCACGAAGAGGAATTCACCAAAGGCTCGGCCTGCCTCGCCGCAAGCACAACAGGGCCTGAAGCAATCTTGCGCTATTGCGGCCAGCTCACACCAAAGCGAGCTGCCAAACGGAGCTCTGGGGCACTGCACTTCACAAACCTGCCGAGCTCTAAATGATAACACTCGTCCAAAAACATACTGAGGTAAGGCCACGAAGGGGATTTGAACGCAAGGCAGAATTGCACGAAACGGAGTTCAGGAGGTAGATGGGAATGGCCTTCCCAGCACAGGAAAAGCGGCAGAACGTGGACAATGATGCAGTTGGCCAAAAAGGGCGTATGCGTTTTTTCCTGAATATATTCAGGAAAAAACGCATACGCCCTTTTTGGCCAACCAAGCACCCGGGGAGAGCAAATCGGCACTACAAAGAAATCTCACTCCCCCCCCGGGCAAAAGAGCCATCCGGAAAATGTCTAAAAACCAGAAAGGCAGGACAGGCCAAGGAGATAAGGTAGCCTTGTTCAGTTGCCGGGAGGGACGCAAAATGCCAACAGCCACTCTGGAGAAGCGTATGCTCGTTCCTAACACACGTACAGAACAGAACCACAGAGCATAGGGCACCTCCACACGTGGGCCTATATCTTGGGAAAACTAAAAATCAACCAGACGCAGGCACCCCAAAGTTTAGGGCTTCTCTCTTTACAACAACCTCGACTTCGGGACACCCTTCATATGCCGGGGAAGAGAGAAATGGACCAAGAATTTGTGCTACTTAGGTACGATGGAATATCCCTCAGCCATGGAATCCATGTCATAAGGCTGGTTCCAGCATAATGACTGGATTGAGGTACGATGATGCTAAGTGAAATCTGTCCCACAGAAAAAGAAACTTGGGATATCACTTAGAGAGGGAATGTACAAATCGCTACCCACGACCCGAATGACAAAAGAGAACAGACTCACGCTTTTCGAAAACACACGTAGGCCTGCTTAAGCGGAAAGGTGAGGTGGCGTGATGCATAAAACACGACTTGGAAATGAGCACAGATACCGGTCGGAAAAGCAAATATATAATAGACACCACCTACTCCTTGCTCAGTGAACAGGACTCAACAGCTCCTATTCATCACAGAAGAATATATCAGACTCGTCAGCATCTGAAAACCTAAGTATTGATATCTCTCTGTAAGTGAATCAAGTGTGTGTCAAGCGGCATCAACACAGCACTGAAAATCAGCTAAAGCTCATTCTAAAAATACATTTCCAAAACACAGAAGAAAGAAGCACGGCGAGAGGGAGGGAAATTCTGCCAAAATGCGTTCAGGGGCTGTGATGCAACCAGGATTGACCACATCTACACCCACAGCGGCATAAGACATAAGGCTGGATACTCCTCAGGCTGAGAGGATTGCTGAGGTTGGAGGAGCAAAGGCAGAGCCTCTAGAGTTATACTGCGTGCTACCCATTCCATGGGTCCCACCTCTCCAGGTTCAAGGCAACTTTCCTACAGCCAAACCACTCATGGGAATCCCAGGGGATGGTACACCGTGTGATCGGGAAAGCTTTCGAAAGCGCACCTCATTTTTCACCTCCGGGTGCTAGCGTCCGCCATTCCAGCCGCTTGACTAACAATTCCCCCACTTGCAGGATCAGCGTCTTGACACTCCTCTTTCGTAGTCTCTGCAAGTGGTCCGAAGGATGAACTGGATGAGGGGCAACCAATGAGAGACCAGCTGGCGGTGTTCGGACAGGCCCACGTCACTCTAATTTCCCATCACGAAGAGGAATTCACCAAAGGCTCGGCCTGCCTCGCCGCAAGCACAACAGGGCCTGAAGCAATCTTGCGCTATTGCGGCCAGCTCACACCAAAGCGAGCTGCCAAACGGAGCTCTGGGGCACTGCACTTCACAAACCTGCCGAGCTCTAAATGATAACACTCGTCCAAAAACATACTGAGGTAAGGCCACGAAGGGGATTTGAACGCAAGGCAGAATTGCACGAAACGGAGTTCAGGAGGTAGATGGGAATGGCCTTCCCAGCACAGGAAAAGCGGCAGAACGTGGACAATGATGCAGTTGGCCAAAAAGGGCGTATGCGTTTTTTCCTGAATATATTCAGGAAAAAACGCATACGCCCTTTTTGGCCAACCAAGCACCCGGGGAGAGCAAATCGGCACTACAAAGAAATCTCACTCCCCCCCCCCGGGCAAAAGAGCCATCCGGAAAATGTCTAAAAACCAGAAAGGCAGGACAGGCCAAGGAGATAAGGGAGCCTTGTTCAGTTGCCGGGAGGGACGCAAAATGCCAACAGCCACTCTAGAGAAGCGTATGCTCGTTCCTAAAACACGTACAGAACAGAACCACAGAGCATAGGGCACCTCCACACGTGGGCCTATACCTTGGGAAAACTAAAAATCAACCAGACGCAGGCACCCCAAAGTTTAGGGCTTCTCTCTTTACAACAACCTCGACTTCGGGACACCCTTCATATGCCGGGGAAGAGAGAAATGGACCAAGAATTTGTGCTACTTAGGTACGATGGAATATCCCTCAGCCATGGAATCCATGTCATAAGGCTGGTTCCAGCATAATGACTGGATTGAGGTACGATGATGCTAAGTGAAATCTGTCCCACAGAAAAAGAAACTTGGGATATCACTTAGAGAGGGAATGTACAAATCGCTACCCACGACCCGAATGACAAAAGAGAACAGACTCACGCTTTTCGAAAACACACGTAGGCCTGCTTAAGCGGAAAGGTGAGGTGGCGTGATGCATAAAACACGACTTGGAAATGAGCACAGATACCGGTCGGAAAAGCAAATATATAATAGACACCACCTACTCCTTGCTCAGTGAACAGGACTCAACAGCTCCTATTCATCACAGAAGAATATATCAGACTCGTCAGCATCTGAAAACCTAAGTATTGATATCTCTCTGTAAGTGAATCAAGTGTGTGTCAAGCGGCATCAACACAGCACTGAAAATCAGCTAAAGCTCATTCTAAAAATACATTTCCAAAACACAGAAGAAAGAAGCACGGCGAGAGGGAGGGAAATTCTGCCAAAATGCGTTCAGGGGCTGTGATGCAACCAGGATTGACCACAT
This sequence comes from Kogia breviceps, assembly GCF_026419965.1. Taxonomy (NCBI): domain Eukaryota; kingdom Metazoa; phylum Chordata; class Mammalia; order Artiodactyla; family Physeteridae; genus Kogia; species Kogia breviceps. The sequence continues at coordinate 93,555,680 of NC_081318.1, read as the reverse complement.
CTACACCCACAGCGGCATAAGACATAAGGCTGGATACTCCTCAGGCTGAGAGGATTGCTGAGGTTGGAGGAGCAAAGGCAGAGCCTCTAGAGTTATACTGCGTGCTACCCATTCCATGGGTCCCACCTCTCCAGGTTCAAGGCAACTTTCCTACAGCCAAACCACTCATGGGAATCCCAGGGGATGGTACACCGTGTGATCGGGAAAGCTTTCGAAAGCGCACCTCATTTTTCACCTCCGGGTGCTAGCGTCCGCCATTCCAGCCGCTTGACTAACAATTCCCCCACTTGCAGGATCAGCGTCTTGACACTCCTCTTTCGTAGTCTCTGCAAGTGGTCCGAAGGATGAACTGGATGAGGGGCAACCAATGAGAGACCAGCTGGCGGTGTTCGGACAGGCCCACGTCACTCTAATTTCCCATCACGAAGAGGAATTCACCAAAGGCTCGGCCTGCCTCGCCGCAAGCACAACAGGGCCTGAAGCAATCTTGCGCTATTGCGGCCAGCTCACACCAAAGCGAGCTGCCAAACGGAGCTCTGGGGCACTGCACTTCACAAACCTGCCGAGCTCTAAATGATAACACTCGTCCAAAAACATACTGAGGTAAGGCCACGAAGGGGATTTGAACGCAAGGCAGAATTGCACGAAACGGAGTTCAGGAGGTAGATGGGAATGGCCTTCCCAGCACAGGAAAAGCGGCAGAACGTGGACAATGATGCAGTTGGCCAAAAAGGGCGTATGCGTTTTTTCCTGAATATATTCAGGAAAAAACGCATACGCCCTTTTTGGCCAACCAAGCACCCGGGGAGAGCAAATCGGCACTACAAAGAAATCTCACTCCCCCCCCCCCGGGCAAAAGAGCCATCCGGAAAATGTCTAAAAACCAGAAAGGCAGGACAGGCCAAGGAGATAAGGGAGCCTTGTTCAGTTGCCGGGAGGGACGCAAAATGCCAACAGCCACTCTGGAGAAGCGTATGCTCGTTCCTAACACACGTACAGAACAGAACCACAGAGCATAGGGCACCTCCACACGTGGGCCTATATCTTGGGAAAACTAAAAATCAACCAGACGCAGGCACCCCAAAGTTTAGGGCTTCTCTCTTTACAACAACCTCGACTTCGGGACACCCTTCATCTGCCGGGGAAGAGAGAAATGGACCAAGAATTTGTGCTACTTAGGTACGATGGAATATCCCTCAGCCATGGAATCCATGTCATAAGGCTGGTTCCAGCATAATGAGTGGATTGAGGTACGATGATGCTAAGTGAAATCTGTCCCACAGAAAAAGAAACTTGGGATATCACTTAGAGAGGGAATGTACAAATCGCTACCCACGACCCGAATGACAAAAGAGAACAGACTCACGCTTTTCGAAAACACACGTAGGCCTGCTTAAGCGGAAAGGTGAGGTGGCGTGATGCATAAAACACGACTTGGAAATGAGCACAGATACCGGTCGGAAAAGCAAATATATAATAGACACCACCTACTCCTTGCTCAGTGAACAGGACTCAACAGCTCCTATTCATCACAGAAGAATATATCAGACTCGTAAGCATCTGAAAACCTAAGTATTGATATCTCTCTGTAAGTGAATCAAGTGTGTGTCAAGCGGCATCAACACAGCACTGAAAATCAGCTAAAGCTCATTCTAAAAATACATTTCCAAAACACAGAAGAAAGAAGCACGGCGAGAGGGAGGGAAATTCTGCCAAAATGCGTTCAGGGGCTGTGATGCAACCAGGATTGACCACATCTACACCCACAGCGGCATAAGACATAAGGCTGGATACTCCTCAGGCTGAGAGGATTGCTGAGGTTGGAGGAGCAAAGGCAGAGCCTCTAGAGTTATACTGCGTGCTACCCATTCCATGGGTCCCACCTCTCCAGGTTCAAGGCAACTTTCCTACAGCCAAACCACTCATGGGAATCCCAGGGGATGGTACACCGTGTGATCGGGAAAGCTTTCGAAAGCGCACCTCATTTTTCACCTCCGGGTGCTAGCGTCCGCCATTCCAGCCGCTTGACTAACAATTCCCCCACTTGCAGGATCAGCGTCTTGACACTCCTCTTTCGTAGTCTCTGCAAGTGGTCCGAAGGATGAACTGGATGAGGGGCAACCAATGAGAGACCAGCTGGCGGTGTTCGGACAGGCCCACGTCACTCTAATTTCCCATCACGAAGAGGAATTCACCAAAGGCTCGGCCTGCCTCGCCGCAAGCACAACAGGGCCTGAAGCAATCTTGCGCTATTGCGGCCAGCTCACACCAAAGCGAGCTGCCAAACGGAGCTCTGTGGCACTGCACTTCACAAACCTGCCGAGCTCTAAATGATAACACTCGTCCAAAAACATACTGAGGTAAGGCCACGAAGGGGATTTGAACGCAAGGCAGAATTGCACGAAACGGAGTTCAGGAGGTAGATGGGAATGGCCTTCCCAGCACAGGAAAAGCGGCAGAACGTGGACAATGATGCAGTTGGCCAAAAAGGGCGTATGCGTTTTTTCCTGAATATATTCAGGAAAAAACGCATACGCCCTTTTTGGCCAACCAAGCACCCGGGGAGAGCAAATCGGCACTACAAAGAAATCTCACTCCCCCCCCCCCGGGCAAAAGAGCCATCCGGAAAATGTCTAAAAACCAGAAAGGCAGGACAGGCCAAGGAGATAAGGGAGCCTTGTTCAGTTGCCGGGAGGGACGCAAAATGCCAACAGCCACTCTGGAGAAGCGTATGCTCGTTCCTAAAACACGTACAGAACAGAACCACAGAGCATAGGGCACCTCCACACGTGGGCCTATACCTTGGGAAAACTAAAAATCAACCAGACGCAGGCACCCCAAAGTTTAGGGCTTCTCTCTTTACAACAACCTCGACTTCGGGACACCCTTCATATGCCGGGGAAGAGAGAAATGGACCAAGAATTTGTGCTACTTAGGTACGATGGAATATCCCTCAGCCATGGAATCCATGTCATAAGGCTGGTTCCAGCATAATGACTGGATTGAGGTACGATGATGCTAAGTGAAATCTGTCCCACAGAAAAAGAAACTTGGGATATCACTTAGAGAGGGAATGTACAAATCGCTACCCACGACCCGAATGACAAAAGAGAACAGACTCACGCTTTTCGAAAACACACGTAGGCCTGCTTAAGCGGAAAGGTGAGGTGGCGTGATGCATAAAACACGACTTGGAAATGAGCACAGATACCGGTCGGAAAAGCAAATATATAATAGACACCACCTACTCCTTGCTCAGTGAACAGGACTCAACAGCTCCTATTCATCACAGAAGAATATATCAGACTCGTCAGCATCTGAAAACCTAAGTATTGATATCTCTCTGTAAGTGAATCAAGTGTGTGTCAAGCGGCATCAACACAGCACTGAAAATCAGCTAAAGCTCATTCTAAAAATACATTTCCAAAACACAGAAGAAAGAAGCACGGCGAGAGGGAGGGAAATTCTGCCAAAATGCGTTCAGGGGCTGTGATGCAACCAGGATTGACCACATCTACACCCACAGCGGCATAAGACATAAGGCTGGATACTCCTCAGGCTGAGAGGATTGCTGAGGTTGGAGGAGCAAAGGCAGAGCCTCTAGAGTTATACTGCGTGCTACCCATTCCATGGGTCCCACCTCTCCAGGTTCAAGGCAACTTTCCTACAGCCAAACCACTCATGGGAATCCCAGGGGATGGTACACCGTGTGATCGGGAAAGCTTTCGAAAGCGCACCTCATTTTTCACCTCCGGGTGCTAGCGTCCGCCATTCCAGCCGCTTGACTAACAATTCCCCCACTTGCAGGATCAGCGTCTTGACACTCCTCTTTCGTAGTCTCTGCAAGTGGTCCGAAGGATGAACTGGATGAGGGGCAACCAATGAGAGACCAGCTGGCGGTGTTCGGACAGGCCCACGTCACTCTAATTTCCCATCACGAAGAGGAATTCACCAAAGGCTCGGCCTGCCTCGCCGCAAGCACAACAGGGCCTGAAGCAATCTTGCGCTATTGCGGCCAGCTCACACCAAAGCGAGCTGCCAAACGGAGCTCTGGGGCACTGCACTTCACAAACCTGCCGAGCTCTAAATGATAACACTCGTCCAAAAACATACTGAGGTAAGGCCACGAAGGGGATTTGAACGCAAGGCAGAATTGCACGAAACGGAGTTCAGGAGGTAGATGGGAATGGCCTTCCCAGCACAGGAAAAGCGGCAGAACGTGGACAATGATGCAGTTGGCCAAAAAGGGCGTATGCGTTTTTTCCTGAATATATTCAGGAAAAAACGCATACGCCCTTTTTGGCCAACCAAGCACCCGGGGAGAGCAAATCGGCACTACAAAGAAATCTCACTCCCCCCCCCTGGGCAAAAGAGCCATCCGGAAAATGTCTAAAAACCAGAAAGGCAGGACAGGCCAAGGAGATAAGGGAGCCTTGTTCAGTTGCCGGGAGGGACGCAAAATGCCAACAGCCACTCTGGAGAAGCGTATGCTCGTTCCTAAAACACGTACAGAACAGAACCACAGAGCATAGGGCACCTCCACACGTGGGCCTATATCTTGGGAAAACTAAAAATCAACCAGACGCAGGCACCCCAAAGTTTAGGGCTTCTCTCTTTACAACAACCTCGACTTCGGGACACCCTTCATATGCCGGGGAAGAGAGAAATGGACCAAGAATTTGTGCTACTTAGGTACGATGGAATATCCCTCAGCCATGGAATCCATGTCATAAGGCTGGTTCCAGCATAATGACTGGATTGAGGTACGATGATGCTAAGTGAAATCTGTCCCACAGAAAAAGAAATTTGGGATATCACTTAGAGAGGGAATGTACAAATCGCTACCCACGACCCGAATGACAAAAGAGAACAGACTCACGCTTTTCGAAAACACACTTAGGCCTGCTTAAGCGGAAAGGTGAGGTGGCGTGATGCATAAAACACGACTTGGAAATGAGCACAGATACCGGTCGGAAAAGCAAATATATAATAGACACCACCTACTCCTTGCTCAGTGAACAGGACTCAACAGCTCCTATTCATCACAGAAGAATATATCAGACTCGTAAGCATCTGAAAACCTAAGTATTGATATCTCTCTGTAAGTGAATCAAGTGTGTGTCAAGCGGCATCAACACAGCACTGAAAATCAGCTAAAGCTCATTCTAAAAATACATTTCCAAAACACAGAAGAAAGAAGCACGGCGAGAGGGAGGGAAATTCTGCCAAAATGCGTTCAGGGGCTGTGATGCAACCAGGATTGACCACATCTACACCCACAGCGGCATAAGACATAAGGCTGGATACTCCTCAGGCTGAGAGGATTGCTGAGGTTGGAGGAGCAAAGGCAGAGCCTCTAGAGTTATACTGCGTGCTACCCATTCCATGGGTCCCACCTCTCCAGGTTCAAGGCAACTTTCCTACAGCCAAACCACTCATGGGAATCCCAGGGGATGGTACACCGTGTGATCGGGAAAGCTTTCGAAAGCGCACCTCATTTTTCACCTCCGGGTGCTAGCGTCCGCCATTCCAGCCGCTTGACTAACAATTCCCCCACTTGCAGGATCAGCGTCTTGACACTCCTCTTTCGTAGTCTCTGCAAGTGGTCCGAAGGATGAACTGGATGAGGGGCAACCAATGAGAGACCAGCTGGCGGTGTTCGGACAGGCCCACGTCACTCTAATTTCCCATCACGAAGAGGAATTCACCAAAGGCTCGGCCTGCCTCGCCGCAAGCACAACAGGGCCTGAAGCAATCTGGCGCTATTGCGGCCAGCTCACACCAAAGCGAGCTGCCAAACGGAGCTCTGGGGCACTGCACTTCACAAACCTGCCGAGCTCTAAATGATAACACTCGTCCAAAAACATACTGAGGTAAGGCCACGAAGGGGATTTGAACGCAAGGCAGAATTGCACAAAACGGAGTTCAGGAGGTAGATGGGAATGGCCTTCCCAGCACAGGAAAAGCGGCAGAACGTGGACAATGATGCAGTTGGCCAAAAAGGGCGTATGCGTTTTTTCCTGAATATATTCAGGAAAAAACGCATACGCCCTTTTTGGCCAACCAAGCACCCGGGGAGAGCAAATCGGCACTACAAAGAAATCTCACTCCCCCCCCCCGGGCAAAAGAGCCATCCGGAAAATGTCTAAAAACCAGAAAGGCAGGACAGGCCAAGGAGATAAGGGAGCCTTGTTCAGTTGCCGGGAGGGACGCAAAATGCCAACAGCCACTCTGGAGAAGCGTATGCTCGTTCCTAAAACACGTACAGAACAGAACCACAGAGCATAGGGCACCTCCACACGTGGGCCTATACCTTGGGAAAACTAAAAATCAACCAGACGCAGGCACCCCAAAGTTTAGGGCTTCTCTCTTTACAACAACCTCGACTTCGGGACACCCTTCATATGCCGGGGAAGAGAGAAATGGACCAAGAATTTGTGCTACTTAGGTACGATGGAATATCCCTCAGCCATGGAATCCATGTCATAAGGCTGGTTCCAGCATAATGACTGGATTGAGGTACGATGATGCTAAGTGAAATCTGTCCCACAGAAAAAGAAACTTGGGATATCACTTAGAGAGGGAATGTACAAATCGCTACCCACGACCCGAATGACAAAAGAGAACAGACTCACGCTTTTCGAAAACACACGTAGGCCTGCTTAAGCGGAAAGGTGAGGTGGCGTGATGCATAAAACACGACTTGGAAATGAGCACAGATACCGGTCGGAAAAGCAAATATATAATAGACACCACCTACTCCTTGCTCAGTGAACAGGACTCAACAGCTCCTATTCATCACAGAAGAATATATCAGACTCGTAAGCATCTGAAAACCTAAGTATTGATATCTCTCTGTAAGTGAATCAAGTGTGTGTCAAGCGGCATCAACACAGCACTGAAAATCAGCTAAAGCTCATTCTAAAAATACATTTCCAAAACACAGAAGAAAGAAGCACGGCGAGAGGGAGGGAAATTCTGCCAAAATGCGTTCAGGGGCTGTGATGCAACCAGGATTGACCACATCTACACCCACAGCGGCATAAGACATAAGGCTGGATACTCCTCAGGCTGAGAGGATTGCTGAGGTTGGAGGAGCAAAGGCAGAGCCTCTAGAGTTATACTGCGTGCTACCCATTCCATGGGTCCCACCTCTCCAGGTTCAAGGCAACTTTCCTACAGCCAAACCACTCATGGGAATCCCAGGGGATGGTACACCGTGTGATCGGGAAAGCTTTCGAAAGCGCACCTCATTTTTCACCTCCGGGTGCTAGCGTCCGCCATTCCAGCCGCTTGACTAACAATTCCCCCACTTGCAGGATCAGCGTCTTGACACTCCTCTTTCGTAGTCTCTGCAAGTGGTCCGAAGGATGAACTGGATGAGGGGCAACCAATGAGAGACCAGCTGGCGGTGTTCGGACAGGCCCACGTCACTCTAATTTCCCATCACGAAGAGGAATTCACCAAAGGCTCGGCCTGCCTCGCCGCAAGCACAACAGGGCCTGAAGCAATCTTGCGTTATTGCGGCCAGCTCACACCAAAGCGAGCTGCCAAACGGAGCTCTGGGGCACTGCACTTCACAAACCTGCCGAGCTCTAAATGATAACACTCGTCCAAAAACATACTGAGGTAAGGCCACGAAGGGGATTTGAACGCAAGGCAGAATTGCACGAAACGGAGTTCAGGAGGTAGATGGGAATGGCCTTCCCAGCACAGGAAAAGCGGCAGAACGTGGACAATGATGCAGTTGGCCAAAAAGGGCGTATGCGTTTTTTCCTGAATATATTCAGGAAAAAACGCATACGCCCTTTTTGGCCAACCAAGCACCCGGGGAGAGCAAATCGGCACTACAAAGAAATCTCACTCGCCCCCCCCGGGCAAAAGAGCCATCCGGAAAATGTCTAAAAACCAGAAAGGCAGGACAGGCCAAGGAGATAAGGGAGCCTTGTTCAGTTGCCGGGAGGGACGCAAAATGCCAACAGCCACTCTGGAGAAGCGTATGCTCGTTCCTAAAACACGTACAGAACAGAACCACAGAGCATAGGGCACCTCCACACGTGGGCCTATATCTTGGGAAAACTAAAAATCAACCAGACGCAGGCACCCCAAAGTTTAGGGCTTCTCTCTTTACAACAACCTCGACTTCGGGACACCCTTCATATGCCGGGGAAGAGAGAAATGGACCAAGAATTTGTGCTACTTAGGTACGATGGAATATCCCTCAGCCATGGAATCCATGTCATAAGGCTGGTTCCAGCATAATGACTGGATTGAGGTACGATGATGCTAAGTGAAATCTGTCCCACAGAAAAAGAAACTTGGGATATCACTTAGAGAGGGAATGTACAAATCGCTACCCACGACCCGAATGACAAAAGAGAACAGACTCACGCTTTTCGAAAACACACGTAGGCCTGCTTAAGCGGAAAGGTGAGGTGGCGTGATGCATAAAACACGACTTGGAAATGAGCACAGATACCGGTCGGAAAAGCAAATATATAATAGACAGCACCTACTCCTTGCTCAGTGAACAGGACTCAACAGCTCCTATTCATCACAGAAGAATATATCAGAATCGTAAGCATCTGAAAACCTAAGTATTGATATCTCTCTGTAAGTGAATCAAGTGTGTGTCAAGCGGCATCAACACAGCACTGAAAATCAGCTAAAGCTCATTCTAAAAATACATTTCCAAAACACAGAAGAAAGAAGCACGGCGAGAGGGAGGGAAATTCTGCCAAAATGCGTTCAGGGGCTGTGATGCAACCAGGATTGACCACATCTACACCCACAGCGGCATAAGACATAAGGCTGGATACTCCTCAGGCTGAGAGGATTACTGAGGTTGGAGGAGCAAAGGCAGAGCCTCTAGAGTTATACTGCGTGCTACCCATTCCATGGGTCCCACCTCTCCAGGTTCAAGGCAACTTTCCTACAGCCAAACCACTCACGGGAATCCCAGGGGATGGTACACCGTGTGATCGGGAAAGCTTTCGAAAGCGCACCTCATTTTTCACCTCCGGGTGCTAGCGTCCGCCATTCCAGCCGCTTGACTAACAATTCCCCCACTTGCAGGATCAGCGTCTTGACACTCCTCTTTCGTACTCTCTGCAAGTGGTCCGAAGGATGACCTGGAAGAGGGGGAACCAATGAGAGACCAGCTGGCGGTGTTCGGACAGGCCCACGTCACTCTAATTTCCCATCACGAAGAGGAATTCACCAAAGGCTCGGCCTGCCTCGCCGCAAGCACAACAGGGCCTGAAGCAATCTTGCGCTATTGCGGCCAGCTCACACCAAAGCGAGCTGCCAAACGGAGCTCTGGGGCACTGCACTTCACAAACCTGCCGAGCTCTAAATGATAACACTCGTCCAAAAACATACTGAGGTAAGGCCACGAAGGGGATTTGAACGCAAGGCAGAATTGCACGAAACGGAGTTCAGGAGGTAGATGGGAATGGCCTTCCCAGCACAGGAAAAGCGGCAGAACGTGGACAATGATGCAGTTGGCCAAAAAGGGCGTATGCGTTTTTTCCTGAATATATTCAGGAAAAAACGCATACGCCCTTTTTGGCCAACCAAGCACCCGGGGAGAGCAAATCGGCACTACAAAGAAATCTCACTCCCCCCCCCCCGGGCAAAAGAGCCATCCGGAAAATGTCTAAAAACCAGAAAGGCAGGACAGGCCAAGGAGATAAGGGAGCCTTGTTCAGTTGCCGGGAGGGACGCAAAATGCCAACAGCCACTCTGGAGAAGCGTATGCTCGTTCCTAACACACGTACAGAACAGAACCACAGAGCATAGGGCACCTCCACACGTGGGCCTATATCTTGGGAAAACTAAAAATCAACCAGACGCAGGCACCCCAAAGTTTAGGGCTTCTCTCTTTACAACAACCTCGACTTTGGGACACCCTTCATCTGCCGGGGAAGAGAGAAATGGACCAAGAATTTGTGCTACTTAGGTACGATGGAATATCCCTCAGCCATGGAATCCATGTCATAAGGCTGGTTCCAGCATAATGAGTGGGTTGAGGTACGATGATGCTAAGTGAAATCTGTCCCACAGAAAATGAAACTTGGGATATCACTTAGAGAGGGAATGTAAAAATCGCTAACCATGAACCGAATGACAAAAGAGAACAGACTCACGCTTTTCGAAAACACACTTAGGCCTGCTTAAGCGGAAAGGTGAGGTGGCGTGATGCATAAAACACGACTTGGAAATGAGCACAGATACCGGTCGGAAAAGCAAATATATAATAGACAGCACCTACTCCTTGCTCAGTGAACAGGACTCAACAGCTCCTATTCATCACAGAAGAATATATCAGACTCGTAAGCATCTGAAAACCTAAGTATTGATATCTCTCTGTAAGTGAATCAAGTGTGTGTCAAGCGGCATCAACACAGCACTGAAAATCAGCTAAAGCTCATTCTAAAAATACATTTCCAAAACACAGAAGAAAGAAGCACGGCGAGAGGGAGGGAAATTCTGCCAAAATGCGTTCAGGGGCTGTGATGCAACCAGGATTGACCACATCTACACCCACAGCGGCATAAGACATAAGGCTGGATACTCCTCAGGCTGAGAGGATTGCTGAGGTTGGAGGAGCAAAGGCAGAGCCTCTAGAGTTATACTGCGTGCTACCCATTCCATGGGTCCCACCTCTCCAGGTTCAAGGCAACTTTCCTACAGCCAAACCACTCATGGGAATCCCAGGGGATGGTACACCGTGTGATCGGGAAAGCTTTCGAAAGCGCACCTCATTTTTCACCTCCGGGTGCTAGCGTCCGCCATTCCAGCCGCTTGACTAACAATTCCCCCACTTGCAGGATCAGCGTCTTGACACTCCTCTTTCGTAGTCTCTGCAAGTGGTCCGAAGGATGAACTGGATGAGGGGCAACCAATGAGAGACCAGCTGGCGGTGTTCGGACAGGCCCACGTCACTCTAATTTCCCATCACGAAGAGGAATTCACCAAAGGCTCGGCCTGCCTCGCCGCAAGCACAACAGGGCCTGAAGCAATCTGGCGCTATTGCGGCCAGCTCACACCAAAGCGAGCTGCCAAACGGAGCTCTGGGGCACTGCACTTCACAAACCTGCCGAGCTCTAAATGATAACACTCGTCCAAAAACATACTGAGGTAAGGCCACGAAGGGGATTTGAACGCAAGGCAGAATTGCACGAAACGGAGTTCAGGAGGTAGATGGGAATGGCCTTCCCAGCACAGGAAAAGCGGCAGAACGTGGACAATGATGCAGTTGGCCAAAAAGGGCGTATGCGTTTTTTCCTGAATATATTCAGGAAAAAACGCATACGCCCTTTTTGGCCAACCAAGCACCCGGGGAGAGCAAATCGGCACTACAAAGAAATCTCACTCCCCCCCCCCCGGGCAAAAGAGCCATCCGGAAAATGTCTAAAAACCAGAAAGGCAGGACAGGCCAAGGAGATAAGGGAGCCTTGTTCAGTTGCCGGGAGGGACGCAAAATGCCAACAGCCACTCTGGAGAAGAGTATGCTCGTTCCTAACACACGTACAGAACAGAACCACAGAGCATAGGGCACCTCCACACGTGGGCCTATATCTTGGGAAAACTAAAAATCAACCAGACGCAGGCACCCCAAAGTTTAGGGCTTCTCTCTTTACAACAACCTCGACTTCGGGACACCCTTCATATGCCGGGGAAGAGAGAAATGGACCAAGAATTTGTGCTACTTAGGTACGATGGAATATCCCTCAGCCATGGAATCCATGTCATAAGGCTGGTTCCAGCATAATGACTGGATTGAGGTACGATGATGCTAAGTGAAATCTGTCCCACAGAAAAAGAAACTTGGGATATCACTTAGAGAGGGAATGTAAAAATCGCTACCCACGACCCGAATGACAAAAGAGAACAGACTCACGCTTTTCGAAAACACACGTAGGCCTGCTTAAGCGGAAAGGTGAGGTGGCGTGATGCATAAAACACGACTTGGAAATGAGCACAGATACCGGTCGGAAAAGCAAATATATAATAGACACCACCTACTCCTTGCTCAGTGAACAGGACTCAACAGCTCCTATTCATCACAGAAGAATATATCAGACTCGTAAGCATCTGAAAACCTAAGTATTGATATCTCTCTGTAAGTGAATCAAGTGTGTGTCAAGCGGCATCAACACAGCACTGAAAATCAGCTAAAGCTCATTCTAAAAATACATTTCCAAAACACAGAAGAAAGAAGCACGGCGAGAGGGAGGGAAATTCTGCCAAAATGCGTTCAGGGGCTGTGATGCAACCAGGATTGACCACATCTACACCCACAGCGGCATAAGACATAAGGCTGGATACTCCTCAGGCTGAGAGGATTGCTGAGGTTGGAGGAGCAAAGGCAGAGCCTCTAGAGTTATACTGCGTGCTACCCATTCCATGGGTCCCACCTCTCCAGGTTCAAGGCAACTTTCCTACAGCCAAACCACTCACGGGAATCCCAGGGGATGGTACACCGTGTGATCGGGAAAGCTTTCGAAAGCGCACCTCATTTTTCACCTCCGGGTGCTAGCGTCCGCCATTCCAGCCGCTTGACTAACAATTCCCCCACTTGCAGGATCAGCGTCTTGACACTCCTCTTTCGTAGTCTCTGCAAGTGGTCCGAAGGATGACCTGGATGAGGGGCAACCAATGAGAGACCAGCTGGCGGTGTTCGGACAGGCCCACGTCACTCTAATTTCCCATCACGAAGAGGAATTCACCAAAGGCTCGGCCTGCCTCGCCGCAAGCACAACAGGGCCTGAAGCAATCTTGCGCTATTGCGGCCAGCTCACACCAAAGCGAGCTGCCAAACGGAGCTCTGGGGCACTGCACTTCACAAACCTGCCGAGCTCTAAATGATAACACTCGTCCAAAAACATACTGAGGTAAGGCCACGAAGGGGATTTGAACGCAAGGCAGAATTGCACGAAACGGAGTTCAGGAGGTAGATGGGAATGGCCTTCCCAGCACAGGAAAAGCGGCAGAACGTGGACAATGATGCAGTTGGCCAAAAAGGGCGTATGCGTTTTTTCCTGAATATATTCAGGAAAAAACGCATACGCCCTTTTTGGCCAACCAAGCACCCGGGGAGAGCAAATCGGCACTACAAAGAAATCTCACTCCCCCCCCCCACCCGGGGCAAAAGAGCCATCCGGAAAATGTCTAAAAACCAGAAAGGCAGGACAGGCCAAGGAGATAAGGGAGCCTTGTTCAGTTGCCGGGAGGGACGCAAAATGCCAACAGCCACTCTGGAGAAGCGTATGCTCGTTCCTAAAACACGTACAGAACAGAACCACAGAGCATAGGGCACCTCCACACGTGGGCCTATATCTTGGGAAAACTAAAAATCAACCAGACGCAGGCACCCCAAAGTTTAGGGCTTCTCTCTTTACAACAACCTCGACTTCGGGACACCCTTCATATGCCGGGGAAGAGAGAAATGGACCAAGAATTTGTGCTACTTAGGTACGATGGAATATCCCTCAGCCATGGAATCCATGTCATAAGGCTGGTTCCAGCATAATGACTGGATTGAGGTACGATGATGCTAAGTGAAATCTGTCCCACAGAAAAAGAAACTTGGGATATCACTTAGAGAGGGAATGTACAAATCGCTACCCACGACCCGAATGACAAAAGAGAACAGACTCACGCTTTTCGAAAACACACGTAGGCCTGCTTAAGCGGAAAGGTGAGGTGGCGTGATGCATAAAACACGACTTGGAAATGAGCACAGATACCGGTCGGAAAAGCAAATATATAATAGACAGCACCTACTCCTTGCTCAGTGAACAGGACTCAACAGCTCCTATTCATCACAGAAGAATATATCAGACTCGTAAGCATCTGAAAACCTAAGTATTGATATCTCTCTGTAAGTGAATCAAGTGTGTGTCAAGCGGCATCAACACAGCACTGAAAATCAGCTAAAGCTCATTCTAAAAATACATTTCCAAAACACAGAAGAAAGAAGCACGGCGAGAGGGAGGGAAATTCTGCCAAAATGCGTTCAGGGGCTGTGATGCAACCAGGATTGACCACATCTACACCCACAGCGGCATAAGACATAAGGCTGGATACTCCTCAGGCTGAGAGGATTGCTGAGGTTGGAGGAGCAAAGGCAGAGCCTCTAGAGTTATACTGCGTGCTACCCATTCCATGGGTCCCACCTCTCCAGGTTCAAGGCAACTTTCCTACAGCCAAACCACTCATGGGAATCCCAGGGGATGGTACACCGTGTGATCGGGAAAGCTTTCGAAAGCGCACCTCATTTTTCACCTCCGGGTGCTAGCGTCCGCCATTCCAGCCGCTTGACTAACAATTCCCCCACTTGCAGGATCAGCGTCTTGACACTCCTCTTTCGTAGTCTCTGCAAGTGGTCCGAAGGATGAACTGGATGAGGGGCAACCAATGAGAGACCAGCTGGCGGTGTTCGGACAGGCCCACGTCACTCTAATTTCCCATCACGAAGAGGAATTCACCAAAGGCTCGGCCTGCCTCGCCGCAAGCACAACAGGGCCTGAAGCAATCTTGCGCTATTGCGGCCAGCTCACACCAAAGCGAGCTGCCAAACGGAGCTCTGGGGCACTGCACTTCACAAACCTGCCGAGCTCTAAATGATAACACTCGTCCAAAAACATACTGAGGTAAGGCCACGAAGGGGATTTGAACGCAAGGCAGAATTGCACGAAACGGAGTTCAGGAGGTAGATGGGAATGGCCTTCCCAGCACAGGAAAAGCGGCAGAACGTGGACAATGATGCAGTTGGCCAAAAAGGGCGTATGCGTTTTTTCCTGAATATATTCAGGAAAAAACGCATACGCCCTTTTTGGCCAACCAAGTACCCGGGGAGAGCAAATCGGCACTACAAAGAAATCTAACTCCCCCCCCCGGGCAAAAGAGCCATCCGGAAAATGTCTAAAAACCAGAAAGGCAGGACAGGCCAAGGAGATAAGGGAGCCTTGTTCAGTTGCCGGGAGGGACGCAAAATGCCAACAGCCACTCTGGAGAAGCGTATGCTCGTTCCTAACACACGTACAGAACAGAACCACAGAGCATAGGGCACCTCCACACGTGGGCCTATATCTTGGGAAAACTAAAAATCAACCAGACGCAGGCACCCCAAAGTTTAGGGCTTCTCTCTTTACAACAACCTCGACTTTGGGACACCCTTCATCTGCCGGGGAAGAGAGAAATGGACCAAGAATTTGTGCTACTTAGGTACGATGGAATATCCCTCAGCCATGGAATCCATGTCATAAGGCTGGTTCCAGCATAATGAGTGGGTTGAGGTACGATGATGCTAAGTGAAATCTGTCCCACAGAAAATGAAACTTGGGATATCACTTAGAGAGGGAATGTAAAAATCGCTAACCATGAACCGAATGACAAAAGAGAACAGACTCACGCTTTTCGAAAACACACGTAGGCCTGCTTAAGCGGAAAGGTGAGGTGGCGTGATGCATAAAACACGACTTGGAAATGAGCACAGATACCGGTCGGAAAAGCAAATATATAATAGACACCACCTACTCCTTGCTCAGTGAACAGGACTCAACAGCTCCTATTCATCACAGAAGAATATATCAGACTCGTAAGCATCTGAAAACCTAAGTATTGATATCTCTCTGTAAGTGAATCAAGTGTGTGTCAAGCGGCATCAACACAGCACTGAAAATCAGCTAAAGCTCATTCTAAAAATACATTTCCAAAACACAGAAGAAAGAAGCACGGCGAGAGGGAGGGAAATTCTGCCAAAATGCGTTCAGGGGCTGTGATGCAACCAGGATTGACCACATCTACACCCACAGCGGCATAAGACATAAGGCTGGATACTCCTCAGGCTGAGAGGATTGCTGAGGTTGGAGGAGCAAAGGCAGAGCCTCTAGAGTTATACTGCGTGCTACCCATTCCATGGGTCCCACCTCTCCAGGTTCAAGGCAACTTTCCTACAGCCAAACCACTCATGGGAATCCCAGGGGATGGTACACCGTGTGATCGGGAAAGCTTTCGAAAGCGCACCTCATTTTTCACCTCCGGGTGCTAGCGTCCGCCATTCCAGCCGCTTGACTAACAATTCCCCCACTTGCAGGATCAGCGTCTTGACACTCCTCTTTCGTAGTCTCTGCAAGTGGTCCGAAGGATGAACTGGATGAGGGGCAACCAATGAGAGACCAGCTGGCGGTGTTCGGACAGGCCCACGTCACTCTAATTTCCCATCACGAAGAGGAATTCACCAAAGGCTCGGCCTGCCTCGCCGCAAGCACAACAGGGCCTGAAGCAATCTTGCGCTATTGCGGCCAGCTCACACCAAAGCGAGCTGCCAAACGGAGCTCTGGGGCACTGCACTTCACAAACCTGCCGAGCTCTAAATGATAACACTCGTCCAAAAACATACTGAGGTAAGGCCACGAAGGGGATTTGAACGCAAGGCAGAATTGCACGAAACGGAGTTCAGGAGGTAGATGGGAATGGCCTTCCCAGCACAGGAAAAGCGGCAGAACGTGGACAATGATGCAGTTGGCCAAAAAGGGCGTATGCGTTTTTTCCTGAATATATTCAGGAAAAAACGCATACGCCCTTTTTGGCCAACCAAGCACCCGGGGAGAGCAAATCGGCACTACAAAGAAATCTCACTCCCCCCCGCCCCCCCGGGGAAAAGAGCCATCCGGAAAATGTCTAAAAACCAGAAAGGCAGGACAGGCCAAGGAGATAAGGGAGCCTTGTTCAGTTGCCGGGAGGGACGCAAAATGCCAACAGCCACTCTGGAGAAGCGTATGCTCGTTCCTAACACACGTACAGAACAGAACCACAGAGCATAGGGCACCTCCACACGTGGGCCTATATCTTGGGAAAACTAAAAATCAACCAGACGCAGGCACCCCAAAGTTTAGGGCTTCTCTCTTTACAACAACCTCGACTTTGGGACACCCTTCATCTGCCGGGGAAGAGAGAAATGGACCAAGAATTTGTGCTACTTAGGTACGATGGAATATCCCTCAGCCATGGAATCCATGTCATAAGGCTGGTTCCAGCATAATGAGTGGGTTGAGGTACGATGATGCTAAGTGAAATCTGTCCCACAGAAAATGAAACTTGGGATATCACTTAGAGAGGGAATGTAAAAATCGCTAACCATGAACCGAATGACAAAAGAGAACAGACTCACGCTTTTCGAAAACACACTTAGGCCTGCTTAAGCGGAAAGGTGAGGTGGCGTGATGCATAAAACACGACTTGGAAATGAGCACAGATACCGGTCGGAAAAGCAAATATATAATAGACAGCACCTACTCCTTGCTCAGTGAACAGGACTCAACAGCTCCTATTCATCACAGAAGAATATATCAGACTCGTAAGCATCTGAAAACCTAAGTATTGATATCTCTCTGTAAGTGAATCAAGTGTGTGTCAAGCGGCATCAACACAGCACTGAAAATCAGCTAAAGCTCATTCTAAAAATACATTTCCAAAACACAGAAGAAAGAAGCACGGCGAGAGGGAGGGAAATTCTGCCAAAATGCGTTCAGGGGCTGTGATGCAACCAGGATTGACCACATCTACACCCACAGCGGCATAAGACATAAGGCTGGATACTCCTCAGGCTGAGAGGATTGCTGAGGTTGGAGGAGCAAAGGCAGAGCCTCTAGAGTTATACTGCGTGCTACCCATTCCATGGGTCCCACCTCTCCAGGTTCAAGGCAACTTTCCTACAGCCAAACCACTCATGGGAATCCCAGGGGATGGTACACCGTGTGATCGGGAAAGCTTTCGAAAGCGCACCTCATTTTTCACCTCCGGGTGCTAGCGTCCGCCATTCCAGCCGCTTGACTAACAATTCCCCCACTTGCAGGATCAGCGTCTTGACACTCCTCTTTCGTAGTCTCTGCAAGTGGTCCGAAGGATGAACTGGATGAGGGGCAACCAATGAGAGACCAGCTGGCGGTGTTCGGACAGGCCCACGTCACTCTAATTTCCCATCACGAAGAGGAATTCACCAAAGGCTCGGCCTGCCTCGCCGCAAGCACAACAGGGCCTGAAGCAATCTGGCGCTATTGCGGCCAGCTCACACCAAAGCGAGCTGCCAAACGGAGCTCTGGGGCACTGCACTTCACAAACCTGCCGAGCTCTAAATGATAACACTCGTCCAAAAACATACTGAGGTAAGGCCACGAAGGGGATTTGAACGCAAGGCAGAATTGCACGAAACGGAGTTCAGGAGGTAGATGGGAATGGCCTTCCCAGCACAGGAAAAGCGGCAGAACGTGGACAATGATGCAGTTGGCCAAAAAGGGCGTATGCGTTTTTTCCTGAATATATTCAGGAAAAAACGCATACGCCCTTTTTGGCCAACCAAGCACCCGGGGAGAGCAAATCGGCACTACAAAGAAATCTCACTCCCCCCCCCCGGGCAAAAGAGCCATCCGGAAAATGTCTAAAAACCAGAAAGGCAGGACAGGCCAAGGAGATAAGGGAGCCTTGTTCAGTTGCCGGGAGGGACGCAAAATGCCAACAGCCACTCTGGAGAAGAGTATGCTCGTTCCTAACACACGTACAGAACAGAACCACAGAGCATAGGGCACCTCCACACGTGGGCCTATATCTTGGGAAAACTAAAAATCAACCAGACGCAGGCACCCCAAAGTTTAGGGCTTCTCTCTTTACAACAACCTCGACTTCGGGACACCCTTCATATGCCGGGGAAGAGAGAAATGGACCAAGAATTTGTGCTACTTAGGTACGATGGAATATCCCTCAGCCATGGAATCCATGTCATAAGGCTGGTTCCAGCATAATGACTGGATTGAGGTACGATGATGCTAAGTGAAATCTGTCCCACAGAAAAAGAAACTTGGGATATCACTTAGAGAGGGAATGTAAAAATCGCTACCCACGACCCGAATGACAAAAGAGAACAGACTCACGCTTTTCGAAAACACACGTAGGCCTGCTTAAGCGGAAAGGTGAGGTGGCGTGATGCATAAAACACGACTTGGAAATGAGCACAGATACCGGTCGGAAAAGCAAATATATAATAGACACCACCTACTCCTTGCTCAGTGAACAGGACTCAACAGCTCCTATTCATCACAGAAGAATATATCAGACTCGTAAGCATCTGAAAACCTAAGTATTGATATCTCTCTGTAAGTGAATCAAGTGTGTGTCAAGCGGCATCAACACAGCACTGAAAATCAGCTAAAGCTCATTCTAAAAATACATTTCCAAAACACAGAAGAAAGAAGCACGGCGAGAGGGAGGGAAATTCTGCCAAAATGCGTTCAGGGGCTGTGATGCAACCAGGATTGACCACATCTACACCCACAGCGGCATAAGACATAAGGCTGGATACTCCTCAGGCTGAGAGGATTGCTGAGGTTGGAGGAGCAAAGGCAGAGCCTCTAGAGTTATACTGCGTGCTACCCATTCCATGGGTCCCACCTCTCCAGGTTCAAGGCAACTTTCCTACAGCCAAACCACTCACGGGAATCCCAGGGGATGGTACACCGTGTGATCGGGAAAGCTTTCGAAAGCGCACCTCATTTTTCACCTCCGGGTGCTAGCGTCCGCCATTCCAGCCGCTTGACTAACAATTCCCCCACTTGCAGGATCAGCGTCTTGACACTCCTCTTTCGTAGTCTCTGCAAGTGGTCCGAAGGATGAACTGGATGAGGGGCAACCAATGAGAGACCAGCTGGCGGTGTTCGGACAGGCCCACGTCACTCTAATTTCCCATCACGAAGAGGAATTCACCAAAGGCTCGGCCTGCCTCGCCGCAAGCACAACAGGGCCTGAAGCAATCTTGCGCTATTGCGGCCAGCTCACACCAAAGCGAGCTGCCAAACGGAGCTCTGGGGCACTGCACTTCACAAACCTGCCGAGCTCTAAATGATAACACTCGTCCAAAAACATACTGAGGTAAGGCCACGAAGGGGATTTGAACGCAAGGCAGAATTGCACGAAACGGAGTTCAGGAGGTAGATGGGAATGGCCTTCCCAGCACAGGAAAAGCGGCAGAACGTGGACAATGATGCAGTTGGCCAAAAAGGGCGTATGCGTTTTTTCCTGAATATATTCAGGAAAAAACGCATACGCCCTTTTTGGCCAACCAAGCACCCGGGGAGAGCAAATCGGCACTACAAAGAAATCTCACTCCCCCCCCCCACCCGGGGCAAAAGAGCCATCCGGAAAATGTCTAAAAACCAGAAAGGCAGGACAGGCCAAGGAGATAAGGGAGCCTTGTTCAGTTGCCGGGAGGGACGCAAAATGCCAACAGCCACTCTGGAGAAGCGTATGCTCGTTCCTAAAACACGTACAGAACAGAACCACAGAGCATAGGGCACCTCCACACGTGGGCCTATATCTTGGGAAAACTAAAAATCAACCAGACGCAGGCACCCCAAAGTTTAGGGCTTCTCTCTTTACAACAACCTCGACTTCGGGACACCCTTCATATGCCGGGGAAGAGAGAAATGGACCAAGAATTTGTGCTACTTAGGTACGATGGAATATCCCTCAGCCATGGAATCCATGTCATAAGGCTGGTTCCAGCATAATGACTGGATTGAGGTACGATGATGCTAAGTGAAATCTGTCCCACAGAAAAAGAAACTTGGGATATCACTTAGAGAGGGAATGTACAAATCGCTACCCACGACCCGAATGACAAAAGAGAACAGACTCACGCTTTTCGAAAACACACGTAGGCCTGCTTAAGCGGAAAGGTGAGGTGGCGTGATGCATAAAACACGACTTGGAAATGAGCACAGATACCGGTCGGAAAAGCAAATATATAATAGACAGCACCTACTCCTTGCTCAGTGAACAGGACTCAACAGCTCCTATTCATCACAGAAGAATATATCAGACTCGTAAGCATCTGAAAACCTAAGTATTGATATCTCTCTGTAAGTGAATCAAGTGTGTGTCAAGCGGCATCAACACAGCACTGAAAATCAGCTAAAGCTCATTCTAAAAATACATTTCCAAAACACAGAAGAAAGAAGCACGGCGAGAGGGAGGGAAATTCTGCCAAAATGCGTTCAGGGGCTGTGATGCAACCAGGATTGACCACATCTACACCCACAGCGGCATAAGACATAAGGCTGGATACTCCTCAGGCTGAGAGGATTGCTGAGGTTGGAGGAGCAAAGGCAGAGCCTCTAGAGTTATACTGCGTGCTACCCATTCCATGGGTCCCACCTCTCCAGGTTCAAGGCAACTTTCCTACAGCCAAACCACTCATGGGAATCCCAGGGGATGGTACACCGTGTGATCGGGAAAGCTTTCGAAAGCGCACCTCATTTTTCACCTCCGGGTGCTAGCGTCCGCCATTCCAGCCGCTTGACTAACAATTCCCCCACTTGCAGGATCAGCGTCTTGACACTCCTCTTTCGTAGTCTCTGCAAGTGGTCCGAAGGATGAACTGGATGAGGGGCAACCAATGAGAGACCAGCTGGCGGTGTTCGGACAGGCCCACGTCACTCTAATTTCCCATCACGAAGAGGAATTCACCAAAGGCTCGGCCTGCCTCGCCGCAAGCACAACAGGGCCTGAAGCAATCTTGCGCTATTGCGGCCAGCTCACACCAAAGCGAGCTGCCAAACGGAGCTCTGGGGCACTGCACTTCACAAACCTGCCGAGCTCTAAATGATAACACTCGTCCAAAAACATACTGAGGTAAGGCCACGAAGGGGATTTGAACGCAAGGCAGAATTGCACGAAACGGAGTTCAGGAGGTAGATGGGAATGGCCTTCCCAGCACAGGAAAAGCGGCAGAACGTGGACAATGATGCAGTTGGCCAAAAAGGGCGTATGCGTTTTTTCCTGAATATATTCAGGAAAAAACGCATACGCCCTTTTTGGCCAACCAAGCACCCGGGGAGAGCAAATCGGCACTACAAAGAAATCTAACTCCCCCCCCCCGGGCAAAAGAGCCATCCGGAAAATGTCTAAAAACCAGAAAGGCAGGACAGGCCAAGGAGATAAGGGAGCCTTGTTCAGTTGCTGGGAGGGACGCAAAATGCCAACAGCCACTCTGGAGAAGCGTATGCTCGTTCCTAACACACGTACAGAACAGAACCACAGAGCATAGGGCACCTCCACACGTGGGCCTATATCTTGGGAAAACTAAAAATCAACCAGACGCAGGCACCCCAAAGTTTAGGGCTTCTCTCTTTACAACAACCTCGACTTTGGGACACCCTTCATCTGCCGGGGAAGAGAGAAATGGACCAAGAATTTGTGCTACTTAGGTACGATGGAATATCCCTCAGCCATGGAATCCATGTCATAAGGCTGGTTCCAGCATAATGAGTGGGTTGAGGTACGATGATGCTAAGTGAAATCTGTCCCACAGAAAATGAAACTTGGGATATCACTTAGAGAGGGAATGTACAAATCGCTAACCATGAACCGAATGACAAAAGAGAACAGACTCACGCTTTTCGAAAACACACTTAGGCCTGCTTAAGCGGAAAGGTGAGGTGGCGTGATGCATAAAACACGACTTGGAAATGAGCACAGATACCGGTCGGAAAAGCAAATATATAATAGACACCACCTACTCCTTGCTCAGTGAACAGGACTCAACAGCTCCTATTCATCACAGAAGAATATATCAGACTCGTAAGCATCTGAAAACCTAAGTATTGATATCTCTCTGTAAGTGAATCAAGTGTGTGTCAAGCGGCATCAACACAGCACTGAAAATCAGCTAAAGCTCATTCTAAAAATACATTTCCAAAACACAGAAGAAAGAAGCACGGCGAGAGGGAGGGAAATTCTGCCAAAATGCGTTCAGGGGCTGTGATGCAACCAGGATTGACCACATCTACACCCACAGCGGCATAAGACATAAGGCTGGATACTCCTCAGGCTGAGAGGATTGCTGAGGTTGGAGGAGCAAAGGCAGAGCCTCTAGAGTTATACTGCGTGCTACCCATTCCATGGGTCCCACCTCTCCAGGTTCAAGGCAACTTTCCTACAGCCAAACCACTCATGGGAATCCCAGGGGATGGTACACCGTGTGATCGGGAAAGCTTTCGAAAGCGCACCTCATTTTTCACCTCCGGGTGCTAGCGTCCGCCATTCCAGCCGCTTGACTAACAATTCCCCCACTTGCAGGATCAGCGTCTTGACACTCCTCTTTCGTAGTCTCTGCAAGTGGTCCGAAGGATGACCTGGATGAGGGGCAACCAATGAGAGACCAGCTGGCGGTGTTCGGACAGGCCCACGTCACTCTAATTTCCCATCACGAAGAGGAATTCACCAAAGGCTCGGCCTGCCTCGCCGCAAGCACAACAGGGCCTGAAGCAATCTTGCGCTATTGCGGCCAGCTCACACCAAAGCGAGCTGCCAAACGGAGCTCTGGGGCACTGCACTTCACAAACCTGCCGAGCTCTAAATGATAACACTCGTCCAAAAACATACTGAGGTAAGGCCACGAAGGGGATTTGAACGCAAGGCAGAATTGCACGAAACGGAGTTCAGGAGGTAGATGGGAATGGCCTTCCCAGCACAGGAAAAGCGGCAGAACGTGGACAATGATGCAGTTGGCCAAAAAGGGCGTATGCGTTTTTTCCTGAATATATTCAGGAAAAAACGCATACGCCCTTTTTGGCCAACCAAGCACCCGGGGAGAGCAAATCGGCACTACAAAGAAATCTCACTCCCCCCCCCCCCGGGCAAAAGAGCCATCCGGAAAATGTCTAAAAACCAGAAAGGCAGGACAGGCCAAGGAGATAAGGGAGCCTTGTTCAGTTGCCGGGAGGGACGCAAAATGCCAACAGCCACTCTGGAGAAGAGTATGCTCGTTCCTAACACACGTACAGAACAGAACCACAGAGCATAGGGCACCTCCACACGTGGGCCTATATCTTGGGAAAACTAAAAATCAACCAGACGCAGGCACCCCAAAGTTTAGGGCTTCTCTCTTTACAACAACCTCGACTTCGGGACACCCTTCATCTGCCGGGGAAGAGAGAAATGGACCAAGAATTTGTGCTACTTAGGTACGATGGAATATCCCTCAGCCATGGAATCCATGTCATAAGGCTGGTTCCAGCATAATGAGTGGATTGAGGTACGATGATGCTAAGTGAAATCTGTCCCACAGAAAATGAAACTTGGGATATCACTTAGAGAGGGAATGTACAAATCGCTACCCACGACCCGAATGACAAAAGAGAACAGACTCACGCTTTTCGAAAACACACGTAGGCCTGCTTAAGCGGAAAGGTGAGGTGGCGTGATGCATAAAACACGACTTGGAAATGAGCACAGATACCGGTCGGAAAAGCAAATATATAATAGACACCACCTACTCCTTGCTCAGTGAACAGGACTCAACAGCTCCTATTCATCACAGAAGAATATATCAGACTCGTAAGCATCTGAAAACCTAAGTATTGATATCTCTCTGTAAGTGAATCAAGTGTGTGTCAAGCGGCATCAACACAGCACTGAAAATCAGCTAAAGCTCATTCTAAAAATACATTTCCAAAACACAGAAGAAAGAAGCACGGCGAGAGGGAGGGAAATTCTGCCAAAATGCGTTCAGGGGCTGTGATGCAACCAGGATTGACCACATCTACACCCACAGCGGCATAAGACATAAGGCTGGATACTCCTCAGGCTGAGAGGATTGCTGAGGTTGGAGGAGCAAAGGCAGAGCCTCTAGAGTTATACTGCGTGCTACCCATTCCATGGGTCCCACCTCTCCAGGTTCAAGGCAACTTTCCTACAGCCAAACCACTCATGGGAATCCCAGGGGATGGTACACCGTGTGATCGGGAAAGCTTTCGAAAGCGCACCTCATTTTTCACCTCCGGGTGCTAGCGTCCGCCATTCCAGCCGCTTGACTAACAATTCCCCCACTTGCAGGATCAGCGTCTTGACACTCCTCTTTCGTAGTCTCTGCAAGTGGTCCGAAGGATGAACTGGATGAGGGGCAACCAATGAGAGACCAGCTGGCGGTGTTCGGACAGGCCCACGTCACTCTAATTTCCCATCACGAAGAGGAATTCACCAAAGGCTCGGCCTGCCTCGCCGCAAGCACAACAGGGCCTGAAGCAATCTTGCGCTATTGCGGCCAGCTCACACCAAAGCGAGCTGCCAAACGGAGCTCTGGGGCACTGCACTTCACAAACCTGCCGAGCTCTAAATGATAACACTCGTCCAAAAACATACTGAGGTAAGGCCACGAAGGGGATTTGAACGCAAGGCAGAATTGCACGAAACGGAGTTCAGGAGGTAGATGGGAATGGCCTTCCCAGCACAGGAAAAGCGGCAGAACGTGGACAATGATGCAGTTGGCCAAAAAGGGCGTATGCGTTTTTTCCTGAATATATTCAGGAAAAAACGCATACGCCCTTTTTGGCCAACCAAGCACCCGGGGAGAGCAAATCGGCACTACAAAGAAATCTCACTCCCCCCCGCCCCCCCGGGGAAAAGAGCCATCCGGAAAATGTCTAAAAACCAGAAAGGCAGGACAGGCCAAGGAGATAAGGGAGCCTTGTTCAGTTGCCGGGAGGGACGCAAAATGCCAACAGCCACTCTGGAGAAGCGTATGCTCGTTCCTAACACACGTACAGAACAGAACCACAGAGCATAGGGCACCTCCACACGTGGGCCTATATCTTGGGAAAACTAAAAATCAACCAGACGCAGGCACCCCAAAGTTTAGGGCTTCTCTCTTTACAACAACCTCGACTTCGGGACACCCTTCATATGCCGGGGAAGAGAGAAATGGACCAAGAATTTGTGCTACTTAGGTACGATGGAATATCCCTCAGCCATGGAATCCATGTCATAAGGCTGGTTCCAGCATAATGAGTGGATTGAGGTACGATGATGCTAAGTGAAATCTGTCCCACAGAAAAAGAAACTTGGGATATCACTTAGAGAGGGAATGTACAAATCGCTACCCACGACCCGAATGACAAAAGAGAACAGACTCACGCTTTTCGAAAACACACGTAGGCCTGCTTAAGCGGAAAGGTGAGGTGGCGTGATGCATAAAACACGACTTGGAAATGAGCACAGATACCGGTCGGAAAAGCAAATATATAATAGACACCACCTACTCCTTGCTCAGTGAACAGGACTCAACAGCTCCTATTCATCACAGAAGAATATATCAGACTCGTAAGCATCTGAAAACCTAAGTATTGATATCTCTCTGTAAGTGAATCAAGTGTGTGTCAAGCGGCATCAACACAGCACTGAAAATCAGCTAAAGCTCATTCTAAAAATACATTTCCAAAACACAGAAGAAAGAAGCACGGCGAGAGGGAGGGAAATTCTGCCAAAATGCGTTCAGGGGCTGTGATGCAACCAGGATTGACCACATCTACACCCACAGCGGCATAAGACATAAGGCTGGATACTCCTCAGGCTGAGAGGATTGCTGAGGTTGGAGGAGCAAAGGCAGAGCCTCTAGAGTTATACTGCGTGCTACCCATTCCATGGGTCCCACCTCTCCAGGTTCAAGGCAACTTTCCTACAGCCAAACCACTCATGGGAATCCCAGGGGATGGTACACCGTGTGATCGGGAAAGCTTTCGAAAGCGCACCTCATTTTTCACCTCCGGGTGCTAGCGTCCGCCATTCCAGCCGCTTGACTAACAATTCCCCCACTTGCAGGATCAGCGTCTTGACACTCCTCTTTCGTAGTCTCTGCAAGTGGTCCGAAGGATGAACTGGATGAGGGGCAACCAATGAGAGACCAGCTGGCGGTGTTCGGACAGGCCCACGTCACTCTAATTTCCCATCACGAAGAGGAATTCACCAAAGGCTCGGCCTGCCTCGCCGCAAGCACAACAGGGCCTGAAGCAATCTTGCGCTATTGCGGCCAGCTCACACCAAAGCGAGCTGCCAAACGGAGCTCTGGGGCACTGCACTTCACAAACCTGCCGAGCTCTAAATGATAACACTCGTCCAAAAACATACTGAGGTAAGGCCACGAAGGGGATTTGAACGCAAGGCAGAATTGCACGAAACGGAGTTCAGGAGGTAGATGGGAATGGCCTTCCCAGCACAGGAAAAGCGGCAGAACGTGGACAATGATGCAGTTGGCCAAAAAGGGCGTATGCGTTTTTTCCTGAATATATTCAGGAAAAAACGCATACGCCCTTTTTGGCCAACCAAGCACCCGGGGAGAGCAAATCGGCACTACAAAGAAATCTCACTCCCCCCCGCCCCCCCGGGGAAAAGAGCCATCCGGAAAATGTCTAAAAACCAGAAAGGCAGGACAGGCCAAGGAGATAAGGTAGCCTTGTTCAGTTGCCGGGAGGGACGCAAAATGCCAACAGCCACTCTGGAGAAGCGTATGCTCGTTCCTAACACACGTACAGAACAGAACCACAGAGCATAGGGCACCTCCACACGTGGGCCTATATCTTGGGAAAACTAAAAATCAACCAGACGCAGGCACCCCAAAGTTTAGGGCTTTTCTCTTTACAACAACCTCGACTTCGGGACACCCTTCATATGCCGGGGAAGAGAGAAATGGACCAAGAATTTGTGCTACTTAGGTACGATGGAATATCCCTCAGCCATGGAATCCATGTCATAAGGCTGGTTCCAGCATAATGAGTGGATTGAGGTACGATGATGCTAAGTGAAATCTGTCCCACAGAAAAAGAAACTTGGGATATCACTTAGAGAGGGAATGTACAAATCGCTACCCACGACCCGAATGACAAAAGAGAACAGACTCACGCTTTTCGAAAACACACGTAGGCCTGCTTAAGCGGAAAGGTGAGGTGGCGTGATGCATAAAACACGACTTGGAAATGAGCACAGATACCGGTCGGAAAAGCAAATATATAATAGACACCACCTACTCCTTGCTCAGTGAACAGGACTCAACAGCTCCTATTCATCACAGAAGAATATATCAGACTCGTAAGCATCTGAAAACCTAAGTATTGATATCTCTCTGTAAGTGAATCAAGTGTGTGTCAAGCGGCATCAACACAGCACTGAAAATCAGCTAAAGCTCATTCTAAAAATACATTTCCAAAACACAGAAGAAAGAAGCACGGCGAGAGGGAGGGAAATTCTGCCAAAATGCGTTCAGGGGCTGTGATGCAACCAGGATTGACCACATCTACACCCACAGCGGCATAAGACATAAGGCTGGATACTCCTCAGGCTGAGAGGATTGCTGAGGTTGGAGGAGCAAAGGCAGAGCCTCTAGAGTTATACTGCGTGCTACCCATTCCATGGGTCCCACCTCTCCAGGTTCAAGGCAACTTTCCTACAGCCAAACCACTCACGGGAATCCCAGGGGATGGTACACCGTGTGATCGGGAAAGCTTTCGAAAGCGCACCTCATTTTTCACCTCCGGGTGCTAGCGTCCGCCATTCCAGCCGCTTGACTAACAATTCCCCCACTTGCAGGATCAGCGTCTTGACACTCCTCTTTCGTAGTCTCTGCAAGTGGTCCGAAGGATGAACTGGATGAGGGGCAACCAATGAGAGACCAGCTGGCGGTGTTCGGACAGGCCCACGTCACTCTAATTTCCCATCACGAAGAGGAATTCACCAAAGGCTCGGCCTGCCTCGCCGCAAGCACAACAGGGCCTGAAGCAATCTTGCGCTATTGCGGCCAGCTCACACCAAAGCGAGCTGCCAAACGGAGCTCTGGGGCACTGCACTTCACAAACCTGCCGAGCTCTAAATGATAACACTCGTCCAAAAACATACTGAGGTAAGGCCACGAAGGGGATTTGAACGCAAGGCAGAATTGCACGAAACGGAGTTCAGGAGGTAGATGGGAATGGCCTTCCCAGCACAGGAAAAGCGGCAGAACGTGGACAATGATGCAGTTGGCCAAAAAGGGCGTATGCGTTTTTTCCTGAATATATTCAGGAAAAAACGCATACGCCCTTTTTGGCCAACCAAGCACCCGGGGAGAGCAAATCGGCACTACAAAGAAATCTCACTCCCCCCCGCCCCCCCGGGGAAAAGAGCCATCCGGAAAATGTCTAAAAACCAGAAAGGCAGGACAGGCCAAGGAGATAAGGGAGCCTTGTTCAGTTGCCGGGAGGGACGCAAAATGCCAACAGCCACTCTGGAGAAGCGTATGCTCGTTCCTAAAACACGTACAGAACAGAACCACAGAGCATAGGGCACCTCCACACGTGGGCCTATATCTTGGGAAAACTAAAAATCAACCAGACGCAGGCACCCCAAAGTTTAGGGCTTCTCTCTTTACAACAACCTCGACTTCGGGACACCCTTCATATGCCGGGGAAGAGAGAAATGGACCAAGAATTTGTGCTACTTAGGTACGATGGAATATCCCTCAGCCATGGAATCCATGTCATAAGGCTGGTTCCAGCATAATGAGTGGATTGAGGTACGATGATGCTAAGTGAAATCTGTCCCACAGAAAAAGAAACTTGGGATATCACTTAGAGAGGGAATGTACAAATCGCTACCCACGACCCGAATGACAACAGAGAACAGACTCACGCTTTTCGAAAACACACGTAGGCCTGCTTAAGCGGAAAGGTGAGGTGGCGTGATGCATAAAACACGACTTGGAAATGAGCACAGATACTGGTCGGAAAAGCAAATATATAATAGACACCACCTACTGCTTGCTCAGTGAACAGGACTCAACAGCTCCTATTCATCACAGAAGAATATATCAGACTCGTAAGCATCTGAAAACCTAAGTATTGATATCTCTCTGTAAGTGAATCAAGTGTGTGTCAAGCGGCATCAACACAGCACTGAAAATCAGCTAAAGCTCATTCTAAAAATACATTTCCAAAACACAGAAGAAAGAAGCACGGCGAGAGGGAGGGAAATTCTGCCAAAATGCGTTCAGGGGCTGTGATGCAACCAGGATTGACCACATCTACACCCACAGCGGCATAAGACATAAGGCTGGATACTCCTCAGGCTGAGAGGATTGCTGAGGTTGGAGGAGCAAAGGCAGAGCCTCTAGAGTTATCCTGCGTGCTACCCATTCCATGGGTCCCACCTCTCCAGGTTCAAGGCAACTTTCCTACAGCCAAACCACTCATGGGAATCCCAGGGGATGGTACACCGTGTGATCGGGAAAGCTTTCGAAAGCGCACCTCATTTTTCACCTCCGGGTGCTAGCGTCCGCCATTCCAGCCGCTTGACTAACAATTCCCCCACTTGCAGGATCAGCGTCTTGACACTCCTCTTTCGTAGTCTCTGCAAGTGGTCCGAAGGATGAACTGGATGAGGGGCAACCAATGAGAGACCAGCTGGCGGTGTTCGGACAGGCCCACGTCACTCTAATTTCCCATCACGAAGAGGAATTCACCAAAGGCTCGGCCTGCCTCGCCGCAAGCACAACAGGGCCTGAAGCAATCTTGCGCTATTGCGGCCAGCTCACACCAAAGCGAGCTGCCAAACGGAGCTCTGGGGCACTGCACTTCACAAACCTGCCGAGCTCTAAATGATAACACTCGTCCAAAAACATACTGAGGTAAGGCCACGAAGGGGATTTGAACGCAAGGCAGAATTGCACGAAACGGAGTTCAGGAGGTAGATGGGAATGGCCTTCCCAGCACAGGAAAAGCGGCAGAACGTGGACAATGATGCAGTTGGCCAAAAAGGGCGTATGCGTTTTTTCCTGAATATATTCAGGAAAAAACGCATACGCCCTTTTTGGCCAACCAAGCACCCGGGGAGAGCAAATCGGCACTACAAAGAAATCTAACTCCCCCCCACCGGGCAAAAGAGCCATCCGGAAAATGTCTAAAAACCAGAAAGGCAGGACAGGCCAAGGAGATAAGGGAGCCTTGTTCAGTTGCCGGGAGGGACGCAAAATGCCAACAGCCACTCTGGAGAAGCGTATGCTCGTTCCTAACACACGTACAGAACAGAACCACAGAGCATAGGGCACCTCCACACGTGGGCCTATATCTTGGGAAAACTAAAAATCAACCAGACGCAGGCACCCCAAAGTTTAGGGCTTCTCTCTTTACAACAACCTCGACTTCGGGACACCCTTCATATGCCGGGGAAGAGAGAAATGGACCAAGAATTTGTGCTACTTAGGTACGATGGAATATCCCTCAGCCATGGAATCCATGTCATAAGGCTGGTTCCAGCATAATGAGTGGGTTGAGGTACGATGATGCTAAGTGAAATCTGTCCCACAGAAAATGAAACTTGGGATATCACTTAGAGAGGGAATGTAAAAATCGCTAACCATGAACCGAATGACAAAAGAGAACAGACTCACGCTTTTCGAAAACACACTTAGGCCTGCTTAAGCGGAAAGGTGAGGTGGCGTGATGCATAAAACACGACTTGGAAATGAGCACAGATACCGGTCGGAAAAGCAAATATATAATAGACAGCACCTACTCCTTGCTCAGTGAACAGGACTCAACAGCTCCTATTCATCACAGAAGAATATATCAGACTCGTAAGCATCTGAAAACCTAAGTATTGATATCTCTCTGTAAGTGAATCAAGTGTGTGTCAAGCGGCATCAACACAGCACTGAAAATCAGCTAAAGCTCATTCTAAAAATACATTTCCAAAACACAGAAGAAAGAAGCACGGCGAGAGGGAGGGAAATTCTGCCAAAATGCGTTCAGGGGCTGTGATGCAACCAGGATTGACCACATCTACACCCACAGCGGCAGAAGACATAAGGCTGGATACTCCTCAGGCTGAGAGGATTGCTGAGGTTGGAGGAGCAAAGGCAGAGCCTCTAGAGTTATACTGCGTGCTACCCATTCCATGGGTCCCACCTCTCCAGGTTCAAGGCAACTTTCCTACAGCCAAACCACTCATGGGAATCCCAGGGGATGGTACACCGTGTGATCGGGAAAGCTTTCGAAAGCGCACCTCATTTTTCACCTCCGGGTGCTAGCGTCCGCCATTCCAGCCGCTTGACTAACAATTCCCCCACTTGCAGGATCAGCGTCTTGACACTCCTCTTTCGTAGTCTCTGCAAGTGGTCCGAAGGATGAACTGGATGAGGGGCAACCAATGAGAGACCAGCTGGCGGTGTTCGGACAGGCCCACGTCACTCTAATTTCCCATCACGAAGAGGAATTCACCAAAGGCTCGGCCTGCCTCGCCGCAAGCACAACAGGGCCTGAAGCAATCTTGCGCTATTGCGGCCAGCTCACACCAAAGCGAGCTGCCAAACGGAGCTCTGGGGCACTGCACTTCACAAACCTGCCGAGCTCTAAATGATAACACTCGTCCAAAAACATACTGAGGTAAGGCCACGAAGGGGATTTGAACGCAAGGCAGAATTGCACGAAACGGAGTTCAGG
The DNA here is from genome assembly GCF_026419965.1 of Kogia breviceps. NCBI lineage: Eukaryota > Metazoa > Chordata > Mammalia > Artiodactyla > Physeteridae > Kogia > Kogia breviceps. Next base: position 93,523,377 of record NC_081318.1, on the reverse strand, counting down.
AGGTAGATGGGAATGGCCTTCCCAGCACAGGAAAAGCGGCAGAACGTGGACAATGATGCAGTTGGCCAAAAAGGGCGTATGCGTTTTTTCCTGAATATATTCAGGAAAAAACGCATACGCCCTTTTTGGCCAACCAAGCACCCGGGGAGAGCAAATCGGCACTACAAAGAAATCTCACTCCCCCCCGCCCCCCCGGGGAAAAGAGCCATCCGGAAAATGTCTAAAAACCAGAAAGGCAGGACAGGCCAAGGAGATAAGGGAGCCTTGTTCAGTTGCCGGGAGGGACGCAAAATGCCAACAGCCACTCTGGAGAAGCGTATGCTCGTTCCTAACACACGTACAGAACAGAACCACAGAGCATAGGGCACCTCCACACGTGGGCCTATATCTTGGGAAAACTAAAAATCAACCAGACGCAGGCACCCCAAAGTTTAGGGCTTCTCTCTTTACAACAACCTCGACTTCGGGACACCCTTCATCTGCCGGGGAAGAGAGAAATGGACCAAGAATTTGTGCTACTTAGGTACGATGGAATATCCCTCAGCCATGGAATCCATGTCATAAGGCTGGTTCCAGCATAATGAGTGGATTGAGGTACGATGATGCTAAGTGAAATCTGTCCCACAGAAAAAGAAACTTGGGATATCACTTAGAGAGGGAATGTACAAATCGCTACCCACGACCCGAATGACAAAAGAGAACAGACTCACGCTTTTCGAAAACACACGTAGGCCTGCTTAAGCGGAAAGGTGAGGTGGCGTGATGCATAAAACACGACTTGGAAATGAGCACAGATACCGGTCGGAAAAGCAAATATATAATAGACACCACCTACTCCTTGCTCAGTGAACAGGACTCAACAGCTCCTATTCATCACAGAAGAATATATCAGACTCGTAAGCATCTGAAAACCTAAGTATTGATATCTCTCTGTAAGTGAATCAAGTGTGTGTCAAGCGGCATCAACACAGCACTGAAAATCAGCTAAAGCTCATTCTAAAAATACATTTCCAAAACACAGAAGAAAGAAGCACGGCGAGAGGGAGGGAAATTCTGCCAAAATGCGTTCAGGGGCTGTGATGCAACCAGGATTGACCACATCTACACCCACAGCGGCATAAGACATAAGGCTGGATACTCCTCAGGCTGAGAGGATTGCTGAGGTTGGAGGAGCAAAGGCAGAGCCTCTAGAGTTATACTGCGTGCTACCCATTCCATGGGTCCCACCTCTCCAGGTTCAAGGCAACTTTCCTACAGCCAAACCACTCATGGGAATCCCAGGGGATGGTACACCGTGTGATCGGGAAAGCTTTCGAAAGCGCACCTCATTTTTCACCTCCGGGTGCTAGCGTCCGCCATTCCAGCCGCTTGACTAACAATTCCCCCACTTGCAGGATCAGCGTCTTGACACTCCTCTTTCGTAGTCTCTGCAAGTGGTCCGAAGGATGAACTGGATGAGGGGCAACCAATGAGAGACCAGCTGGCGGTGTTCGGACAGGCCCACGTCACTCTAATTTCCCATCACGAAGAGGAATTCACCAAAGGCTCGGCCTGCCTCGCCGCAAGCACAACAGGGCCTGAAGCAATCTTGCGCTATTGCGGCCAGCTCACACCAAAGCGAGCTGCCAAACGGAGCTCTGGGGCACTGCACTTCACAAACCTGCCGAGCTCTAAATGATAACACTCGTCCAAAAACATACTGAGGTAAGGCCACGAAGGGGATTTGAACGCAAGGCAGAATTGCACGAAACGGAGTTCAGGAGGTAGATGGGAATGGCCTTCCCAGCACAGGAAAAGCGGCAGAACGTGGACAATGATGCAGTTGGCCAAAAAGGGCGTATGCGTTTTTTCCTGAATATATTCAGGAAAAAACGCATACGCCCTTTTTGGCCAACCAAGCACCCGGGGAGAGCAAATCGGCACTACAAAGAAATCTCACTCCCCCCCGCCCCCCCGGGGAAAAGAGCCATCCGGAAAATGTCTAAAAACCAGAAAGGCAGGACAGGCCAAGGAGATAAGGTAGCCTTGTTCAGTTGCCGGGAGGGACGCAAAATGCCAACAGCCACTCTGGAGAAGCGTATGCTCGTTCCTAACACACGTACAGAACAGAACCACAGAGCATAGGGCACCTCCACACGTGGGCCTATATCTTGGGAAAACTAAAAATCAACCAGACGCAGGCACCCCAAAGTTTAGGGCTTTTCTCTTTACAACAACCTCGACTTCGGGACACCCTTCATATGCCGGGGAAGAGAGAAATGGACCAAGAATTTGTGCTACTTAGGTACGATGGAATATCCCTCAGCCATGGAATCCATGTCATAAGGCTGGTTCCAGCATAATGAGTGGATTGAGGTACGATGATGCTAAGTGAAATCTGTCCCACAGAAAAAGAAACTTGGGATATCACTTAGAGAGGGAATGTACAAATCGCTACCCACGACCCGAATGACAAAAGAGAACAGACTCACGCTTTTCGAAAACACACGTAGGCCTGCTTAAGCGGAAAGGTGAGGTGGCGTGATGCATAAAACACGACTTGGAAATGAGCACAGATACCGGTCGGAAAAGCAAATATATAATAGACACCACCTACTCCTTGCTCAGTGAACAGGACTCAACAGCTCCTATTCATCACAGAAGAATATATCAGACTCGTAAGCATCTGAAAACCTAAGTATTGATATCTCTCTGTAAGTGAATCAAGTGTGTGTCAAGCGGCATCAACACAGCACTGAAAATCAGCTAAAGCTCATTCTAAAAATACATTTCCAAAACACAGAAGAAAGAAGCACGGCGAGAGGGAGGGAAATTCTGCCAAAATGCGTTCAGGGGCTGTGATGCAACCAGGATTGACCACATCTACACCCACAGCGGCATAAGACATAAGGCTGGATACTCCTCAGGCTGAGAGGATTGCTGAGGTTGGAGGAGCAAAGGCAGAGCCTCTAGAGTTATACTGCGTGCTACCCATTCCATGGGTCCCACCTCTCCAGGTTCAAGGCAACTTTCCTACAGCCAAACCACTCACGGGAATCCCAGGGGATGGTACACCGTGTGATCGGGAAAGCTTTCGAAAGCGCACCTCATTTTTCACCTCCGGGTGCTAGCGTCCGCCATTCCAGCCGCTTGACTAACAATTCCCCCACTTGCAGGATCAGCGTCTTGACACTCCTCTTTCGTAGTCTCTGCAAGTGGTCCGAAGGATGAACTGGATGAGGGGCAACCAATGAGAGACCAGCTGGCGGTGTTCGGACAGGCCCACGTCACTCTAATTTCCCATCACGAAGAGGAATTCACCAAAGGCTCGGCCTGCCTCGCCGCAAGCACAACAGGGCCTGAAGCAATCTTGCGCTATTGCGGCCAGCTCACACCAAAGCGAGCTGCCAAACGGAGCTCTGGGGCACTGCACTTCACAAACCTGCCGAGCTCTAAATGATAACACTCGTCCAAAAACATACTGAGGTAAGGCCACGAAGGGGATTTGAACGCAAGGCAGAATTGCACGAAACGGAGTTCAGGAGGTAGATGGGAATGGCCTTCCCAGCACAGGAAAAGCGGCAGAACGTGGACAATGATGCAGTTGGCCAAAAAGGGCGTATGCGTTTTTTCCTGAATATATTCAGGAAAAAACGCATACGCCCTTTTTGGCCAACCAAGCACCCGGGGAGAGCAAATCGGCACTACAAAGAAATCTCACTCCCCCCCCCCCCCCCCGGGCAAAAGAGCCATCCGGAAAATGTCTAAAAACCAGAAAGGCAGGACAGGCCAAGGAGATAAGGGAGCCTTGTTCAGTTGCCGGGAGGGACGCAAAATGCCAACAGCCACTCTGGAGAAGCGTATGCTCGTTCCTAAAACACGTACAGAACAGAACCACAGAGCATAGGGCACCTCCACACGTGGGCCTATACCTTGGGAAAACTAAAAATCAACCAGACGCAGGCACCCCAAAGTTTAGGGCTTCTCTCTTTACAACAACCTCGACTTCGGGACACCCTTCATATGCCGGGGAAGAGAGAAATGGACCAAGAATTTGTGCTACTTAGGTACGATGGAATATCCCTCAGCCATGGAATCCATGTCATAAGGCTGGTTCCAGCATAATGACTGGATTGAGGTACGATGATGCTAAGTGAAATCTGTCCCACAGAAAAAGAAACTTGGGATATCACTTAGAGAGGGAATGTACAAATCGCTACCCACGACCCGAATGACAACAGAGAACAGACTCACGCTTTTCGAAAACACACGTAGGCCTGCTTAAGCGGAAAGGTGAGGTGGCGTGATGCATAAAACACGACTTGGAAATGAGCACAGATACCGGTCGGAAAAGCAAATATATAATAGACACCACCTACTCCTTGCTCAGTGAACAGGACTCAACAGCTCCTATTCATCACAGAAGAATATATCAGACTCGTAAGCATCTGAAAACCTAAGTATTGATATCTCTCTGTAAGTGAATCAAGTGTGTGTCAAGCGGCATCAACACAGCACTGAAAATCAGCTAAAGCTCATTCTAAAAATACATTTCCAAAACACAGAAGAAAGAAGCACGGCGAGAGGGAGGGAAATTCTGCCAAAATGCGTTCAGGGGCTGTGATGCAACCAGGATTGACCACATCTACACCCACAGCGGCAGAAGACATAAGGCTGGAAACTCCTCAGGCTGAGAGGATTGCTGAGGTTGGAGGAGCAAAGGCAGAGCCTCTAGAGTTATACTGCGTGCTACCCATTCCATGGGTCCCACCTCTCCAGGTTCAAGGCAACTTTCCTACAGCCAAACCACTCATGGGAATCCCAGGGGATGGTACACCGTGTGATCGGGAAAGCTTTCGAAAGCGCACCTCATTTTTCACCTCCGGGTGCTAGCGTCCGCCATTCCAGCCGCTTGACTAACAATTCCCCCACTTGCAGGATCAGCGTCTTGACACTCCTCTTTCGTAGTCTCTGCAAGTGGTCCGAAGGATGAACTGGATGAGGGGCAACCAATGAGAGACCAGCTGGCGGTGTTCGGACAGGCCCACGTCACTCTAATTTCCCATCACGAAGAGGAATTCACCAAAGGCTCGGCCTGCCTCGCCGCAAGCACAACAGGGCCTGAAGCAATCTTGCGCTATTGCGGCCAGCTCACACCAAAGCGAGCTGCCAAACGGAGCTCTGGGGCACTGCACTTCACAAACCTGCCGAGCTCTAAATGATAACACTCGTCCAAAAACATACTGAGGTAAGGCCACGAAGGGGATTTGAACGCAAGGCAGAATTGCACGAAACGGAGTTCAGGAGGTAGATGGGAATGGCCTTCCCAGCACAGGAAAAGCGGCAGAACGTGGACAATGATGCAGTTGGCCAAAAAGGGCGTATGCGTTTTTTCCTGAATATATTCAGGAAAAAACGCATACGCCCTTTTTGGCCAACCAAGCACCCGGGGAGAGCAAATCGGCACTACAAAGAAATCTCACTCCCCCCCGCCCCCCCGGGGAAAAGAGCCATCCGGAAAATGTCTAAAAACCAGAAAGGCAGGACAGGCCAAGGAGATAAGGGAGCCTTGTTCAGTTGCCGGGAGGGACGCAAAATGCCAACAGCCACTCTGGAGAAGCGTATGCTCGTTCCTAACACACGTACAGAACAGAACCACAGAGCATAGGGCACCTCCACACGTGGGCCTATATCTTGGGAAAACTAAAAATCAACCAGACGCAGGCACCCCAAAGTTTAGGGCTTCTCTCTTTACAACAACCTCGACTTCGGGACACCCTTCATATGCCGGGGAAGAGAGAAATGGACCAAGAATTTGTGCTACTTAGGTACGATGGAATATCCCTCAGCCATGGAATCCATGTCATAAGGCTGGTTCCAGCATAATGACTGGATTGAGGTACGATGATGCTAAGTGAAATCTGTCCCACAGAAAAAGAAACTTGGGATATCACTTAGAGAGGGAATGTACAAATCGCTACCCACGACCCGAATGACAACAGAGAACAGACTCACGCTTTTCGAAAACACACGTAGGCCTGCTTAAGCGGAAAGGTGAGGTGGCGTGATGCATAAAACACGACTTGGAAATGAGCACAGATACCGGTCGGAAAAGCAAATATATAATAGACAGCACCTACTCCTTGCTCAGTGAACAGGACTCAACAGCTCCTATTCATCACAGAAGAATATATCAGACTCGTAAGCATCTGAAAACCTAAGTATTGATATCTCTCTGTAAGTGAATCAAGTGTGTGTCAAGCGGCATCAACACAGCACTGAAAATCAGCTAAAGCTCATTCTAAAAATACATTTCCAAAACACAGAAGAAAGAAGCACGGCGAGAGGGAGGGAAATTCTGCCAAAATGCGTTCAGGGGCTGTGATGCAACCAGGATTGACCACATCTACACCCACAGCGGCATAAGACATAAGGCTGGATACTCCTCAGGCTGAGAGGATTGCTGAGGTTGGAGGAGCAAAGGCAGAGCCTCTAGAGTTATACTGCGTGCTACCCATTCCATGGGTCCCACCTCTCCAGGTTCAAGGCAACTTTCCTACAGCCAAACCACTCATGGGAATCCCAGGGGATGGTACACCGTGTGATCGGGAAAGCTTTCGAAAGCGCACCTCATTTTTCACCTCCGGGTGCTAGCGTCCGCCATTCCAGCCGCTTGACTAACAATTCCCCCACTTGCAGGATCAGCGTCTTGACACTCCTCTTTCGTAGTCTCTGCAAGTGGTCCGAAGGATGAACTGGATGAGGGGCAACCAATGAGAGACCAGCTGGCGGTGTTCGGACAGGCCCACGTCACTCTAATTTCCCATCACGAAGAGGAATTCACCAAAGGCTCGGCCTGCCTCGCCGCAAGCACAACAGGGCCTGAAGCAATCTTGCGCTATTGCGGCCAGCTCACACCAAAGCGAGCTGCCAAACGGAGCTCTGGGGCACTGCACTTCACAAACCTGCCGAGCTCTAAATGATAACACTCGTCCAAAAACATACTGAGGTAAGGCCACGAAGGGGATTTGAACGCAAGGCAGAATTGCACGAAACGGAGTTCAGGAGGTAGATGGGAATGGCCTTCCCAGCACAGGAAAAGCGGCAGAACGTGGACAATGATGCAGTTGGCCAAAAAGGGCGTATGCGTTTTTTCCTGAATATATTCAGGAAAAAACGCATACGCCCTTTTTGGCCAACCAAGCACCCGGGGAGAGCAAATCGGCACTACAAAGAAATCTCACTCCCCCCCGCCCCCCCGGGGAAAAGAGCCATCCGGAAAATGTCTAAAAACCAGAAAGGCAGGACAGGCCAAGGAGATAAGGGAGCCTTGTTCAGTTGCCGGGAGGGACGCAAAATGCCAACAGCCACTCTGGAGAAGCGTATGCTCGTTCCTAAAACACGTACAGAACAGAACCACAGAGCATAGGGCACCTCCCCACGTGGGCCTATATCTTGGGAAAACTAAAAATCAACCAGACGCAGGCACCCCAAAGTTTAGGGCTTCTCTCTTTACAACAACCTCGACTTCGGGACACCCTTCATATGCCGGGGAAGAGAGAAATGGACCAAGAATTTGTGCTACTTAGGTACGATGGAATATCCCTCAGCCATGGAATCCATGTCATAAGGCTGGTTCCAGCATAATGAGTGGATTGAGGTACGATGATGCTAAGTGAAATCTGTCCCACAGAAAAAGAAACTTGGGATATCACTTAGAGAGGGAATGTACAAATCGCTACCCACGACCCGAATGACAACAGAGAACAGACTCACGCTTTTCGAAAACACACGTAGGCCTGCTTAAGCGGAAAGGTGAGGTGGCGTGATGCATAAAACACGACTTGGAAATGAGCACAGATACTGGTCGGAAAAGCAAATATATAATAGACACCACCTACTGCTTGCTCAGTGAACAGGACTCAACAGATCCTATTCATCACAGAAGAATATATCAGACTCGTAAGCATCTGAAAACCTAAGTATTGATATCTCTCTGTAAGTGAATCAAGTGTGTGTCAAGCGGCATCAACACAGCACTGAAAATCAGCTAAAGCTCATTCTAAAAATACATTTCCAAAACACAGAAGAAAGAAGCACGGCGAGAGGGAGGGAAATTCTGCCAAAATGCGTTCAGGGGCTGTGATGCAACCAGGATTGACCACATCTACACCCACAGCGGCATAAGACATAAGGCTGGATACTCCTCAGGCTGAGAGGATTGCTGAGGTTGGAGGAGCAAAGGCAGAGCCTCTAGAGTTATACTGCGTGCTACCCATTCCATGGGTCCCACCTCTCCAGGTTCAAGGCAACTTTCCTACAGCCAAACCACTCATGGGAATCCCAGGGGATGGTACACCGTGTGATCGGGAAAGCTTTCGAAAGCGCACCTCATTTTTCACCTCCGGGTGCTAGCGTCCGCCATTCCAGCCGCTTGACTAACAATTCCCCCACTTGCAGGATCAGCGTCTTGACACTCCTCTTTCGTAGTCTCTGCAAGTGGTCCGAAGGATGAACTGGATGAGGGGCAACCAATGAGAGACCAGCTGGCGGTGTTCGGACAGGCCCACGTCACTCTAATTTCCCATCACGAAGAGGAATTCACCAAAGGCTCGGCCTGCCTCGCCGCAAGCACAACAGGGCCTGAAGCAATCTTGCGCTATTGCGGCCAGCTCACACCAAAGCGAGCTGCCAAACGGAGCTCTGGGGCACTGCACTTCACAAACCTGCCGAGCTCTAAATGATAACACTCGTCCAAAAACATACTGAGGTAAGGCCACGAAGGGGATTTGAACGCAAGGCAGAATTGCACGAAACGGAGTTCAGGAGGTAGATGGGAATGGCCTTCCCAGCACAGGAAAAGCGGCAGAACGTGGACAATGATGCAGTTGGCCAAAAAGGGCGTATGCGTTTTTTCCTGAATATATTCAGGAAAAAACGCATACGCCCTTTTTGGCCAACCAAGCACCCGGGGAGAGCAAATCGGCACTACAAAGAAATCTCACTCCCCCCCCCCCCCCGGGCAAAAGAGCCATCCGGAAAATGTCTAAAAACCAGAAAGGCAGGACAGGCCAAGGAGATAAGGGAGCCTTGTTCAGTTGCCGGGAGGGACGCAAAATGCCAACAGCCACTCTGGAGAAGCGTATGCTCGTTCCTAAAACACGTACAGAACAGAACCACAGAGCATAGGGCACCTCCACACGTGGGCCTATACCTTGGGAAAACTAAAAATCAACCAGACGCAGGCACCCCAAAGTTTAGGGCTTCTCTCTTTACAACAACCTCGACTTCGGGACACCCTTCATATGCCGGGGAAGAGAGAAATGGACCAAGAATTTGTGCTACTTAGGTACGATGGAATATCCCTCAGCCATGGAATCCATGTCATAAGGCTGGTTCCAGCATAATGACTGGATTGAGGTACGATGATGCTAAGTGAAATCTGTCCCACAGAAAAAGAAACTTGGGATATCACTTAGAGAGGGAATGTACAAATCGCTACCCACGACCCGAATGACAACAGAGAACAGACTCACGCTTTTCGAAAACACACGTAGGCCTGCTTAAGCGGAAAGGTGAGGTGGCGTGATGCATAAAACACGACTTGGAAATGAGCACAGATACCGGTCGGAAAAGCAAATATATAATAGACACCACCTACTCCTTGCTCAGTGAACAGGACTCAACAGCTCCTATTCATCACAGAAGAATATATCAGACTCGTAAGCATCTGAAAACCTAAGTATTGATATCTCTCTGTAAGTGAATCAAGTGTGTGTCAAGCGGCATCAACACAGCACTGAAAATCAGCTAAAGCTCATTCTAAAAATACATTTCCAAAACACAGAAGAAAGAAGCACGGCGAGAGGGAGGGAAATTCTGCCAAAATGCGTTCAGGGGCTGTGATGCAACCAGGATTGACCACATCTACACCCACAGCGGCATAAGACATAAGGCTGGATACTCCTCAGGCTGAGAGGATTGCTGAGGTTGGAGGAGCAAAGGCAGAGCCTCTAGAGTTATACTGCGTGCTACCCATTCCATGGGTCCCACCTCTCCAGGTTCAAGGCAACTTTCCTACAGCCAAACCACTCATGGGAATCCCAGGGGATGGTACACCGTGTGATCGGGAAAGCTTTCGAAAGCGCACCTCATTTTTCACCTCCGGGTGCTAGCGTCCGCCATTCCAGCCGCTTGACTAACAATTCCCCCACTTGCAGGATCAGCGTCTTGACACTCCTCTTTCGTAGTCTCTGCAAGTGGTCCGAAGGATGAACTGGATGAGGGGCAACCAATGAGAGACCAGCTGGCGGTGTTCGGACAGGCCCACGTCACTCTAATTTCCCATCACGAAGAGGAATTCACCAAAGGCTCGGCCTGCCTCGCCGCAAGCACAACAGGGCCTGAAGCAATCTTGCGCTATTGCGGCCAGCTCACACCAAAGCGAGCTGCCAAACGGAGCTCTGGGGCACTGCACTTCACAAACCTGCCGAGCTCTAAATGATAACACTCGTCCAAAAACATACTGAGGTAAGGCCACGAAGGGGATTTGAACGCAAGGCAGAATTGCACGAAACGGAGTTCAGGAGGTAGATGGGAATGGCCTTCCCAGCACAGGAAAAGCGGCAGAACGTGGACAATGATGCAGTTGGCCAAAAAGGGCGTATGCGTTTTTTCCTGAATATATTCAGGAAAAAACGCATACGCCCTTTTTGGCCAACCAAGCACCCGGGGAGAGCAAATCGGCACTACAAAGAAATCTCACTCCCCCCCGCCCCCCCGGGGAAAAGAGCCATCCGGAAAATGTCTAAAAACCAGAAAGGCAGGACAGGCCAAGGAGATAAGGGAGCCTTGTTCAGTTGCCGGGAGGGACGCAAAATGCCAACAGCCACTCTGGAGAAGCGTATGCTCGTTCCTAAAACACGTACAGAACAGAACCACAGAGCATAGGGCACCTCCCCACGTGGGCCTATATCTTGGGAAAACTAAAAATCAACCAGACGCAGGCACCCCAAAGTTTAGGGCTTCTCTCTTTACAACAACCTCGACTTCGGGACACCCTTCATATGCCGGGGAAGAGAGAAATGGACCAAGAATTTGTGCTACTTAGGTACGATGGAATATCCCTCAGCCATGGAATCCATGTCATAAGGCTGGTTCCAGCATAATGAGTGGCTTGAGGTACGATGATGCTAAGTGAAATCTGTCCCACAGAAAAAGAAACTTGGGATATCACTTAGAGAGGGAATGTACAAATCGCTACCCACGACCCGAATGACAAAAGAGAACAGACTCACGCTTTTCGAAAACACACGTAGGCCTGCTTAAGCGGAAAGGTGAGGTGGCGTGATGCATAAAACACGACTTGGAAATGAGCACAGATACCGGTCGGAAAAGCAAATATATAATAGACACCACCTACTCCTTGCTCAGTGAACAGGACTCAACAGCTCCTATTCATCACAGAAGAATATATCAGACTCGTAAGCATCTGAAAACCTAAGTATTGATATCTCTCTGTAAGTGAATCAAGTGTGTGTCAAGCGGCATCAACACAGCACTGAAAATCAGCTAAAGCTCATTCTAAAAATACATTTCCAAAACACAGAAGAAAGAAGCACGGCGAGAGGGAGGGAAATTCTGCCAAAATGCGTTCAGGGGCTGTGATGCAACCAGGATTGACCACATCTACACCCACAGCGGCATAAGACATAAGGCTGGATACTCCTCAGGCTGAGAGGATTGCTGAGGTTGGAGGAGCAAAGGCAGAGCCTCTAGAGTTATACTGCGTGCTACCCATTCCATGGGTCCCACCTCTCCAGGTTCAAGGCAACTTTCCTACAGCCAAACCACTCATGGGAATCCCAGGGGATGGTACACCGTGTGATCGGGAAAGCTTTCGAAAGCGCACCTCATTTTTCACCTCCGGGTGCTAGCGTCCGCCATTCCAGCCGCTTGACTAACAATTCCCCCACTTGCAGGATCAGCGTCTTGACACTCCTCTTTCGTAGTCTCTGCAAGTGGTCCGAAGGATGACCTGGATGAGGGGCAACCAATGAGAGACCAGCTGGCGGTGTTCGGACAGGCCCACGTCACTCTAATTTCCCATCACGAAGAGGAATTCACCAAAGGCTCGGCCTGCCTCGCCGCAAGCACAACAGGGCCTGAAGCAATCTTGCGCTATTGCGGCCAGCTCACACCAAAGCGAGCTGCCAAACGGAGCTCTGGGGCACTGCACTTCACAAACCTGCCGAGCTCTAAATGATAACACTCGTCCAAAAACATACTGAGGTAAGGCCACGAAGGGGATTTGAACGCAAGGCAGAATTGCACGAAACGGAGTTCAGGAGGTAGATGGGAATGGCCTTCCCAGCACAGGAAAAGCGGCAGAACGTGGACAATGATGCAGTTGGCCAAAAAGGGCGTATGCGTTTTTTCCTGAATATATTCAGGAAAAAACGCATACGCCCTTTTTGGCCAACCAAGCACCCGGGGAGAGCAAATCGGCACTACAAAGAAATCTCACTCCCCCCCACCCCCACGGGGAAAAGAGCCATCCGGAAAATGTCTAAAAACCAGAAAGGCAGGACAGGCCAAGGAGATAAGGGAGCCTTGTTCAGTTGCCGGGAGGGACGCAAAATGCCAACAGCCACTCTGGAGAAGCGTATGCTCGTTCCTAAAACACGTACAGAACAGAACCACAGAGCATAGGGCACCTCCCCACGTGGGCCTATATCTTGGGAAAACTAAAAATCAACCAGACGCAGGCACCCCAAAGTTTAGGGCTTCTCTCTTTACAACAACCTCGACTTCGGGACACCCTTCATATGCCGGGGAAGAGAGAAATGGACCAAGAATTTGTGCTACTTAGGTACGATGGAATATCCCTCAGCCATGGAATCCATGTCATAAGGCTGGTTCCAGCATAATGAGTGGCTTGAGGTACGATGATGCTAAGTGAAATCTGTCCCACAGAAAAAGAAACTTGGGATATCACTTAGAGAGGGAATGTACAAATCGCTACCCACGACCCGAATGACAAAAGAGAACAGACTCACGCTTTTCGAAAACACACGTAGGCCTGCTTAAGCGGAAAGGTGAGGTGGCGTGATGCATAAAACACGACTTGGAAATGAGCACAGATACCGGTCGGAAAAGCAAATATATAATAGACACCACCTACTCCTTGCTCAGTGAACAGGACTCAACAGCTCCTATTCATCACAGAAGAATATATCAGACTCGTAAGCATCTGAAAACCTAAGTATTGATATCTCTCTGTAAGTGAATCAAGTGTGTGTCAAGCGGCATCAACACAGCACTGAAAATCAGCTAAAGCTCATTCTAAAAATACATTTCCAAAACACAGAAGAAAGAAGCACGGCGAGAGGGAGGGAAATTCTGCCAAAATGCGTTCAGGGGCTGTGATGCAACCAGGATTGACCACATCTACACCCACAGCGGCATAAGACATAAGGCTGGATACTCCTCAGGCTGAGAGGATTGCTGAGGTTGGAGGAGCAAAGGCAGAGCCTCTAGAGTTATACTGCGTGCTACCCATTCCATGGGTCCCACCTCTCCAGGTTCAAGGCAACTTTCCTACAGCCAAACCACTCATGGGAATCCCAGGGGATGGTACACCGTGTGATCGGGAAAGCTTTCGAAAGCGCACCTCATTTTTCACCTCCGGGTGCTAGCGTCCGCCATTCCAGCCGCTTGACTAACAATTCCCCCACTTGCAGGATCAGCGTCTTGACACTCCTCTTTCGTAGTCTCTGCAAGTGGTCCGAAGGATGAACTGGATGAGGGGCAACCAATGAGAGACCAGCTGGCGGTGTTCGGACAGGCCCACGTCACTCTAATTTCCCATCACGAAGAGGAATTCACCAAAGGCTCGGCCTGCCTCGCCGCAAGCACAACAGGGCCTGAAGCAATCTTGCGCTATTGCGGCCAGCTCACACCAAAGCGAGCTGCCAAACGGAGCTCTGGGGCACTGCACTTCACAAACCTGCCGAGCTCTAAATGATAACACTCGTCCAAAAACATACTGAGGTAAGGCCACGAAGGGGATTTGAACGCAAGGCAGAATTGCACGAAACGGAGTTCAGGAGGTAGATGGGAATGGCCTTCCCAGCACAGGAAAAGCGGCAGAACGTGGACAATGATGCAGTTGGCCAAAAAGGGCGTATGCGTTTTTTCCTGAATATATTCAGGAAAAAACGCATACGCCCTTTTTGGCCAACCAAGCACCCGGGGAGAGCAAATCGGCACTACAAAGAAATCTCACTCCCCCCCCCCCCCGGGCAAAAGAGCCATCCGGAAAATGTCTAAAAACCAGAAAGGCAGGACAGGCCAAGGAGATAAGGGAGCCTTGTTCAGTTGCCGGGAGGGACGCAAAATGCCAACAGCCACTCTGGAGAAGCGTATGCTCGTTCCTAAAACACGTACAGAACAGAACCACAGAGCATAGGGCACCTCCACACGTGGGCCTATACCTTGGGAAAACTAAAAATCAACCAGACGCAGGCACCCCAAAGTTTAGGGCTTCTCTCTTTACAACAACCTCGACTTCGGGACACCCTTCATATGCCGGGGAAGAGAGAAATGGACCAAGAATTTGTGCTACTTAGGTACGATGGAATATCCCTCAGCCATGGAATCCATGTCATAAGGCTGGTTCCAGCATAATGACTGGATTGAGGTACGATGATGCTAAGTGAAATCTGTCCCACAGAAAAAGAAACTTGGGATATCACTTAGAGAGGGAATGTACAAATCGCTACCCACGACCCGAATGACAACAGAGAACAGACTCACGCTTTTCGAAAACACACGTAGGCCTGCTTAAGCGGAAAGGTGAGGTGGCGTGATGCATAAAACACGACTTGGAAATGAGCACAGATACCGGTCGGAAAAGCAAATATATAATAGACACCACCTACTCCTTGCTCAGTGAACAGGACTCAACAGCTCCTATTCATCACAGAAGAATATATCAGACTCGTAAGCATCTGAAAACCTAAGTATTGATATCTCTCTGTAAGTGAATCAAGTGTGTGTCAAGCGGCATCAACACAGCACTGAAAATCAGCTAAAGCTCATTCTAAAAATACATTTCCAAAACACAGAAGAAAGAAGCACGGCGAGAGGGAGGGAAATTCTGCCAAAATGCGTTCAGGGGCTGTGATGCAACCAGGATTGACCACATCTACACCCACAGCGGCAGAAGACATAAGGCTGGAAACTCCTCAGGCTGAGAGGATTGCTGAGGTTGGAGGAGCAAAGGCAGAGCCTCTAGAGTTATACTGCGTGCTACCCATTCCATGGGTCCCACCTCTCCAGGTTCAAGGCAACTTTCCTACAGCCAAACCACTCATGGGAATCCCAGGGGATGGTACACCGTGTGATCGGGAAAGCTTTCGAAAGCGCACCTCATTTTTCACCTCCGGGTGCTAGCGTCCGCCATTCCAGCCGCTTGACTAACAATTCCCCCACTTGCAGGATCAGCGTCTTGACACTCCTCTTTCGTAGTCTCTGCAAGTGGTCCGAAGGATGAACTGGATGAGGGGCAACCAATGAGAGACCAGCTGGCGGTGTTCGGACAGGCCCACGTCACTCTAATTTCCCATCACGAAGAGGAATTCACCAAAGGCTCGGCCTGCCTCGCCGCAAGCACAACAGGGCCTGAAGCAATCTTGCGCTATTGCGGCCAGCTCACACCAAAGCGAGCTGCCAAACGGAGCTCTGGGGCACTGCACTTCACAAACCTGCCGAGCTCTAAATGATAACACTCGTCCAAAAACATACTGAGGTAAGGCCACGAAGGGGATTTGAACGCAAGGCAGAATTGCACGAAACGGAGTTCAGGAGGTAGATGGGAATGGCCTTCCCAGCACAGGAAAAGCGGCAGAACGTGGACAATGATGCAGTTGGCCAAAAAGGGCGTATGCGTTTTTTCCTGAATATATTCAGGAAAAAACGCATACGCCCTTTTTGGCCAACCAAGCACCCGGGGAGAGCAAATCGGCACTACAAAGAAATCTCACTCCCCCCCGCCCCCCCGGGGAAAAGAGCCATCCGGAAAATGTCTAAAAACCAGAAAGGCAGGACAGGCCAAGGAGATAAGGGAGCCTTGTTCAGTTGCCGGGAGGGACGCAAAATGCCAACAGCCACTCTGGAGAAGCGTATGCTCGTTCCTAACACACGTACAGAACAGAACCACAGAGCATAGGGCACCTCCACACGTGGGCCTATATCTTGGGAAAACTAAAAATCAACCAGACGCAGGCACCCCAAAGTTTAGGGCTTCTCTCTTTACAACAACCTCGACTTCGGGACACCCTTCATATGCCGGGGAAGAGAGAAATGGACCAAGAATTTGTGCTACTTAGGTACGATGGAATATCCCTCAGCCATGGAATCCATGTCATAAGGCTGGTTCCAGCATAATGACTGGATTGAGGTACGATGATGCTAAGTGAAATCTGTCCCACAGAAAAAGAAACTTGGGATATCACTTAGAGAGGGAATGTACAAATCGCTACCCACGACCCGAATGACAACAGAGAACAGACTCACGCTTTTCGAAAACACACGTAGGCCTGCTTAAGCGGAAAGGTGAGGTGGCGTGATGCATAAAACACGACTTGGAAATGAGCACAGATACCGGTCGGAAAAGCAAATATATAATAGACAGCACCTACTCCTTGCTCAGTGAACAGGACTCAACAGCTCCTATTCATCACAGAAGAATATATCAGACTCGTAAGCATCTGAAAACCTAAGTATTGATATCTCTCTGTAAGTGAATCAAGTGTGTGTCAAGCGGCATCAACACAGCACTGAAAATCAGCTAAAGCTCATTCTAAAAATACATTTCCAAAACACAGAAGAAAGAAGCACGGCGAGAGGGAGGGAAATTCTGCCAAAATGCGTTCAGGGGCTGTGATGCAACCAGGATTGACCACATCTACACCCACAGCGGCATAAGACATAAGGCTGGATACTCCTCAGGCTGAGAGGATTGCTGAGGTTGGAGGAGCAAAGGCAGAGCCTCTAGAGTTATACTGCGTGCTACCCATTCCATGGGTCCCACCTCTCCAGGTTCAAGGCAACTTTCCTACAGCCAAACCACTCATGGGAATCCCAGGGGATGGTACACCGTGTGATCGGGAAAGCTTTCGAAAGCGCACCTCATTTTTCACCTCCGGGTGCTAGCGTCCGCCATTCCAGCCGCTTGACTAACAATTCCCCCACTTGCAGGATCAGCGTCTTGACACTCCTCTTTCGTAGTCTCTGCAAGTGGTCCGAAGGATGAACTGGATGAGGGGCAACCAATGAGAGACCAGCTGGCGGTGTTCGGACAGGCCCACGTCACTCTAATTTCCCATCACGAAGAGGAATTCACCAAAGGCTCGGCCTGCCTCGCCGCAAGCACAACAGGGCCTGAAGCAATCTTGCGCTATTGCGGCCAGCTCACACCAAAGCGAGCTGCCAAACGGAGCTCTGGGGCACTGCACTTCACAAACCTGCCGAGCTCTAAATGATAACACTCGTCCAAAAACATACTGAGGTAAGGCCACGAAGGGGATTTGAACGCAAGGCAGAATTGCACGAAACGGAGTTCAGGAGGTAGATGGGAATGGCCTTCCCAGCACAGGAAAAGCGGCAGAACGTGGACAATGATGCAGTTGGCCAAAAAGGGCGTATGCGTTTTTTCCTGAATATATTCAGGAAAAAACGCATACGCCCTTTTTGGCCAACCAAGCACCCGGGGAGAGCAAATCGGCACTACAAAGAAATCTCACTCCCCCCCGCCCCCCCGGGGAAAAGAGCCATCCGGAAAATGTCTAAAAACCAGAAAGGCAGGACAGGCCAAGGAGATAAGGGAGCCTTGTTCAGTTGCCGGGAGGGACGCAAAATGCCAACAGCCACTCTGGAGAAGCGTATGCTCGTTCCTAAAACACGTACAGAACAGAACCACAGAGCATAGGGCACCTCCCCACGTGGGCCTATATCTTGGGAAAACTAAAAATCAACCAGACGCAGGCACCCCAAAGTTTAGGGCTTCTCTCTTTACAACAACCTCGACTTCGGGACACCCTTCATATGCCGGGGAAGAGAGAAATGGACCAAGAATTTGTGCTACTTAGGTACGATGGAATATCCCTCAGCCATGGAATCCATGTCATAAGGCTGGTTCCAGCATAATGAGTGGATTGAGGTACGATGATGCTAAGTGAAATCTGTCCCACAGAAAAAGAAACTTGGGATATCACTTAGAGAGGGAATGTACAAATCGCTACCCACGACCCGAATGACAACAGAGAACAGACTCACGCTTTTCGAAAACACACGTAGGCCTGCTTAAGCGGAAAGGTGAGGTGGCGTGATGCATAAAACACGACTTGGAAATGAGCACAGATACTGGTCGGAAAAGCAAATATATAATAGACACCACCTACTGCTTGCTCAGTGAACAGGACTCAACAGCTCCTATTCATCACAGAAGAATATATCAGACTCGTAAGCATCTGAAAACCTAAGTATTGATATCTCTCTGTAAGTGAATCAAGTGTGTGTCAAGCGGCATCAACACAGCACTGAAAATCAGCTAAAGCTCATTCTAAAAATACATTTCCAAAACACAGAAGAAAGAAGCACGGCGAGAGGGAGGGAAATTCTGCCAAAATGCGTTCAGGGGCTGTGATGCAACCAGGATTGACCACATCTACACCCACAGCGGCATAAGACATAAGGCTGGATACTCCTCAGGCTGAGAGGATTGCTGAGGTTGGAGGAGCAAAGGCAGAGCCTCTAGAGTTATACTGCGTGCTACCCATTCCATGGGTCCCACCTCTCCAGGTTCAAGGCAACTTTCCTACAGCCAAACCACTCATGGGAATCCCAGGGGATGGTACACCGTGTGATCGGGAAAGCTTTCGAAAGCGCACCTCATTTTTCACCTCCGGGTGCTAGCGTCCGCCATTCCAGCCGCTTGACTAACAATTCCCCCACTTGCAGGATCAGCGTCTTGACACTCCTCTTTCGTAGTCTCTGCAAGTGGTCCGAAGGATGAACTGGATGAGGGGCAACCAATGAGAGACCAGCTGGCGGTGTTCGGACAGGCCCACGTCACTCTAATTTCCCATCACGAAGAGGAATTCACCAAAGGCTCGGCCTGCCTCGCCGCAAGCACAACAGGGCCTGAAGCAATCTTGCGCTATTGCGGCCAGCTCACACCAAAGCGAGCTGCCAAACGGAGCTCTGGGGCACTGCACTTCACAAACCTGCCGAGCTCTAAATGATAACACTCGTCCAAAAACATACTGAGGTAAGGCCACGAAGGGGATTTGAACGCAAGGCAGAATTGCACGAAACGGAGTTCAGGAGGTAGATGGGAATGGCCTTCCCAGCACAGGAAAAGCGGCAGAACGTGGACAATGATGCAGTTGGCCAAAAAGGGCGTATGCGTTTTTTCCTGAATATATTCAGGAAAAAACGCATACGCCCTTTTTGGCCAACCAAGCACCCGGGGAGAGCAAATCGGCACTACAAAGAAATCTCACTCCCCCCCCCCCCCCGGGCAAAAGAGCCATCCGGAAAATGTCTAAAAACCAGAAAGGCAGGACAGGCCAAGGAGATAAGGGAGCCTTGTTCAGTTGCCGGGAGGGACGCAAAATGCCAACAGCCACTCTGGAGAAGCGTATGCTCGTTCCTAAAACACGTACAGAACAGAACCACAGAGCATAGGGCACCTCCACACGTGGGCCTATACCTTGGGAAAACTAAAAATCAACCAGACGCAGGCACCCCAAAGTTTAGGGCTTCTCTCTTTACAACAACCTCGACTTCGGGACACCCTTCATATGCCGGGGAAGAGAGAAATGGACCAAGAATTTGTGCTACTTAGGTACGATGGAATATCCCTCAGCCATGGAATCCATGTCATAAGGCTGGTTCCAGCATAATGACTGGATTGAGGTACGATGATGCTAAGTGAAATCTGTCCCACAGAAAAAGAAACTTGGGATATCACTTAGAGAGGGAATGTACAAATCGCTACCCACGACCCGAATGACAACAGAGAACAGACTCACGCTTTTCGAAAACACACGTAGGCCTGCTTAAGCGGAAAGGTGAGGTGGCGTGATGCATAAAACCCGACTTGGAAATGAGCACAGATACCGGTCGGAAAAGCAAATATATAATAGACACCACCTACTCCTTGCTCAGTGAACAGGACTCAACAGCTCCTATTCATCACAGAAGAATATATCAGACTCGTAAGCATCTGAAAACCTAAGTATTGATATCTCTCTGTAAGTGAATCAAGTGTGTGTCAAGCGGCATCAACACAGCACTGAAAATCAGCTAAAGCTCATTCTAAAAATACATTTCCAAAACACAGAAGAAAGAAGCACGGCGAGAGGGAGGGAAATTCTGCCAAAATGCGTTCAGGGGCTGTGATGCAACCAGGATTGACCACATCTACACCCACAGCGGCATAAGACATAAGGCTGGATACTCCTCAGGCTGAGAGGATTGCTGAGGTTGGAGGAGCAAAGGCAGAGCCTCTAGAGTTATACTGCGTGCTACCCATTCCATGGGTCCCACCTCTCCAGGTTCAAGGCAACTTTCCTACAGCCAAACCACTCATGGGAATCCCAGGGGATGGTACACCGTGTGATCGGGAAAGCTTTCGAAAGCGCACCTCATTTTTCACCTCCGGGTGCTAGCGTCCGCCATTCCAGCCGCTTGACTAACAATTCCCCCACTTGCAGGATCAGCGTCTTGACACTCCTCTTTCGTAGTCTCTGCAAGTGGTCCGAAGGATGAACTGGATGAGGGGCAACCAATGAGAGACCAGCTGGCGGTGTTCGGACAGGCCCACGTCACTCTAATTTCCCATCACGAAGAGGAATTCACCAAAGGCTCGGCCTGCCTCGCCGCAAGCACAACAGGGCCTGAAGCAATCTTGCGCTATTGCGGCCAGCTCACACCAAAGCGAGCTGCCAAACGGAGCTCTGGGGCACTGCACTTCACAAACCTGCCGAGCTCTAAATGATAACACTCGTCCAAAAACATACTGAGGTAAGGCCACGAAGGGGATTTGAACGCAAGGCAGAATTGCACGAAACGGAGTTCAGGAGGTAGATGGGAATGGCCTTCCCAGCACAGGAAAAGCGGCAGAACGTGGACAATGATGCAGTTGGCCAAAAAGGGCGTATGCGTTTTTTCCTGAATATATTCAGGAAAAAACGCATACGCCCTTTTTGGCCAACCAAGCACCCGGGGAGAGCAAATCGGCACTACAAAGAAATCTCACTCCCCCCCGCCCCCCCGGGGAAAAGAGCCATCCGGAAAATGTCTAAAAACCAGAAAGGCAGGACAGGCCAAGGAGATAAGGGAGCCTTGTTCAGTTGCCGGGAGGGACGCAAAATGCCAACAGCCACTCTGGAGAAGCGTATGCTCGTTCCTAAAACACGTACAGAACAGAACCACAGAGCATAGGGCACCTCCACACGTGGGCCTATATCTTGGGAAAACTAAAAATCAACCAGACGCAGGCACCCCAAAGTTTAGGGCTTCTCTCTTTACAACAACCTCGACTTCGGGACACCCTTCATATGCCGGGGAAGAGAGAAATGGACCAAGAATTTGTGCTACTTAGGTACGATGGAATATCCCTCAGCCATGGAATCCATGTCATAAGGCTGGTTCCAGCATAATGAGTGGCTTGAGGTACGATGATGCTAAGTGAAATCTGTCCCACAGAAAAAGAAACTTGGGATATCACTTAGAGAGGGAATGTACAAATCGCTACCCACGACCCGAATGACAAAAGAGAACAGACTCACGCTTTTCGAAAACACACGTAGGCCTGCTTAAGCGGAAAGGTGAGGTGGCGTGATGCATAAAACACGACTTGGAAATGAGCACAGATACCGGTCGGAAAAGCAAATATATAATAGACACCACCTACTCCTTGCTCAGTGAACAGGACTCAACAGCTCCTATTCATCACAGAAGAATATATCAGACTCGTAAGCATCTGAAAACCTAAGTATTGATATCTCTCTGTAAGTGAATCAAGTGTGTGTCAAGCGGCATCAACACAGCACTGAAAATCAGCTAAAGCTCATTCTAAAAATACATTTCCAAAACACAGAAGAAAGAAGCACGGCGAGAGGGAGGGAAATTCTGCCAAAATGCGTTCAGGGGCTGTGATGCAACCAGGATTGACCACATCTACACCCACAGCGGCATAAGACATAAGGCTGGATACTCCTCAGGCTGAGAGGATTGCTGAGGTTGGAGGAGCAAAGGCAGAGCCTCTAGAGTTATACTGCGTGCTACCCATTCCATGGGTCCCACCTCTCCAGGTTCAAGGCAACTTTCCTACAGCCAAACCACTCATGGGAATCCCAGGGGATGGTACACCGTGTGATCGGGAAAGCTTTCGAAAGCGCACCTCATTTTTCACCTCCGGGTGCTAGCGTCCGCCATTCCAGCCGCTTGACTAACAATTCCCCCACTTGCAGGATCAGCGTCTTGACACTCCTCTTTCGTAGTCTCTGCAAGTGGTCCGAAGGATGACCTGGATGAGGGGCAACCAATGAGAGACCAGCTGGCGGTGTTCGGACAGGCCCACGTCACTCTAATTTCCCATCACGAAGAGGAATTCACCAAAGGCTCGGCCTGCCTCGCCGCAAGCACAACAGGGCCTGAAGCAATCTTGCGCTATTGCGGCCAGCTCACACCAAAGCGAGCTGCCAAACGGAGCTCTGGGGCACTGCACTTCACAAACCTGCCGAGCTCTAAATGATAACACTCGTCCAAAAACATACTGAGGTAAGGCCACGAAGGGGATTTGAACGCAAGGCAGAATTGCACGAAACGGAGTTCAGGAGGTAGATGGGAATGGCCTTCCCAGCACAGGAAAAGCGGCAGAACGTGGACAATGATGCAGTTGGCCAAAAAGGGCGTATGCGTTTTTTCCTGAATATATTCAGGAAAAAACGCATACGCCCTTTTTGGCCAACCAAGCACCCGGGGAGAGCAAATCGGCACTACAAAGAAATCTCACTCCCCCCCACCCCCACGGGGAAAAGAGCCATCCGGAAAATGTCTAAAAACCAGAAAGGCAGGACAGGCCAAGGAGATAAGGGAGCCTTGTTCAGTTGCCGGGAGGGACGCAAAATGCCAACAGCCACTCTGGAGAAGCGTATGCTCGTTCCTAAAACACGTACAGAACAGAACCACAGAGCATAGGGCACCTCCCCACGTGGGCCTATATCTTGGGAAAACTAAAAATCAACCAGACGCAGGCACCCCAAAGTTTAGGGCTTCTCTCTTTACAACAACCTCGACTTCGGGACACCCTTCATATGCCGGGGAAGAGAGAAATGGACCAAGAATTTGTGCTACTTAGGTACGATGGAATATCCCTCAGCCATGGAATCCATGTCATAAGGCTGGTTCCAGCATAATGAGTGGCTTGAGGTACGATGATGCTAAGTGAAATCTGTCCCACAGAAAAAGAAACTTGGGATATCACTTAGAGAGGGAATGTACAAATCGCTACCCACGACCCGAATGACAAAAGAGAACAGACTCACGCTTTTCGAAAACACACGTAGGCCTGCTTAAGCGGAAAGGTGAGGTGGCGTGATGCATAAAACACGACTTGGAAATGAGCACAGATACCGGTCGGAAAAGCAAATATATAATAGACACCACCTACTCCTTGCTCAGTGAACAGGACTCAACAGCTCCTATTCATCACAGAAGAATATATCAGACTCGTAAGCATCTGAAAACCTAAGTATTGATATCTCTCTGTAAGTGAATCAAGTGTGTGTCAAGCGGCATCAACACAGCACTGAAAATCAGCTAAAGCTCATTCTAAAAATACATTTCCAAAACACAGAAGAAAGAAGCACGGCGAGAGGGAGGGAAATTCTGCCAAAATGCGTTCAGGGGCTGTGATGCAACCAGGATTGACCACATCTACACCCACAGCGGCATAAGACATAAGGCTGGATACTCCTCAGGCTGAGAGGATTGCTGAGGTTGGAGGAGCAAAGGCAGAGCCTCTAGAGTTATACTGCGTGCTACCCATTCCATGGGTCCCACCTCTCCAGGTTCAAGGCAACTTTCCTACAGCCAAACCACTCATGGGAATCCCAGGGGATGGTACACCGTGTGATCGGGAAAGCTTTCGAAAGCGCACCTCATTTTTCACCTCCGGGTGCTAGCGTCCGCCATTCCAGCCGCTTGACTAACAATTCCCCCACTTGCAGGATCAGCGTCTTGACACTCCTCTTTCGTAGTCTCTGCAAGTGGTCCGAAGGATGAACTGGATGAGGGGCAACCAATGAGAGACCAGCTGGCGGTGTTCGGACAGGCCCACGTCACTCTAATTTCCCATCACGAAGAGGAATTCACCAAAGGCTCGGCCTGCCTCGCCGCAAGCACAACAGGGCCTGAAGCAATCTTGCGCTATTGCGGCCAGCTCACACCAAAGCGAGCTGCCAAACGGAGCTCTGGGGCACTGCACTTCACAAACCTGCCGAGCTCTAAATGATAACACTCGTCCAAAAACATACTGAGGTAAGGCCACGAAGGGGATTTGAACGCAAGGCAGAATTGCACGAAACGGAGTTCAGGAGGTAGATGGGAATGGCCTTCCCAGCACAGGAAAAGCGGCAGAACGTGGACAATGATGCAGTTGGCCAAAAAGGGCGTATGCGTTTTTTCCTGAATATATTCAGGAAAAAACGCATACGCCCTTTTTGGCCAACCAAGCACCCGGGGAGAGCAAATCGGCACTACAAAGAAATCTCACTCCCCCCCCCCCCCGGGCAAAAGAGCCATCCGGAAAATGTCTAAAAACCAGAAAGGCAGGACAGGCCAAGGAGATAAGGGAGCCTTGTTCAGTTGCCGGGAGGGACGCAAAATGCCAACAGCCACTCTGGAGAAGCGTATGCTCGTTCCTAAAACACGTACAGAACAGAACCACAGAGCATAGGGCACCTCCACACGTGGGCCTATACCTTGGGAAAACTAAAAATCAACCAGACGCAGGCACCCCAAAGTTTAGGGCTTCTCTCTTTACAACAACCTCGACTTCGGGACACCCTTCATATGCCGGGGAAGAGAGAAATGGACCAAGAATTTGTGCTACTTAGGTACGATGGAATATCCCTCAGCCATGGAATCCATGTCATAAGGCTGGTTCCAGCATAATGACTGGATTGAGGTACGATGATGCTAAGTGAAATCTGTCCCACAGAAAAAGAAACTTGGGATATCACTTAGAGAGGGAATGTACAAATCGCTACCCACGACCCGAATGACAACAGAGAACAGACTCACGCTTTTCGAAAACACACGTAGGCCTGCTTAAGCGGAAAGGTGAGGTGGCGTGATGCATAAAACACGACTTGGAAATGAGCACAGATACCGGTCGGAAAAGCAAATATATAATAGACACCACCTACTCCTTGCTCAGTGAACAGGACTCAACAGCTCCTATTCATCACAGAAGAATATATCAGACTCGTAAGCATCTGAAAACCTAAGTATTGATATCTCTCTGTAAGTGAATCAAGTGTGTGTCAAGCGGCATCAACACAGCACTGAAAATCAGCTAAAGCTCATTCTAAAAATACATTTCCAAAACACAGAAGAAAGAAGCACGGCGAGAGGGAGGGAAATTCTGCCAAAATGCGTTCAGGGGCTGTGATGCAACCAGGATTGACCACATCTACACCCACAGCGGCATAAGACATAAGGCTGGATACTCCTCAGGCTGAGAGGATTGCTGAGGTTGGAGGAGCAAAGGCAGAGCCTCTAGAGTTATACTGCGTGCTACCCATTCCATGGGTCCCACCTCTCCAGGTTCAAGGCAACTTTCCTACAGCCAAACCACTCATGGGAATCCCAGGGGATGGTACACCGTGTGATCGGGAAAGCTTTCGAAAGCGCACCTCATTTTTCACCTCCGGGTGCTAGCGTCCGCCATTCCAGCCGCTTGACTAACAATTCCCCCACTTGCAGGATCAGCGTCTTGACACTCCTCTTTCGTAGTCTCTGCAAGTGGTCCGAAGGATGAACTGGATGAGGGGCAACCAATGAGAGACCAGCTGGCGGTGTTCGGACAGGCCCACGTCACTCTAATTTCCCATCACGAAGAGGAATTCACCAAAGGCTCGGCCTGCCTCGCCGCAAGCACAACAGGGCCTGAAGCAATCTTGCGCTATTGCGGCCAGCTCACACCAAAGCGAGCTGCCAAACGGAGCTCTGGGGCACTGCACTTCACAAACCTGCCGAGCTCTAAATGATAACACTCGTCCAAAAACATACTGAGGTAAGGCCACGAAGGGGATTTGAACGCAAGGCAGAATTGCACGAAACGGAGTTCAGGAGGTAGATGGGAATGGCCTTCCCAGCACAGGAAAAGCGGCAGAACGTGGACAATGATGCAGTTGGCCAAAAAGGGCGTATGCGTTTTTTCCTGAATATATTCAGGAAAAAACGCATACGCCCTTTTTGGCCAACCAAGCACCCGGGGAGAGCAAATCGGCACTACAAAGAAATCTCACTCCCCCCCGCCCCCCCGGGGAAAAGAGCCATCCGGAAAATGTCTAAAAACCAGAAAGGCAGGACAGGCCAAGGAGATAAGGGAGCCTTGTTCAGTTGCCGGGAGGGACGCAAAATGCCAACAGCCACTCTGGAGAAGCGTATGCTCGTTCCTAAAACACGTACAGAACAGAACCACAGAGCATAGGGCACCTCCCCACGTGGGCCTATATCTTGGGAAAACTAAAAATCAACCAGACGCAGGCACCCCAAAGTTTAGGGCTTCTCTCTTTACAACAAACTCGACTTCGGGACACCCTTCATATGCCGGGGAAGAGAGAAATGGACCAAGAATTTGTGCTACTTAGGTACGATGGAATATCCCTCAGCCATGGAATCCATGTCATAAGGCTGGTTCCAGCATAATGAGTGGATTGAGGTACGATGATGCTAAGTGAAATCTGTCCCACAGAAAAAGAAACTTGGGATATCACTTAGAGAGGGAATGTACAAATCGCTACCCACGACCCGAATGACAAAAGAGAACAGACTCACGCTTTTCGAAAACACACGTAGGCCTGCTTAAGCGGAAAGGTGAGGTGGCGTGATGCATAAAACACGACTTGGAAATGAGCACAGATACCGGTCGGAAAAGCAAATATATAATAGACACCACCTACTCCTTGCTCAGTGAACAGGACTCAACAGCTCCTATTCATCACAGAAGAATATATCAGACTCGTAAGCATCTGAAAACCTAAGTATTGATATCTCTCTGTAAGTGAATCAAGTGTGTGTCAAGCGGCATCAACACAGCACTGAAAATCAGCTAAAGCTCATTCTAAAAATACATTTCCAAAACACAGAAGAAAGAAGCACGGCGAGAGGGAGGGAAATTCTGCCAAAATGCGTTCAGGGGCTGTGATGCAACCAGGATTGACCACATCTACACCCACAGCGGCATAAGACATAAGGCTGGATACTCCTCAGGCTGAGAGGATTGCTGAGGTTGGAGGAGCAAAGGCAGAGCCTCTAGAGTTATACTGCGTGCTACCCATTCCATGGGTCCCACCTCTCCAGGTTCAAGGCAACTTTCCTACAGCCAAACCACTCATGGGAATCCCAGGGGATGGTACACCGTGTGATCGGGAAAGCTTTCGAAAGCGCACCTCATTTTTCACCTCCGGGTGCTAGCGTCCGCCATTCCAGCCGCTTGACTAACAATTCCCCCACTTGCAGGATCAGCGTCTTGACACTCCTCTTTCGTAGTCTCTGCAAGTGGTCCGAAGGATGAACTGGATGAGGGGCAACCAATGAGAGACCAGCTGGCGGTGTTCGGACAGGCCCACGTCACTCTAATTTCCCATCACGAAGAGGAATTCACCAAAGGCTCGGCCTGCCTCGCCGCAAGCACAACAGGGCCTGAAGCAATCTTGCGCTATTGCGGCCAGCTCACACCAAAGCGAGCTGCCAAACGGAGCTCTGGGGCACTGAACTTCACAAACCTGCCGAGCTCTAAATGATAACACTCGTCCAAAAACATACTGAGGTAAGGCCACGAAGGGGATTTGAACGCAAGGCAGAATTGCACGAAACGGAGTTCAGGAGGTAGATGGGAATGGCCTTCCCAGCACAGGAAAAGCGGCAGAACGTGGACAATGATGCAGTTGGCCAAAAAGGGCGTATGCGTTTTTTCCTGAATATATTCAGGAAAAAACGCATACGCCCTTTTTGGCCAACCAAGCACCCGGGGAGAGCAAATCGGCACTACAAAGAAATCTCACTCCCCCCCGCCCCCCCGGGGAAAAGAGCCATCCGGAAAATGTCTAAAAACCAGAAAGGCAGGACAGGCCAAGGAGATAAGGGAGCCTTGTTCAGTTGCCGGGAGTGACGCAAAATGCCAACAGCCACTCTGGAGAAGCGTATGCTCGTTCCTAAAACACGTACAGAACAGAACCACAGAGCATAGGGCACCTCCACACGTGGGCCTATATCTTGGGAAAACTAAAAATCAACCAGACGCAGGCACCCCAAAGTTTAGGGCTTCTCTCTTTACAACAACCTCGACTTCGGGACACCCTTCATATGCCGGGGAAGAGAGAAATGGACCAAGAATTTGTGCTACTTAGGTACGATGGAATATCCCTCAGCCATGGAATCCATGTCATAAGGCTGGTTCCAGCATAATGAGTGGATTGAGGTACGATGATGCTAAGTGAAATCTGTCCCACAGAAAAAGAAACTTGGGATATCACTTAGAGAGGGAATGTACAAATCGCTACCCACGACCCGAATGACAAAAGAGAACAGACTCACGCTTTTCGAAAACACACGTAGGCCTGCTTAAGCGGAAAGGTGAGGTGGCGTGATGCATAAAACACGACTTGGAAATGAGCACAGATACCGGTCGGAAAAGCAAATATATAATAGACACCACCTACTCCTTGCTCAGTGAACAGGACTCAACAGCTCCTATTCATCACAGAAGAATATATCAGACTCGTAAGCATCTGAAAACCTAAGTATTGATATCTCTCTGTAAGTGAATCAAGTGTGTGTCAAGCGGCATCAACACAGCACTGAAAATCAGCTAAAGCTCATTCTAAAAATACATTTCCAAAACACAGAAGAAAGAAGCACGGCGAGAGGGAGGGAAATTCTGCCAAAATGCGTTCAGGGGCTGTGATGCAACCAGGATTGACCACATCTACACCCACAGCGGCATAAGACATAAGGCTGGATACTCCTCAGGCTGAGAGGATTGCTGAGGTTGGAGGAGCAAAGGCAGAGCCTCTAGAGTTATACTGCGTGCTACCCATTCCATGGGTCCCACCTCTCCAGGTTCAAGGCAACTTTCCTACAGCCAAACCACTCATGGGAATCCCAGGGGATGGTACACCGTGTGATCGGGAAAGCTTTCGAAAGCGCACCTCATTTTTCACCTCCGGGTGCTAGCGTCCGCCATTCCAGCCGCTTGACTAACAATTCCCCCACTTGCAGGATCAGCGTCTTGACACTCCTCTTTCGTAGTCTCTGCAAGTGGTCCGAAGGATGAACTGGATGAGGGGCAACCAATGAGAGACCAGCTGGCGGTGTTCGGACAGGCCCACGTCACTCTAATTTCCCATCACGAAGAGGAATTCACCAAAGGCTCGGCCTGCCTCGCCGCAAGCACAACAGGGCCTGAAGCAATC
The DNA here is from genome assembly GCF_026419965.1 of Kogia breviceps. Lineage (NCBI taxonomy): Eukaryota > Metazoa > Chordata > Mammalia > Artiodactyla > Physeteridae > Kogia > Kogia breviceps. The sequence continues at coordinate 93,493,618 of NC_081318.1, read as the reverse complement.
TTGCGCTATTGCGGCCAGCTCACACCAAAGCGAGCTGCCAAACGGAGCTCTGGGGCACTGCACTTCACAAACCTGCCGAGCTCTAAATGATAACACTCGTCCAAAAACATACTGAGGTAAGGCCACGAAGGGGATTTGAACGCAAGGCAGAATTGCACGAAACGGAGTTCAGGAGGTAGATGGGAATGGCCTTCCCAGCACAGGAAAAGCGGCAGAACGTGGACAATGATGCAGTTGGCCAAAAAGGGCGTATGCGTTTTTTCCTGAATATATTCAGGAAAAAACGCATACGCCCTTTTTGGCCAACCAAGCACCCGGGGAGAGCAAATCGGCACTACAAAGAAATCTCACTCCCCCCCGCCCCCCCGGGGAAAAGAGCCATCCGGAAAATGTCTAAAAACCAGAAAGGCAGGACAGGCCAAGGAGATAAGGGAGCCTTGTTCAGTTGCCGGGAGGGACGCAAAATGCCAACAGCCACTCTGGAGAAGCGTATGCTCGTTCCTAAAACACGTACAGAACAGAACCACAGAGCATAGGGCACCTCCCCACGTGGGCCTATATCTTGGGAAAACTAAAAATCAACCAGACGCAGGCACCCCAAAGTTTAGGGCTTCTCTCTTTACAACAACCTCGACTTCGGGACACCCTTCATATGCCGGGGAAGAGAGAAATGGACCAAGAATTTGTGCTACTTAGGTACGATGGAATATCCCTCAGCCATGGAATCCATGTCATAAGGCTGGTTCCAGCATAATGAGTGGATTGAGGTACGATGATGCTAAGTGAAATCTGTCCCACAGAAAAAGAAACTTGGGATATCACTTAGAGAGGGAATGTACAAATCGCTACCCACGACCCGAATGACAAAAGAGAACAGACTCACGCTTTTCGAAAACACACGTAGGCCTGCTTAAGCGGAAAGGTGAGGTGGCGTGATGCATAAAACACGACTTGGAAATGAGCACAGATACCGGTCGGAAAAGCAAATATATAATAGACACCACCTACTCCTTGCTCAGTGAACAGGACTCAACAGCTCCTATTCATCACAGAAGAATATATCAGACTCGTAAGCATCTGAAAACCTAAGTATTGATATCTCTCTGTAAGTGAATCAAGTGTGTGTCAAGCGGCATCAACACAGCACTGAAAATCAGCTAAAGCTCATTCTAAAAATACATTTCCAAAACACAGAAGAAAGAAGCACGGCGAGAGGGAGGGAAATTCTGCCAAAATGCGTTCAGGGGCTGTGATGCAACCAGGATTGACCACATCTACACCCACAGCGGCATAAGACATAAGGCTGGATACTCCTCAGGCTGAGAGGATTGCTGAGGTTGGAGGAGCAAAGGCAGAGCCTCTAGAGTTATACTGCGTGCTACCCATTCCATGGGTCCCACCTCTCCAGGTTCAAGGCAACTTTCCTACAGCCAAACCACTCATGGGAATCCCAGGGGATGGTACACCGTGTGATCGGGAAAGCTTTCGAAAGCGCACCTCATTTTTCACCTCCGGGTGCTAGCGTCCGCCATTCCAGCCGCTTGACTAACAATTCCCCCACTTGCAGGATCAGCGTCTTGACACTCCTCTTTCGTAGTCTCTGCAAGTGGTCCGAAGGATGAACTGGATGAGGGGCAACCAATGAGAGACCAGCTGGCGGTGTTCGGACAGGCCCACGTCACTCTAATTTCCCATCACAAAGAGGAATTCACCAAAGGCTCGGCCTGCCTCGCCGCAAGCACAACAGGGCCTGAAGCAATCTTGCGCTATTGCGGCCAGCTCACACCAAAGCGAGCTGCCAAACGGAGCTCTGGGGCACTGCACTTCACAAACCTGCCGAGCTCTAAATGATAACACTCGTCCAAAAACATACTGAGGTAAGGCCACGAAGGGGATTTGAACGCAAGGCAGAATTGCACGAAACGGAGTTCAGGAGGTAGATGGGAATGGCCTTCCCAGCACAGGAAAAGCGGCAGAACGTGGACAATGATGCAGTTGGCCAAAAAGGGCGTATGCGTTTTTTCCTGAATATATTCAGGAAAAAACGCATACGCCCTTTTTGGCCAACCAAGCACCCGGGGAGAGCAAATCGGCACTACAAAGAAATCTCACTCCCCCCCCCCCCCGGGCAAAAGAGCCATCCGGAAAATGTCTAAAAACCAGAAAGGCAGGACAGGCCAAGGAGATAAGGGAGCCTTGTTCAGTTGCCGGGAGGGACGCAAAATGCCAACAGCCACTCTGGAGAAGCGTATGCTCGTTCCTAAAACACGTACAGAACAGAACCACAGAGCATAGGGCACCTCCACACGTGGGCCTATACCTTGGGAAAACTAAAAATCAACCAGACGCAGGCACCCCAAAGTTTAGGGCTTCTCTCTTTACAACAACCTCGACTTCGGGACACCCTTCATATGCCGGGGAAGAGAGAAATGGACCAAGAATTTGTGCTACTTAGGTACGATGGAATATCCCTCAGCCATGGAATCCATGTCATAAGGCTGGTTCCAGCATAATGACTGGATTGAGGTACGATGATGCTAAGTGAAATCTGTCCCACAGAAAAAGAAACTTGGGATATCACTTAGAGAGGGAATGTACAAATCGCTACCCACGACCCGAATGACAAAAGAGAACAGACTCACGCTTTTCGAAAACACACTTAGGCCTGCTTAAGCGGAAAGGTGAGGTGGCGTGATGCATAAAACACGACTTGGAAATGAGCACAGATACCGGTCGGAAAAGCAAATATATAATAGACACCACCTACTCCTTGCTCAGTGAACAGGACTCAACAGCTCCTATTCATCACAGAAGAATATATCAGACTCGTAAGCATCTGAAAACCTAAGTATTGATATCTCTCTGTAAGTGAATCAAGTGTGTGTCAAGCGGCATCAACACAGCACTGAAAATCAGCTAAAGCTCATTCTAAAAATACATTTCCAAAACACAGAAGAAAGAAGCACGGCGAGAGGGAGGGAAATTCTGCCAAAATGCGTTCAGGGGCTGTGATGCAACCAGGATTGACCACATCTACACCCACAGCGGCATAAGACATAAGGCTGGGTACTCCTCAGGCTGAGAGGATTGCTGAGGTTGGAGGAGCAAAGGCAGAGCCTCTAGAGTTATACTGCGTGCTACCCATTCCATGGGTCCCACCTCTCCAGGTTCAAGGCAACTTTCCTACAGCCAAACCACTCATGGGAATCCCAGGGGATGGTACACCGTGTGATCGGGAAAGCTTTCGAAAGCGCACCTCATTTTTCACCTCCGGGTTCTAGCGTCCGCCATTCCAGCCGCTTGACTAACAATTCCCCCACTTGCAGGATCAGCGTCTTGACACTCCTCTTTCGTAGTCTCTGCAAGTGGTCCGAAGGATGAACTGGATGAGGGGCAACCAATGAGAGACCAGCTGGCGGTGTTCGGACAGGCCCACGTCACTCTAATTTCCCATCACGAAGAGGAATTCACCAAAGGCTCGGCCTGCCTCGCCGCAAGCACAACAGGGCCTGAAGCAATCTTGCGCTATTGCGGCCAGCTCACACCAAAGCGAGCTGCCAAACGGAGCTCTGGGGCACTGCACTTCACAAACCTGCCGAGCTCTAAATGATAACACTCGTCCAAAAACATACTGAGGTAAGGCCACGAAGGGGATTTGAACGCAAGGCAGAATTGCACGAAACGGAGTTCAGGAGGTAGATGGGAATGGCCTTCCCAGCACAGGAAAAGCGGCAGAACGTGGACAATGATGCAGTTGGCCAAAAAGGGCGTATGCGTTTTTTCCTGAATATATTCAGGAAAAAACGCATACGCCCTTTTTGGCCAACCAAGCACCCGGGGAGAGCAAATCGGCACTACAAAGAAATCTCACTCCCCCCCCCCGGGCAAAAGAGCCATCCGGAAAATGTCTAAAAACCAGAAAGGCAGGACAGGCCAAGGAGATAAGGGAGCCTTGTTCAGTTGCCGGGAGGGACGCAAAATGCCAACAGCCACTCTGGAGAAGCGTATGCTCGTTCCTAAAACACGTACAGAACAGAACCACAGAGCATAGGGCACCTCCACACGTGGGCCTATACCTTGGGAAAACTAAAAATCAACCAGACGCAGGCACCCCAAAGTTTAGGGCTTCTCTCTTTACAACAACCTCGACTTCGGGACACCCTTCATATGCCGGGGAAGAGAGAAATGGACCAAGAATTTGTGCTACTTAGGTACGATGGAATATCCCTCAGCCATGGAATCCATGTCATAAGGCTGGTTCCAGCATAATGAGTGGATTGAGGTACGATGATGCTAAGTGAAATCTGTCCCACAGAAAAAGAAACTTGGGATATCACTTAGAGAGGGAATGTACAAATCGCTACCCACGACCCGAATGACAAAAGAGAACAGACTCACGCTTTTCGAAAACACACTTAGGCCTGCTTAAGCGGAAAGGTGAGGTGGCGTGATGCATAAAACACGACTTGGAAATGAGCACAGATACCGGTCGGAAAAGCAAATATATAATAGACAGCACCTACTCCTTGCTCAGTGAACAGGACTCAACAGCTCCTATTCATCACAGAAGAATATATCAGACTCGTAAGCATCTGAAAACCTAAGTATTGATATCTCTCTGTAAGTGAATCAAGTGTGTGTCAAGCGGCATCAACACAGCACTGAAAATCAGCTAAAGCTCATTCTAAAAATACATTTCCAAAACACAGAAGAAAGAAGCACGGCGAGAGGGAGGGAAATTCTGCCAAAATGCGTTCAGGGGCTGTGATGCAACCAGGATTGACCACATCTACACCCACAGCGGCATAAGACATAAGGCTGGATACTCCTCAGGCTGAGAGGATTGCTGAGGTTGGAGGAGCAAAGGCAGAGCCTCTAGAGTTATACTGCGTGCTACCCATTCCATGGGTCCCACCTCTCCAGGTTCAAGGCAACTTTCCTACAGCCAAACCACTCATGGGAATCCCAGGGGATGGTACACCGTGTGATCGGGAAAGCTTTCGAAAGCGCACCTCATTTTTCACCTCCGGGTGCTAGCGTCCGCCATTCCAGCCGCTTGACTAACAATTCCCCCACTTGCAGGATCAGCGTCTTGACACTCCTCTTTCGTAGTCTCTGCAAGTGGTCCGAAGGATGAACTGGATGAGGGGCAACCAATGAGAGACCAGCTGGCGGTGTTCGGACAGGCCCACGTCACTCTAATTTCCCATCACGAAGAGGAATTCACCAAAGGCTCGGCCTGCCTCGCCGCAAGCACAACAGGGCCTGAAGCAATCTTGCGCTATTGCGGCCAGCTCACACCAAAGCGAGCTGCCAAACGGAGCTCTGGGGCACTGCACTTCACAAACCTGCCGAGCTCTAAATGATAACACTCGTCCAAAAACATACTGAGGTAAGGCCACGAAGGGGATTTGAACGCAAGGCAGAATTGCACGAAACGGAGTTCAGGAGGTAGATGGGAATGGCCTTCCCAGCACAGGAAAAGCGGCAGAACGTGGACAATGATGCAGTTGGCCAAAAAGGGCGTATGCGTTTTTTCCTGAATATATTCAGGAAAAAACGCATACGCCCTTTTTGGCCAACCAAGCACCCGGGGAGAGCAAATCGGCACTACAAAGAAATCTCACTCCCCCCCCCCGGGCAAAAGAGCCATCCGGAAAATGTCTAAAAACCAGAAAGGCAGGACAGGCCAAGGAGATAAGGGAGCCTTGTTCAGTTGCCGGGAGGGACGCAAAATGCCAACAGCCACTCTGGAGAAGCGTATGCTCGTTCCTAAAACACGTACAGAACAGAACCACAGAGCATAGGGCACCTCCACACGTGGGCCTATACCTTGGGAAAACTAAAAATCAACCAGACGCAGGCACCCCAAAGTTTAGGGCTTCTCTCTTTACAACAACCTCGACTTCGGGACACCCTTCATATGCCGGGGAAGAGAGAAATGGACCAAGAATTTGTGCTACTTAGGTACGATGGAATATCCCTCAGCCATGGAATCCATGTCATAAGGCTGGTTCCAGCATAATGAGTGGATTGAGGTACGATGATGCTAAGTGAAATCTGTCCCACAGAAAAAGAAACTTGGGATATCACTTAGAGAGGGAATGTACAAATCGCTACCCACGACCCGAATGACAAAAGAGAACAGACTCACGCTTTTCGAAAACACACTTAGGCCTGCTTAAGCGGAAAGGTGAGGTGGCGTGATGCATAAAACACGACTTGGAAATGAGCACAGATACCGGTCGGAAAAGCAAATATATAATAGACAGCACCTACTCCTTGCTCAGTGAACAGGACTCAACAGCTCCTATTCATCACAGAAGAATATATCAGACTCGTAAGCATCTGAAAACCTAAGTATTGATATCTCTCTGTAAGTGAATCAAGTGTGTGTCAAGCGGCATCAACACAGCACTGAAAATCAGCTAAAGCTCATTCTAAAAATACATTTCCAAAACACAGAAGAAAGAAGCACGGCGAGAGGGAGGGAAATTCTGCCAAAATGCGTTCAGGGGCTGTGATGCAACCAGGATTGACCACATCTACACCCACAGCGGCATAAGACATAAGGCTGGGTACTCCTCAGGCTGAGAGGATTGCTGAGGTTGGAGGAGCAAAGGCAGAGCCTCTAGAGTTATACTGCGTGCTACCCATTCCATGGGTCCCACCTCTCCAGGTTCAAGGCAACTTTCCTACAGCCAAACCACTCATGGGAATCCCAGGGGATGGTACACCGTGTGATCGGGAAAGCTTTCGAAAGCGCACCTCATTTTTCACCTCCGGGTGCTAGCGTCCGCCATTCCAGCCGCTTGACTAACAATTCCCCCACTTGCAGGATCAGCGTCTTGACACTCCTCTTTCGTAGTCTCTGCAAGTGGTCCGAAGGATGAACTGGATGAGGGGCAACCAATGAGAGACCAGCTGGCGGTGTTCGGACAGGCCCACGTCACTCTAATTTCCCATCACGAAGAGGAATTCACCAAAGGCTCGGCCTGCCTCGCCGCAAGCACAACAGGGCCTGAAGCAACCTTGCGCTATTGCGGCCAGCTCACACCAAAGCGAGCTGCCAAACGGAGCTCTGGGGCACTGCACTTCACAAACCTGCCGAGCTCTAAATGATAACACTCGTCCAAAAACATACTGAGGTAAGGCCACGAAGGGGATTTGAACGCAAGGCAGAATTGCACGAAACGGAGTTCAGGAGGTAGATGGGAATGGCCTTCCCAGCACAGGAAAAGCGGCAGAACGTGGACAATGATGCAGTTGGCCAAAAAGGGCGTATGCGTTTTTTCCTGAATATATTCAGGAAAAAACGCATACGCCCTTTTTGGCCAACCAAGCACCCGGGGAGAGCAAATCGGCACTACAAAGAAATCTCACCCCCCCCCCCGGGCAAAAGAGCCATCCGGAAAATGTCTAAAAACCAGAAAGGCAGGACAGGCCAAGGAGATAAGGGAGCCTTGTTCAGTTGCCGGGAGGGACGCAAAATGCCAACAGCCACTCTGGAGAAGCGTATGCTCGTTCCTAAAACACGTACAGAACAGAACCACAGAGCATAGGGCACCTCCACACGTGGGCCTATACCTTGGGAAAACTAAAAATCAACCAGACGCAGGCACCCCAAAGTTTAGCGCTTCTCTCTTTACAACAACCTCGACTTCGGGACACCCTTCATATGCCGGGGAAGAGAGAAATGGACCAAGAATTTGTGCTACTTAGGTACGATGGAATATCCCTCAGCCATGGAATCCATGTCATAAGGCTGGTTCCAGCATAATGACTGGATTGAGGTACGATGATGCTAAGTGAAATCTGTCCCACAGAAAAAGAAACTTGGGATATCACTTAGAGAGGGAATGTACAAATCGCTACCCACGACCCGAATGACAAAAGAGAACAGACTCACGCTTTTCGAAAACACACGTAGGCCTGCTTAAGCGGAAAGGTGAGGTGGCGTGATGCATAAAACACGACTTGGAAATGAGCACAGATACCGGTCGGAAAAGCAAATATATAATAGACAGCACCTACTCCTTGCTCAGTGAACAGGACTCAACAGCTCCTATTCATCACAGAAGAATATATCAGACTCGTAAGCATCTGAAAACCTAAGTATTGATATCTCTCTGTAAGTGAATCAAGTGTGTGTCAAGCGGCATCAACACAGCACTGAAAATCAGCTAAAGCTCATTCTAAAAATACATTTCCAAAACACAGAAGAAAGAAGCACGGAGAGAGGGAGGGAAATTCTGCCAAAATGCGTTCAGGGGCTGTGATGCAACCAGGATTGACCACATCTACACCCACAGCGGCATAAGACATAAGGCTGGATACTCCTCAGGCTGAGAGGATTGCTGAGGTTGGAGGAGCAAAGGCAGAGCCTCTAGAGTTATACTGCGTGCTACCCATTCCATGGGTCCCACCTCTCCAGGTTCAAGGCAACTTTCCTACAGCCAAACCACTCACGGGAATCCCAGGGGATGGTACACCGTGTGATCGGGAAAGCTTTCGAAAGCGCACCTCATTTTTCACCTCCGGGTGCTAGCGTCCGCCATTCCAGCCGCTTGACTAACAATTCCCCCACTTGCAGGATCAGCGTCTTGACACTCCTCTTTCGTAGTCTCTGCAAGTGGTCCGAAGGATGAACTGGATGAGGGGCAACCAATGAGAGACCAGCTGGCGGTGTTCGGACAGGCCCACGTCACTCTAATTTCCCATCACGAAGAGGAATTCACCAAAGGCTCGGCCTGCCTCGCCGCAAGCACAACAGGGCCTGAAGCAACCTTGCGCTATTGCGGCCAGCTCACACCAAAGCGAGCTGCCAAACGGAGCTCTGGGGCACTGCACTTCACAAACCTGCCGAGCTCTAAATGATAACACTCGTCCAAAAACATACTGAGGTAAGGCCACGAAGGGGATTTGAACGCAAGGCAGAATTGCACGAAACGGAGTTCAGGAGGTAGATGGGAATGGCCTTCCCAGCACAGGAAAAGCGGCAGAACGTGGACAATGATGCAGTTGGCCAAAAAGGGCGTATGCGTTTTTTCCTGAATATATTCAGGAAAAAACGCATACGCCCTTTTTGGCCAACCAAGCACCCGGGGAGAGCAAATCGGCACTACAAAGAAATCTCACCCCCCCCCCCCCCCGGGCAAAAGAGCCATCCGGAAAATGTCTAAAAACCAGAAAGGCAGGACAGGCCAAGGAGATAAGGGAGCCTTGTTCAGTTGCCGGGAGGGACGCAAAATGCCAACAGCCACTCTGGAGAAGCGTATGCTCGTTCCTAAAACACGTACAGAACAGAACCACAGAGCATAGGGCACCTCCACACGTGGGCCTATACCTTGGGAAAACTAAAAATCAACCAGACGCAGGCACCCCAAAGTTTAGGGCTTCTCTCTTTACAACAACCTCGACTTCGGGAAACCCTTCATATGCCGGGGAAGAGAGAAATGGACCAAGAATTTGTGCTACTTAGGTACGATGGAATATCCCTCAGCCATGGAATCCATGTCATAAGGCTGGTTCCAGCATAATGAGTGGATTGAGGTACGATGATGCTAAGTGAAATCTGTCCCACAGAAAAAGAAACTTGGGATATCACTTAGAGAGGGAATGTACAAATCGCTACCCACGACCCGAATGACAAAAGAGAACAGACTCACGCTTTTCGAAAACACACGTAGGCCTGCTTAAGCGGAAAGGTGAGGTGGCGTGATGCATAAAACACGACTTGGAAATGAGCACAGATACCGGTCGGAAAAGCAAATATATAATAGACACCACCTACTCCTTGCTCAGTGAACAGGACTCAACAGCTCCTATTCATCACAGAAGAATATATCAGACTCGTAAGCATCTGAAAACCTAAGTATTGATATCTCTCTGTAAGTGAATCAAGTGTGTGTCAAGCGGCATCAACACAGCACTGAAAATCAGCTAAAGCTCATTCTAAAAATACATTTCCAAAACACAGAAGAAAGAAGCACGGCGAGAGGGAGGGAAATTCTGCCAAAATGCGTTCAGGGGCTGTGATGCAACCAGGATTGACCACATCTACACCCACAGCGGCATAAGACATAAGGCTGGATACTCCTCAGGCTGAGAGGATTGCTGAGGTTGGAGGAGCAAAGGCAGAGCCTCTAGAGTTATACTGCGTGCTACCCATTCCATGGGTCCCACCTCTCCAGGTTCAAGGCAACTTTCCTACAGCCAAACCACTCACGGGAATCCCAGGGGATGGTACACCGTGTGATCGGGAAAGCTTTCGAAAGCGCACCTCATTTTTCACCTCCGGGTGCTAGCGTCCGCCATTCCAGCCGCTTGACTAACAATTCCCCCACTTGCAGGATCAGCGTCTTGACACTCCTCTTTCGTAGTCTCTGCAAGTGGTCCGAAGGATGAACTGGATGAGGGGCAACCAATGAGAGACCAGCTGGCGGTGTTCGGACAGGCCCACGTCACTCTAATTTCCCATCACGAAGAGGAATTCACCAAAGGCTCGGCCTGCCTCGCCGCAAGAACAACAGGGCCTGAAGCAACCTTGCGCTATTGCGGCCAGCTCACACCAAAGCGAGCTGCCAAACGGAGCTCTGGGGCACTGCACTTCACAAACCTGCCGAGCTCTAAATGATAACACTCGTCCAAAAACATACTGAGGTAAGGCCACGAAGGGGATTTGAACGCAAGGCAGAATTGCACGAAACGGAGTTCAGGAGGTAGATGGGAATGGCCTTCCCAGCACAGGAAAAGCGGCAGAACGTGGACAATGATGCAGTTGGCCAAAAAGGGCGTATGCGTTTTTTCCTGAATATATTCAGGAAAAAACGCATACGCCCTTTTTGGCCAACCAAGCACCCGGGGAGTGCAAATCGGCACTACAAAGAAATCTCACTCCCCCCCCCCCCCGGGCAAAAGAGCCATCCGGAAAATGTCTAAAAACCAGAAAGGCAGGACAGGCCAAGGAGATAAGGGAGCCTTGTTCAGTTGCCGGGAGGGACGCAAAATGCCAACAGCCACTCTGGAGAAGCGTATGCTCTTCCTAAAACAAGTACAGAACAGAACCACAGAGCATAGGGCACCTCCACACGTGGGCCTATATCTTGGGAAAACTAAAAATCAACCAGACGCAGGCACCCCAAAGTTTAGGGCTTCTCTCTTTACAACAACTTCGACTTCGGGACACCCTTCATATGCCGGGGAAGAGAGAAATGGACCAAGAATTTGTGCTACTTAGGTACGATGGAATATCCCTCAGCCATGGAATCCATGTCATATGGCTGGTTCCAGCATAATGACTGGATTGAGGTACGATGATGCTAAGTGAAATCTGTCCCACAGAAAAAGAAACTTGGGATATCACTTAGAGAGGGAATGTACAAATCGCTACCCACGACCCGAATGACAACAGAGAACAGACTCACGCTTTTCGAAAACACACTTAGGCCTGCTTAAGCGGAAAGGTGAGGTGGCGTGATGCATAAAACACGACTTGGAAATGAGCACAGATACCGGTCGGAAAAGCAAATATATAATAGACAGCACCTACTCCTTGCTCAGTGAACAGGACTCAACAGCTCCTATTCATCACAGAAGAATATATCAGACTCGTAAGCATCTGAAAACCTAAGTATTGATATCTCTCTGTAAGTGAATCAAGTGTGTGTCAAGCGGCATCAACACAGCACTGAAAATCAGCTAAAGCTCATTCTAAAAATACATTTCCAAAACACAGAAGAAAGAAGCACGGCGAGAGGGAGGGAAATTCTGCCAAAATGCGTTCAGGGGCTGTGATGCAACCAGGATTGACCACATCTACACCCACAGCGGCATAAGACATAAGGCTGGGTACTCCTCAGGCTGAGAGGATTGCTGAGGTTGGAGGAGCAAAGGCAGAGCCTCTAGAGTTATACTGCGTGCTACCCATTCCATGGGTCCCACCTCTCCAGGTTCAAGGCAACTTTCCTACAGCCAAACCACTCACGGGAATCCCAGGGGATGGTACACAGTGTGATCGGGAAAGCTTTCGAAAGCGCACCTCATTTTTCACCTCCGGGTGCTAGCGTCCGCCATTCCAGCCGCTTGACTAACAATTCCCCCACTTGCAGGATCAGCGTCTTGACACTCCTCTTTCGTAGTCTCTGCAAGTGGTCCGAAGGATGAACTGGATGAGGGGCAACCAATGAGAGACCAGCTGGCGGTGTTCGGACAGGCCCACGTCACTCTAATTTCCCATCACGAAGAGGAATTCACCAAAGGCTCGGCCTGCCTCGCCGCAAGCACAACAGGGCCTGAAGCAATCTTGCGCTATTGCGGCCAGCTCACACCAAAGCGAGCTGCCAAACGGAGCTCTGAGGCACTGCACTTCACAAACCTGCCGAGCTCTAAATGATAACACTCGTCCAAAAACATACTGACGTAAGGCCACGAAGGGGATTTGAACGCAAGGCAGAATTGCACGAAACGGAGTTCAGGAGGTAGATGGGAATGGCCTTCCCAGCACAGGAAAAGCGGCAGAACGTGGACAATGATGCAGTTGGCCAAAAAGGGCGTATGCGTTTTTTCCTGAATATATTCAGGAAAAAACGCATACGCCCTTTTTGGCCAACCAAGCACCCGGGGAGAGCAAATCGGCACTACAAAGAAATCTCACTCCCCCCCCCCCCCCGGGCAAAAGAGCCATCCGGAAAATGTCTAAAAACCAGAAAGGCAGGACAGGCCAAGGAGATAAGGGAGCCTTGTTCAGTTGCCGGGAGGGACGCAAAATGCCAACAGCCACTCTGGAGAAGCGTATGCTCGTTCCTAAAACACGTACAGAACAGAACCACAGAGCATAGGGCACCTCCACACGTGGGCCTATATCTTGGGAAAACTAAAAATCAACCAGACGCAGGCACCCCAAAGTTTAGGGCTTCTCTCTTTACAACAACCTCGACTTCGGGACACCCTTCATATGCCGGGGAAGAGAGAAATGGACCAAGAATTTGTGCTACTTAGGTACGATGGAATATCCCTCAGCCATGGAATCCATGTCATAAGGCTGGTTCCAGCATAATGACTGGATTGAGGTACGATGATGCTAAGTGAAATCTGTCCCACAGAAAAAGAAACTTGGGATATCACTTAGAGAGGGAATGTACAAATCGCTACCCACGACCCGAATGACAACAGAGAACAGACTCACGCTTTTCGAAAACACACGTAGGCCTGCTTAAGCGGAAAGGTGAGGTGGCGTGATGCATAAAACACGACTTGGAAATGAGCACAGATACCGGTCGGAAAAGCAAATATATAATAGACACCACCTACTCCTTGCTCAGTGAACAGGACTCAACAGCTCCTATTCATCACAGAAGAATATATCAGACTCGTAAGCATCTGAAAACCTAAGTATTGATATCTCTCTGTAAGTGAATCAAGTGTGTGTCAAGCGGCATCAACACAGCACTGAAAATCAGCTAAAGCTCATTCTAAAAATACATTTCCAAAACACAGAAGAAAGAAGCACGGCGAGAGGGAGGGAAATTCTGCCAAAATGCGTTCAGGGGCTGTGATGCAACCAGGATTGACCACATCTACACCCACAGCGGCATAAGACATAAGGCTGGATACTCCTCAGGCTGAGAGGATTGCTGAGGTTGGAGGAGCAAAGGCAGAGCCTCTAGAGTTATACTGCGTGCTACCCATTCCATGGGTCCCACCTCTCCAGGTTCAAGGCAACTTTCCTACAGCCAAACCACTCATGGGAATCCCAGGGGATGGTACACCGTGTGATCGGGAAAGCTTTCGAAAGCGCACCTCATTTTTCACCTCCGGGTGCTAGCGTCCGCCATTCCAGCCGCTTGACTAACAATTCCCCCACTTGCAGGATCAGCGTCTTGACACTCCTCTTTCGTAGTCTCTGCAAGTGGTCCGAAGGATGAACTGGATGAGGGGCAACCAATGAGAGACCAGCTGGCGGTGTTCGGACAGGCCCACGTCACTCTAATTTCCCATCACGAAGAGGAATTCACCAAAGGCTCGGCCTGCCTCGCCGCAAGCACAACAGGGCCTGAAGCAACCTTGCGCTATTGCGGCCAGCTCACACCAAAGCGAGCTGCCAAACGGAGCTCTGGGGCACTGCACTTCACAAACCTGCCGAGCTCTAAATGATAACACTCGTCCAAAAACATACTGAGGTAAGGCCACGAAGGGGATTTGAACGCAAGGCAGAATTGCACGAAACGGAGTTCAGGAGGTAGATGGGAATGGCCTTCCCAGCACAGGAAAAGCGGCAGAACGTGGACAATGATGCAGTTGGCCAAAAAGGGCGTATGCGTTTTTTCCTGAATATATTCAGGAAAAAACGCATACGCCCTTTTTGGCCAACCAAGCACCCGGGGAGATCAAATCGGCACTACAAAGAAATCTCACTCCCCCCCCCCCCGGGCAAAAGAGCCATCCGGAAAATGTCTAAAAACCAGAAAGGCAGGACAGGCCAAGGAGATAAGGGAGCCTTGTTCAGTTGCCGGGAGGGACGCAAAATGCCAACAGCCACTCTGGAGAAGCGTATGCTCGTTCCTAAAACACGTACAGAACAGAACCACAGAGCATAGGGCACCTCCACACGTGGGCCTATACCTTGGGAAAACTAAAAATCAACCAGACGCAGGCACCCCAAAGTTTAGGGCTTCTCTCTTTACAACAACCTCGACTTCGGGACACCCTTCATATGCCGGGGAAGAGAGAAATGGACCAAGAATTTGTGCTACTTAGGTACGATGGAATATCCCTCAGCCATGGAATCCATGTCATAAGGCTGGTTCCAGCATAATGACTGGATTGAGGTACGATGATGCTAAGTGAAATCTGTCCCACAGAAAAAGAAACTTGGGATATCACTTAGAGAGGGAATGTACAAATCGCTACCCACGACCCGAATGACAAAAGAGAACAGACTCACGCTTTTCGAAAACACACTTAGGCCTGCTTAAGCGGAAAGGTGAGGTGGCGTGATGCATAAAACACGACTTGGAAATGAGCACAGATACCGGTCGGAAAAGCAAATATATAATAGACAGCACCTACTCCTTGCTCAGTGAACAGGACTCAACAGCTCCTATTCATCACAGAAGAATATATCAGACTCGTAAGCATCTGAAAACCTAAGTATTGATATCTCTCTGTAAGTGAATCAAGTGTGTGTCAAGCGGCATCAACACAGCACTGAAAATCAGCTAAAGCTCATTCTAAAAATACATTTCCAAAACACAGAAGAAAGAAGCACGGCGAGAGGGAGGGAAATTCTGCCAAAATGCATTCAGGGGCTGTGATGCAACCAGGATTGACCACATCTACACCCACAGCGGCATAAGACATAAGGCTGGGTACTCCTCAGGCTGAGAGGATTGCTGAGGTTGGAGGAGCAAAGGCAGAGCCTCTAGAGTTATACTGCGTGCTACCCATTCCATGGGTCCCACCTCTCCAGGTTCAAGGCAACTTTCCTACAGCCAAACCACTCATGGGAATCCCAGGGGATGGTACACCGTGTGATCGGGAAAGCTTTCGAAAGCGCACCTCATTTTTCACCTCCGGGTGCTAGCGTCCGCCATTCCAGCCGCTTGACTAACAATTCCCCCACTTGCAGGATCAGCGTCTTGACACTCCTCTTTCGTAGTCTCTGCAAGTGGTCCGAAGGATGAACTGGATGAGGGGCAACCAATGAGAGACCAGCTGGCGGTGT
Organism: Kogia breviceps; assembly: GCF_026419965.1. Classification (NCBI taxonomy): domain Eukaryota; kingdom Metazoa; phylum Chordata; class Mammalia; order Artiodactyla; family Physeteridae; genus Kogia; species Kogia breviceps. The sequence continues at coordinate 93,477,894 of NC_081318.1, read as the reverse complement.
TCGGACAGGCCCACGTCACTCTAATTTCCCATCACGAAGAGGAATTCACCAAAGGCTCGGCCTGCCTCGCCGCAAGCACAACAGGGCCTGAAGCAATCTTGCGCTATTGCGGCCAGCTCACACCAAAGCGAGCTGCCAAACGGAGCTCTGAGGCACTGCACTTCACAAACCTGCCGAGCTCTAAATGATAACACTCGTCCAAAAACATACTGACGTAAGGCCACGAAGGGGATTTGAACGCAAGGCAGAATTGCACGAAACGGAGTTCAGGAGGTAGATGGGAATGGCCTTCCCAGCACAGGAAAAGCGGCAGAACGTGGACAATGATGCAGTTGGCCAAAAAGGGCGTATGCGTTTTTTCCTGAATATATTCAGGAAAAAACGCATACGCCCTTTTTGGCCAACCAAGCACCCGGGGAGAGCAAATCGGCACTACAAAGAAATCTCACTCCCCCCCCCCCCCCCCGGGCAAAAGAGCCATCCGGAAAATGTCTAAAAACCAGAAAGGCAGGACAGGCCAAGGAGATAAGGGAGCCTTGTTCAGTTGCCGGGAGGGACGCAAAATGCCAACAGCCACTCTGGAGAAGCGTATGCTCGTTCCTAAAACACGTACAGAACAGAACCACAGAGCATAGGGCACCTCCACACGTGGGCCTATATCTTGGGAAAACTAAAAATCAACCAGACGCAGGCACCCCAAAGTTTAGGGCTTCTCTCTTTACAACAACCTCGACTTCGGGACACCCTTCATATGCCGGGGAAGAGAGAAATGGACCAAGAATTTGTGCTACTTAGGTACGATGGAATATCCCTCAGCCATGGAATCCATGTCATAAGGCTGGTTCCAGCATAATGACTGGATTGAGGTACGATGATGCTAAGTGAAATCTGTCCCACAGAAAAAGAAACTTGGGATATCACTTAGAGAGGGAATGTACAAATCGCTACCCACGACCCGAATGACAACAGAGAACAGACTCACGCTTTTCGAAAACACACGTAGGCCTGCTTAAGCGGAAAGGTGAGGTGGCGTGATGCATAAAACACGACTTGGAAATGAGCACAGATACCGGTCGGAAAAGCAAATATATAATAGACACCACCTACTCCTTGCTCAGTGAACAGGACTCAACAGCTCCTATTCATCACAGAAGAATATATCAGACTCGTAAGCATCTGAAAACCTAAGTATTGATATCTCTCTGTAAGTGAATCAAGTGTGTGTCAAGCGGCATCAACACAGCACTGAAAATCAGCTAAAGCTCATTCTAAAAATACATTTCCAAAACACAGAAGAAAGAAGCACGGCGAGAGGGAGGGAAATTCTGCCAAAATGCGTTCAGGGGCTGTGATGCAACCAGGATTGACCACATCTACACCCACAGCGGCATAAGACATAAGGCTGGATACTCCTCAGGCTGAGAGGATTGCTGAGGTTGGAGGAGCAAAGGCAGAGCCTCTAGAGTTATACTGCGTGCTACCCATTCCATGGGTCCCACCTCTCCAGGTTCAAGGCAACTTTCCTACAGCCAAACCACTCATGGGAATCCCAGGGGATGGTACACCGTGTGATCGGGAAAGCTTTCGAAAGCGCACCTCATTTTTCACCTCCGGGTGCTAGCGTCCGCCATTCCAGCCGCTTGACTAACAATTCCCCCACTTGCAGGATCAGCGTCTTGACACTCCTCTTTCGTAGTCTCTGCAAGTGGTCCGAAGGATGAACTGGATGAGGGGCAACCAATGAGAGACCAGCTGGCGGTGTTCGGACAGGCCCACGTCACTCTAATTTCCCATCACGAAGAGGAATTCACCAAAGGCTCGGCCTGCCTCGCCGCAAGCACAACAGGGCCTGAAGCAACCTTGCGCTATTGCGGCCAGCTCACACCAAAGCGAGCTGCCAAACGGAGCTCTGGGGCACTGCACTTCACAAACCTGCCGAGCTCTAAATGATAACACTCGTCCAAAAACATACTGAGGTAAGGCCACGAAGGGGATTTGAACGCAAGGCAGAATTGCACGAAACGGAGTTCAGGAGGTAGATGGGAATGGCCTTCCCAGCACAGGAAAAGCGGCAGAACGTGGACAATGATGCAGTTGGCCAAAAAGGGCGTATGCGTTTTTTCCTGAATATATTCAGGAAAAAACGCATACGCCCTTTTTGGCCAACCAAGCACCCGGGGAGATCAAATCGGCACTACAAAGAAATCTCACTCCCCCCCCCCTGGGCAAAAGAGCCATCCGGAAAATGTCTAAAAACCAGAAAGGCAGGACAGGCCAAGGAGATAAGGGAGCCTTGTTCAGTTGCCGGGAGGGACGCAAAATGCCAACAGCCACTCTGGAGAAGCGTATGCTCGTTCCTAAAACACGTACAGAACAGAACCACAGAGCATAGGGCACCTCCACACGTGGGCCTATACCTTGGGAAAACTAAAAATCAACCAGACGCAGGCACCCCAAAGTTTAGGGCTTCTCTCTTTACAACAACCTCGACTTCGGGACACCCTTCATATGCCGGGGAAGAGAGAAATGGACCAAGAATTTGTGCTACTTAGGTACGATGGAATATCCCTCAGCCATGGAATCCATGTCATAAGGCTGGTTCCAGCATAATGACTGGATTGAGGTACGATGATGCTAAGTGAAATCTGTCCCACAGAAAAAGAAACTTGGGATATCACTTAGAGAGGGAATGTACAAATCGCTACCCACGACCCGAATGACAAAAGAGAACAGACTCACGCTTTTCGAAAACACACTTAGGCCTGCTTAAGCGGAAAGGTGAGGTGGCGTGATGCATAAAACACGACTTGGAAATGAGCACAGATACCGGTCGGAAAAGCAAATATATAATAGACAGCACCTACTCCTTGCTCAGTGAACAGGACTCAACAGCTCCTATTCATCACAGAAGAATATATCAGACTCGTAAGCATCTGAAAACCTAAGTATTGATATCTCTCTGTAAGTGAATCAAGTGTGTGTCAAGCGGCATCAACACAGCACTGAAAATCAGCTAAAGCTCATTCTAAAAATACATTTCCAAAACACAGAAGAAAGAAGCACGGCGAGAGGGAGGGAAATTCTGCCAAAATGCGTTCAGGGGCTGTGATGCAACCAGGATTGACCACATCTACACCCACAGCGGCATAAGACATAAGGCTGGGTACTCCTCAGGCTGAGAGGATTGCTGAGGTTGGAGGAGCAAAGGCAGAGCCTCTAGAGTTATACTGCGTGCTACCCATTCCATGGGTCCCACCTCTCCAGGTTCAAGGCAACTTTCCTACAGCCAAACCACGCATGGGAATCCCAGGGGATGGTACACCGTGTGATCGGGAAAGCTTTCGAAAGCGCACCTCATTTTTCACCTCCGGGTGCTAGCGTCCGCCATTCCAGCCGCTTGACTAACAATTCCCCCACTTGCAGGATCAGCGTCTTGACACTCCTCTTTCGTAGTCTCTGCAAGTGGTCCGAAGGATGAACTGGATGAGGGGCAACCAATGAGAGACCAGCTGGCGGTGTTCGGACAGGCCCACGTCACTCTAATTTCCCATCACGAAGAGGAATTCACCAAAGGCTCGGCCTGCCTCGCCGCAAGCACAACAGGGCCTGAAGCAATCTTGCGCTATTGCGGCCAGCTCACACCAAAGCGAGCTGCCAAACGGAGCTCTGGGGCACTGCACTTCACAAACCTGCCGAGCTCTAAATGATAACACTCGTCCAAAAACATACTGAGGTAAGGCCACGAAGGGGATTTGAACGCAAGGCAGAATTGCACGAAACGGAGTTCAGGAGGTAGATGGGAATGGCCTTCCCAGCACAGGAAAAGCGGCAGAACGTGGACAATGATGCAGTTGGCCAAAAAGGGCGTATGCGTTTTTTCCTGAATATATTCAGGAAAAAACGCATACGCCCTTTTTGGCCAACCAAGCACCCGGGGAGAGCAAATCGGCACTACAAAGAAATCTCACTCCCCCCCCCCCCCGGGCAAAAGAGCCATCCGGAAAATGTCTAAAAACCAGAAAGGCAGGACAGGCCAAGGAGATAAGGGAGCCTTGTTCAGTTGCCGGGAGGGACGCAAAATGCCAACAGCCACTCTGGAGAAGCGTATGCTCGTTCCTAAAACACGTACAGAACAGAACCACAGAGCATAGGGCACCTCCACACGTGGGCCTATACCTTGGGAAAACTAAAAATCAACCAGACGCAGGCACCCCAAAGTTTAGGGCTTCTCTCTTTACAACAACCTCGACTTCGGGACACCCTTCATATGCCGGGGAAGAGAGAAATGGACCAAGAATTTGTGCTACTTAGGTACGATGGAATATCCCTCAGCCATGGAATCCATGTCATAAGGCTGGTTCCAGCATAATGACTGGATTGAGGTACGATGATGCTAAGTGAAATCTGTCCCACAGAAAAAGAAACTTGGGATATCACTTAGAGAGGGAATGTACAAATCGCTACCCACGACCCGAATGACAACAGAGAACAGACTCACGCTTTTCGAAAACACACGTAGGCCTGCTTAAGCGGAAAGGTGAGGTGGCGTGATGCATAAAACACGACTTGGAAATGAGCACAGATACCGGTCGGAAAAGCAAATATATAATAGACACCACCTACTCCTTGCTCAGTGAACAGGACTCAACAGCTCCTATTCATCACAGAAGAATATATCAGACTCGTAAGCATCTGAAAACCTAAGTATTGATATCTCTCTGTAAGTGAATCAAGTGTGTGTCAAGCGGCATCAACACAGCACTGAAAATCAGCTAAAGCTCATTCTAAAAATACATTTCCAAAACACAGAAGAAAGAAGCACGGCGAGAGGGAGGGAAATTCTGCCAAAATGCGTTCAGGGGCTGTGATGCAACCAGGATTGACCACATCTACACCCACAGCGGCATAAGACATAAGGCTGGGTACTCCTCAGGCTGAGAGGATTGCTGAGGTTGGAGGAGCAAAGGCAGAGCCTCTAGAGTTATACTGCGTGCTACCCATTCCATGGGTCCCACCTCTCCAGGTTCAAGGCAAATTTCCTACAGCCAAACCACTCATGGGAATCCCAGGGGATGGTACACCGTGTGATCGGGAAAGCTTTCGAAAGCGCACCTCATTTTTCACCTCCGGGTGCTAGCGTCCGCCATTCCAGCCGCTTGACTAACAATTCCCCCACTTGCAGGATCAGCGTCTTGACACTCCTCTTTCGTAGTCTCTGCAAGTGGTCCGAAGGATGAACTGGATGAGGGGCAACCAATGAGAGACCAGCTGGCGGTGTTCGGACAGGCCCACGTCACTCTAATTTCCCATCACGAAGAGGAATTCACCAAAGGCTCGGCCTGCCTCGCCGCAAGCACAACAGGGCCTGAAGCAATCTTGCGCTATTGCGGCCAGCTCACACCAAAGCGAGCTGCCAAACGGAGCTCTGGGGCACTGCACTTCACAAACCTGCCGAGCTCTAAATGATAACACTCGTCCAAAAACATACTGACGTAAGGCCACGAAGGGGATTTGAACGCAAGGCAGAATTGCACGAAACGGAGTTCAGGAGGTAGATGGGAATGGCCTTCCCAGCACAGGAAAAGCGGCAGAACGTGGACAATGATGCAGTTGGCCAAAAAGGGCGTATGCGTTTTTTCCTGAATATATTCAGGAAAAAACGCATACGCCCTTTTTGGCCAACCAAGCACCCGGGGAGAGCAAATCGGCACTACAAAGAAATCTCACTCCCCCCCCCCCCCCCCGGGCAAAAGAGCCATCCGGAAAATGTCTAAAAACCAGAAAGGCAGGACAGGCCAAGGAGATAAGGGAGCCTTGTTCAGTTGCCGGGAGGGACGCAAAATGCCAACAGCCACTCTGGAGAAGCGTATGCTCGTTCCTAAAACACGTACAGAACAGAACCACAGAGCATAGGGCACCTCCACACGTGGGCCTATATCTTGGGAAAACTAAAAATCAACCAGACGCAGGCACCCCAAAGTTTAGGGCTTCTCTCTTTACAACAACCTCGACTTCGGGACACCCTTCATATGCCGGGGAAGAGAGAAATGGACCAAGAATTTGTGCTACTTAGGTACGATGGAATATCCCTCAGCCATGGAATCCATGTCATAAGGCTGGTTCCAGCATAATGACTGGATTGAGGTACGATGATGCTAAGTGAAATCTGTCCCACAGAAAAAGAAACTTGGGATATCACTTAGAGAGGGAATGTACAAATCGCTACCCACGACCCGAATGACAACAGAGAACAGACTCACGCTTTTCGAAAACACACGTAGGCCTGCTTAAGCGGAAAGGTGAGGTGGCGTGATGCATAAAACACGACTTGGAAATGAGCACAGATACCGGTCGGAAAAGCAAATATATAATAGACACCACCTACTCCTTGCTCAGTGAACAGGACTCAACAGCTCCTATTCATCACAGAAGAATATATCAGACTCGTAAGCATCTGAAAACCTAAGTATTGATATCTCTCTGTAAGTGAATCAAGTGTGTGTCAAGCGGCATCAACACAGCACTGAAAATCAGCTAAAGCTCATTCTAAAAATACATTTCCAAAACACAGAAGAAAGAAGCACGGCGAGAGGGAGGGAAATTCTGCCAAAATGCGTTCAGGGGCTGTGATGCAACCAGGATTGACCACATCTACACCCACAGCGGCATAAGACATAAGGCTGGATACTCCTCAGGCTGAGAGGATTGCTGAGGTTGGAGGAGCAAAGGCAGAGCCTCTAGAGTTATACTGCGTGCTACCCATTCCATGGGTCCCACCTCTCCAGGTTCAAGGCAACTTTCCTACAGCCAAACCACTCATGGGAATCCCAGGGGATGGTACACCGTGTGATCGGGAAAGCTTTCGAAAGCGCACCTCATTTTTCACCTCCGGGTGCTAGCGTCCGCCATTCCAGCCGCTTGACTAACAATTCCCCCACTTGCAGGATCAGCGTCTTGACACTCCTCTTTCGTAGTCTCTGCAAGTGGTCCGAAGGATGAACTGGATGAGGGGCAACCAATGAGAGACCAGCTGGCGGTGTTCGGACAGGCCCACGTCACTCTAATTTCCCATCACGAAGAGGAATTCACCAAAGGCTCGGCCTGCCTCGCCGCAAGCACAACAGGGCCTGAAGCAACCTTGCGCTATTGCGGCCAGCTCACACCAAAGCGAGCTGCCAAACGGAGCTCTGGGGCACTGCACTTCACAAACCTGCCGAGCTCTAAATGATAACACTCGTCCAAAAACATACTGAGGTAAGGCCACGAAGGGGATTTGAACGCAAGGCAGAATTGCACGAAACGGAGTTCAGGAGGTAGATGGGAATGGCCTTCCCAGCACAGGAAAAGCGGCAGAACGTGGACAATGATGCAGTTGGCCAAAAAGGGCGTATGCGTTTTTTCCTGAATATATTCAGGAAAAAACGCATACGCCCTTTTTGGCCAACCAAGCACCCGGGGAGAGCAAATCGGCACTACAAAGAAATCTCACTCCCCCCCCCCCCCGGGCAAAAGAGCCATCCGGAAAATGTCTAAAAACCAGAAAGGCAGGACAGGCCAAGGAGATAAGGGAGCCTTGTTCAGTTGCCGGGAGGGACGCAAAATGCCAACAGCCACTCTGGAGAAGCGTATGCTCGTTCCTAAAACACGTACAGAACAGAACCACAGAGCATAGGGCACCTCCACACGTGGGCCTATACCTTGGGAAAACTAAAAATCAACCAGACGCAGGCACCCCAAAGTTTAGGGCTTCTCTCTTTACAACAACCTCGACTTCGGGACACCCTTCATATGCCGGGGAAGAGAGAAATGGACCAAGAATTTGTGCTACTTAGGTACGATGGAATATCCCTCAGCCATGGAATCCATGTCATAAGGCTGGTTCCAGCATAATGACTGGATTGAGGTACGATGATGCTAAGTGAAATCTGTCCCACAGAAAAAGAAACTTGGGATATCACTTAGAGAGGGAATGTACAAATCGCTACCCACGACCCGAATGACAAAAGAGAACAGACTCACGCTTTTCGAAAACACACGTAGGCCTGCTTAAGCGGAAAGGTGAGGTGGCGTGATGCATAAAACACGACTTGGAAATGAGCACAGATACCGGTCGGAAAAGCAAATATATAATAGACACCACCTACTCCTTGCTCAGTGAACAGGACTCAACAGCTCCTATTCATCACAGAAGAATATATCAGACTCGTAAGCATCTGAAAACCTAAGTATTGATATCTCTCTGTAAGTGAATCAAGTGTGTGTCAAGCGGCATCAACACAGCACTGAAAATCAGCTAAAGCTCATTCTAAAAATACATTTCCAAAACACAGAAGAAAGAAGCACGGCGAGAGGGAGGGAAATTCTGCCAAAATGCATTCAGGGGCTGTGATGCAACCAGGATTGACCACATCTACACCCACAGCGGCATAAGACATAAGGCTGGGTACTCCTCAGGCTGAGAGGATTGCTGAGGTTGGAGGAGCAAAGGCAGAGCCTCTAGAGTTATACTGCGTGCTACCCATTCCATGGGTCCCACCTCTCCAGGTTCAAGGCAACTTTCCTACAGCCAAACCACGCATGGGAATCCCAGGGGATGGTACACCGTGTGATCGGGAAAGCTTTCGAAAGCGCACCTCATTTTTCACCTCCGGGTGCTAGCGTCCGCCATTCCAGCCGCTTGACTAACAATTCCCCCACTTGCAGGATCAGCGTCTTGACACTCCTCTTTCGTAGTCTCTGCAAGTGGTCCGAAGGATGAACTGGATGAGGGGCAACCAATGAGAGACCAGCTGGCGGTGTTCGGACAGGCCCACGTCACTCTAATTTCCCATCACGAAGAGGAATTCACCAAAGGCTCGGCCTGCCTCGCCGCAAGCACAACAGGGCCTGAAGCAATCTTGCGCTATTGCGGCCAGCTCACACCAAAGCGAGCTGCCAAACGGAGCTCTGGGGCACTGCACTTCACAAACCTGCCGAGCTCTAAATGATAACACTCGTCCAAAAACATACTGAGGTAAGGCCACGAAGGGGATTTGAACGCAAGGCAGAATTGCACGAAACGGAGTTCAGGAGGTAGATGGGAATGGCCTTCCCAGCACAGGAAAAGCGGCAGAACGTGGACAATGATGCAGTTGGCCAAAAAGGGCGTATGCGTTTTTTCCTGAATATATTCAGGAAAAAACGCATACGCCCTTTTTGGCCAACCAAGCACCCGGGGAGAGCAAATCGGCACTACAAAGAAATCTCACTCCCCCCCCCCCCGGGCAAAAGAGCCATCCGGAAAATGTCTAAAAACCAGAAAGGCAGGACAGGCCAAGGAGATAAGGGAGCCTTGTTCAGTTGCCGGGAGGGACGCAAAATGCCAACAGCCACTCTGGAGAAGCGTATGCTCGTTCCTAAAACACGTACAGAACAGAACCACAGAGCATAGGGCACCTCCACACGTGGGCCTATACCTTGGGAAAACTAAAAATCAACCAGACGCAGGCACCCCAAAGTTTAGGGCTTCTCTCTTTACAACAACCTCGACTTCGGGACACCCTTCATATGCCGGGGAAGAGAGAAATGGACCAAGAATTTGTGCTACTTAGGTACGATGGAATATCCCTCAGCCATGGAATCCATGTCATAAGGCTGGTTCCAGCATAATGACTGGATTGAGGTACGATGATGCTAAGTGAAATCTGTCCCACAGAAAAAGAAACTTGGGATATCACTTAGAGAGGGAATGTACAAATCGCTACCCACGACCCGAATGACAACAGAGAACAGACTCACGCTTTTCGAAAACACACGTAGGCCTGCTTAAGCGGAAAGGTGAGGTGGCGTGATGCATAAAACACGACTTGGAAATGAGCACAGATACCGGTCGGAAAAGCAAATATATAATAGACACCACCTACTCCTTGCTCAGTGAACAGGACTCAACAGCTCCTATTCATCACAGAAGAATATATCAGACTCGTAAGCATCTGAAAACCTAAGTATTGATATCTCTCTGTAAGTGAATCAAGTGTGTGTCAAGCGGCATCAACACAGCACTGAAAATCAGCTAAAGCTCATTCTAAAAATACATTTCCAAAACACAGAAGAAAGAAGCACGGCGAGAGGGAGGGAAATTCTGCCAAAATGCGTTCAGGGGCTGTGATGCAACCAGGATTGACCACATCTACACCCACAGCGGCATAAGACATAAGGCTGGGTACTCCTCAGGCTGAGAGGATTGCTGAGGTTGGAGGAGCAAAGGCAGAGCCTCTAGAGTTATACTGCGTGCTACCCATTCCATGGGTCCCACCTCTCCAGGTTCAAGGCAAATTTCCTACAGCCAAACCACTCATGGGAATCCCAGGGGATGGTACACCGTGTGATCGGGAAAGCTTTCGAAAGCGCACCTCATTTTTCACCTCCGGGTGCTAGCGTCCGCCATTCCAGCCGCTTGACTAACAATTCCCCCACTTGCAGGATCAGCGTCTTGACACTCCTCTTTCGTAGTCTCTGCAAGTGGTCCGAAGGATGAACTGGATGAGGGGCAACCAATGAGAGACCAGCTGGCGGTGTTCGGACAGGCCCACGTCACTCTAATTTCCCATCACGAAGAGGAATTCACCAAAGGCTCGGCCTGCCTCGCCGCAAGCACAACAGGGCCTGAAGCAATCTTGCGCTATTGCGGCCAGCTCACACCAAAGCGAGCTGCCAAACGGAGCTCTGGGGCACTGCACTTCACAAACCTGCCGAGCTCTAAATGATAACACTCGTCCAAAAACATACTGAGGTAAGGCCACGAAGGGGATTTGAACGCAAGGCAGAATTGCACGAAACGGAGTTCAGGAGGTAGATGGGAATGGCCTTCCCAGCACAGGAAAAGCGGCAGAACGTGGACAATGATGCAGTTGGCCAAAAAGGGCGTATGCGTTTTTTCCTGAATATATTCAGGAAAAAACGCATACGCCCTTTTTGGCCAACCAAGCACCCGGGGAGAGCAAATCGGCACCAGAAAGAAATCTCACTCCCCCTCTCCCCGGGCAAAAGAGCCATCCGGAAAATGTCTAAAAACCAGAAAGGCAGGACAGGCCAAGGAGATAAGGGAGCCTTGTTCAGTTGCCGGGAGGGACGCAAAATGCCAACAGCCACTCTGGAGAAGCGTATGCTCGTTCCTAAAACACGTACAGAACAGAACCACAGAGCATAGGGCACCTCCACACGTGGGCCTATACCTTGGGAAAACTAAAAATCAACCAGACGCAGGCACCCCAAAGTTTAGGGCTTCTCTCTTTACAACAACCTCGACTTCGGGACACCCTTCATATGCCGGGGAAGAGAGAAATGGACCAAGAATTTGTGCTACTTAGGTACGATGGAATATCCCTCAGCCATGGAATCCATGTCATAAGGCTGGTTCCAGCATAATGACTGGATTGAGGTATGATGATGCTAAGTGAAATCTGTCCCACAGAAAAAGAAACTTGGGATATCACTTAGAGAGGGAATGTACAAATCGCTACCCACGACCCGAATGACAAAAGAGAACAGACTCACGCTTTTCGAAAACACACTTAGGCCTGCTTAAGCGGAAAGGTGAGGTGGCGTGATGCATAAAACACGACTTGGAAATGAGCACAGATACCGGTCGGAAAAGCAAATATATAATAGACACCACCTACTCCTTGCTCAGTGAACAGGACTCAACAGCTGCTATTCATCACAGAAGAATATATCAGACTCGTAAGCATCTGAAAACCTAAGTATTGATATCTCTCTGTAAGTGAATCAAGTGTGTGTCAAGCGGCATCAACACAGCACTGAAAATCGGCTAAAGCCCATTCTAAAAATACATTTCCAAAACACAGAAGAAAGAAGCACGGCGAGAGGGAGGGAAATTCTGCCAAAATGCGTTCAGGGGCTGTGATGCAACCAGGATTGACCACATCTACACCCACAGCGGCATAAGACATAAGGCTGGGTACTCCTCAGGCTGAGAGGATTGCTGAGGTTGGAGGAGCAAAGGCAGAGCCTCTAGAGTTATACTGCGTGCTACCCATTCCATGGGTCCCACCTCTCCAGGTTCAAGGCAACTTTCCTACAGCCAAACCACTCATGGGAATCCCAGGGGATGGTACACCGTGTGATCGGGAAAGCTTTCGAAAGCGCACCTCATTTTTCACCTCCGGGTGCTAGCGTCCGCCATTCCAGCCGCTTGACTAACAATTCCCCCACTTGCAGGATCAGCGTCTTGACACTCCTCTTTCGTAGTCTCTGCAAGTGGTCCGAAGGATGAACTGGATGAGGGGCAACCAATGAGAGACCAGCTGGCGGTGTTCGGACAGGCCCACGTCACTCTAATTTCCCATCACGAAGAGGAATTCACCAAAGGCTCGGCCTGCCTCGCCGCAAGCACAACAGGGCCTGAAGCAATCTTGCGCTATTGCGGCCAGCTCACACCAAAGCGAGCTGCCAAACGGAGCTCTGGGGCACTGCACTTCACAAACCTGCCGAGCTCTAAATGATAACACTCGTCCAAAAACATATTGAGGTAAGGCCACGAAGGGGATTTGAACGCAAGGCAGAATTGCACGAAACGGAGTTCAGGAGGTAGATGGGAATGGCCTTCCCAGCACAGGAAAAGCGGCAGAACGTGGACAATGATGCAGTTGGCCAAAAAGGGCGTATGCGTTTTTTCCTGAATATATTCAGGAAAAAACGCATACGCCCTTTTTGGCCAACCAAGCACCCGGGGAGAGCAAATCGGCACTACAAAGAAATCTCACTCCCCCCCCCCCCCCGGGCAAAAGAGCCATCCGGAAAATGTCTAAAAACCAGAAAGGCAGGACAGGCCAAGGAGATAAGGGAGCCTTGTTCAGTTGCCGGGAGGGACGCAAAATGCCAACAGCCACTCTGGAGAAGCGTATGCTCGTTCCTAAAACACGTACAGAACAGAACCACAGAGCATAGGGCACCTCCACACGTGGGCCTATACCTTGGGAAAACTAAAAATCAACCAGACGCAGGCACCCCAAAGTTTAGGGCTTCTCTCTTTACAACAACCTCGACTTCGGGACACCCTTCATATGCCGGGGAAGAGAGAAATGGACCAAGAATTTGTGCTACTTAGGTACGATGGAATATCCCTCAGCCATGGAATCCATGTCATAAGGCTGGTTCCAGCATAATGACTGGATTGAGGTACGATGATGCTAAGTGAAATCTGTCCCACAGAAAAAGAAACTTGGGATATCACTTAGAGAGGGAATGTACAAATCGCTACCCACGACCCGAATGACAACAGAGAACAGACTCACGCTTTTCGAAAACACACGTAGGCCTGCTTAAGCGGAAAGGTGAGGTGGCGTGATGCATAAAACACGACTTGGAAATGAGCACAGATACCGGTCGGAAAAGCAAATATATAATAGACACCACCTACTCCTTGCTCAGTGAACAGGACTCAACAGCTCCTATTCATCACAGAAGAATATATCAGACTCGTAAGCATCTGAAAACCTAAGTATTGATATCTCTCTGTAAGTGAATCAAGTGTGTGTCAAGCGGCATCAACACAGCACTGAAAATCAGCTAAAGCTCATTCTAAAAATACATTTCCAAAACACAGAAGAAAGAAGCACGGCGAGAGGGAGGGAAATTCTGCCAAAATGCGTTCAGGGGCTGTGATGCAACCAGGATTGACCACATCTACACCCACAGCGGCATAAGACATAAGGCTGGATACTCCTCAGGCTGAGAGGATTGCTGAGGTTGGAGGAGCAAAGGCAGAGCCTCTAGAGTTATACTGCGTGCTACCCATTCCATGGGTCCCACCTCTCCAGGTTCAAGGCAACTTTCCTACAGCCAAACCACTCATGGGAATCCCAGGGGATGGTACACCGTGTGATCGGGAAAGCTTTCGAAAGCGCACCTCATTTTTCACCTCCGGGTGCTAGCGTCCGCCATTCCAGCCGCTTGACTAACAATTCCCCCACTTGCAGGATCAGCGTCTTGACACTCCTCTTTCGTAGTCTCTGCAAGTGGTCCGAAGGATGAACTGGATGAGGGGCAACCAATGAGAGACCAGCTGGCGGTGTTCGGACAGGCCCACGTCACTCTAATTTCCCATCACGAAGAGGAATTCACCAAAGGCTCGGCCTGCCTCGCCGCAAGCACAACAGGGCCTGAAGCAATCTTGCGCTATTGCGGCCAGCTCACACCAAAGCGAGCTGCCAAACGGAGCTCTGGGGCACTGCACTTCACAAACCTGCCGAGCTCTAAATGATAACACTCGTCCAAAAACATACTGAGGTAAGGCCACGAAGGGGATTTGAACGCAAGGCAGAATTGCACGAAACGGAGTTCAGGAGGTAGATGGGAATGGCCTTCCCAGCACAGGAAAAGCGGCAGAACGTGGACAATGATGCAGTTGGCCAAAAAGGGCGTATGCGTTTTTTCCTGAATATATTCAGGAAAAAACGCATACGCCCTTTTTGGCCAACCAAGCACCCGGGGAGAGCAAATCGGCACTACAAAGAAATCTCACTCCCCCCCCCCCCCCGGGCAAAAGAGCCATCCGGAAAATGTCTAAAAACCAGAAAGGCAGGACAGGCCAAGGAGATAAGGGAGCCTTGTTCAGTTGCCGGGAGGGACGCAAAATGCCAACAGCCACTCTGGAGAAGCGTATGCTCGTTCCTAAAACACGTACAGAACAGAACCACAGAGCATAGGGCACCTCCACACGTGGGCCTATACCTTGGGAAAACTAAAAATCAACCAGACGCAGGCACCCCAAAGTTTAGGGCTTCTCTCTTTACAACAACCTCGACTTCGGGACACCCTTCATATGCCGGGGAAGAGAGAAATGGACCAAGAATTTGTGCTACTTAGGTACGAGGGAATATCCCTCAGCCATGGAATCCATGTCATAAGGCTGGTTCCAGCATAATGACTGGATTGAGGTACGATGATGCTAAGTGAAATCTGTCCCACAGAAAAAGAAACTTGGGATATCACTTAGAGAGGGAATGTACAAATCGCTACCCACGACCCGAATGACAAAAGAGAACAGACTCACGCTTTTCGAAAACACACGTAGGCCTGCTTAAGCGGAAAGGTGAGGTGGCGTGATGCATAAAACACGACTTGGAAATGAGCACAGATACCGGTCGGAAAAGCAAATATATAATAGACACCACCTACTCCTTGCTCAGTGAACAGGACTCAACAGCTCCTATTCATCACAGAAGAATATATCAGACTCGTAAGCATCTGAAAACCTAAGTATTGATATCTCTCTGTAAGTGAATCAAGTGTGTGTCAAGCGGCATCAACACAGCACTGAAAATCAGCTAAAGCTCATTCTAAAAATACATTTCCAAAACACAGAAGAAAGAAGCACGGCGAGAGGGAGGGAAATTCTGCCAAAATGCGTTCAGGGGCTGTGATGCAACCAGGATTGACCACATCTACACCCACAGCGGCATAAGACATAAGGCTGGATACTCCTCAGGCTGAGAGGATTGCTGAGGTTGGAGGAGCAAAGGCAGAGCCTCTAGAGTTATACTGCGTGCTACCCATTCCATGGGTCCCACCTCTCCAGGTTCAAGGCAACTTTCCTACAGCCAAACCACTCACGGGAATCCCAGGGGATGGTACACCGTGTGATCGGGAAAGCTTTCGAAAGCGCACCTCATTTTTCACCTCCGGGTGCTAGCGTCCGCCATTCCAGCCGCTTGACTAACAATTCCCCCACTTGCAGGATCAGCGTCTTGACACTCCTCTTTCGTAGTCTCTGCAAGTGGTCCGAAGGATGAACTGGATGAGGGGCAACCAATGAGAGACCAGCTGGCGGTGTTCGGACAGGCCCACGTCACTCTAATTTCCCATCACGAAGAGGAATTCACCAAAGGCTCGGCCTGCCTCGCCGCAAGCACAACAGGGCCTGAAGCAACCTTGCGCTATTGCGGCCAGCTCACACCAAAGCGAGCTGCCAAACGGAGCTCTGGGGCACTGCACTTCACAAACCTGCCGAGCTCTAAATGATAACACTCGTCCAAAAACATACTGAGGTAAGGCCACGAAGGGGATTTGAACGCAAGGCAGAATTGCACGAAACGGAGTTCAGGAGGTAGATGGGAATGGCCTTCCCAGCACAGGAAAAGCGGCAGAACGTGGACAATGATGCAGTTGGCCAAAAAGGGCGTATGCGTTTTTTCCTGAATATATTCAGGAAAAAACGCATACGCCCTTTTTGGCCAACCAAGCACCCGGGGAGAGCAAATCGGCACTACAAAGAAATCTCACTCCCCCCCCCCCCCGGGCAAAAGAGCCATCCGGAAAATGTCTAAAAACCAGAAAGGCAGGACAGGCCAAGGAGATAAGGGAGCCTTGTTCAGTTGCCGGGAGGGACGCAAAATGCCAACAGCCACTCTGGAGAAGCGTATGCTCGTTCCTAAAACACGTACAGAACAGAACCACAGAGCATAGGGCACCTCCACACGTGGGCCTATATCTTGGGAAAACTAAAAATCAACCAGACGCAGGCACCCCAAAGTTTAGGGCTTCTCTCTTTACAACAACCTCGACTTCGGGACACCCTTCATATGCCGGGGAAGAGAGAAATGGACCAAGAATTTGTGCTACTTAGGTACGATGGAATATCCCTCAGCCATGGAATCCATGTCATAAGGCTGGTTCCAGCATAATGACTGGATAGAGGTACGATGATGCTAAGTGAAATCTGTCCCACAGAAAAAGAAACTTGGGATATCACTTAGAGAGGGAATGTACAAATCGCTACCCACGACCCGAATGACAAAAGAGAACAGACTCACGCTTTTCGAAAACACACTTAGGCCTGCTTAAGCGGAAAGGTGAGGTGGCGTGATGCATAAAACCCGACTTGGAAATGAGCACAGATACCGGTCGGAAAAGCAAATATATAATAGACAGCACCTACTCCTTGCTCAGTGAACAGGACTCAACAGCTCCTATTCATCACAGAAGAATATATCAGACTCGTAAGCATCTGAAAACCTAAGTATTGATATCTCTCTGTAAGTGAATCAAGTGTGTGTCAAGCGGCATCAACACAGCACTGAAAATCAGCTAAAGCTCATTCTAAAAATACATTTCCAAAACACAGAAGAAAGAAGCACGGCGAGAGGGAGGGAAATTCTGCCAAAATGCGTTCAGGGGCTGTGATGCAACCAGGATTGACCACATCTACACCCACAGCGGCATAAGACATAAGGCTGGATACTCCTCAGGCTGAGAGGATTGCTGAGGTTGGAGGAGCAAAGGCAGAGCCTCTAGAGTTATACTGCGTGCTACCCATTCCATGGGTCCCACCTCTCCAGGTTCAAGGCAACTTTCCTACAGCCAAACCAC
Organism: Kogia breviceps; assembly: GCF_026419965.1. Classification (NCBI taxonomy): domain Eukaryota; kingdom Metazoa; phylum Chordata; class Mammalia; order Artiodactyla; family Physeteridae; genus Kogia; species Kogia breviceps. The sequence goes on along the minus strand of NC_081318.1, from coordinate 93,460,524 downwards.
TCATGGGAATCCCAGGGGATGGTACACCGTGTGATCGGGAAAGCTTTCGAAAGCGCACCTCATTTTTCACCTCCGGGTGCTAGCGTCCGCCATTCCAGCCGCTTGACTAACAATTCCCCCACTTGCAGGATCAGCGTCTTGACACTCCTCTTTCGTAGTCTCTGCAAGTGGTCCGAAGGATGAACTGGATGAGGGGCAACCAATGAGAGACCAGCTGGCGGTGTTCGGACAGGCCCACGTCACTCTAATTTCCCATCACGAAGAGGAATTCACCAAAGGCTCGGCCTGCCTCGCCGCAAGCACAACAGGGCCTGAAGCAATCTTGCGCTATTGCGGCCAGCTCACACCAAAGCGAGCTGCCAAACGGAGCTCTGGGGCACTGCACTTCACAAACCTGCCGAGCTCTAAATGATAACACTCGTCCAAAAACATACTGAGGTAAGGCCACGAAGGGGATTTGAACGCAAGGCAGAATTGCACGAAACGGAGTTCAGGAGGTAGATGGGAATGGCCTTCCCAGCACAGGAAAAGCGGCAGAACGTGGACAATGATGCAGTTGGCCAAAAAGGGCGTATGCGTTTTTTCCTGAATATATTCAGGAAAAAACGCATACGCCCTTTTTGGCCAACCAAGCACCCGGGGAGAGCAAATCGGCACTACAAAGAAATCTCACTCCCCCCCCCCCCGGGCAAAAGAGCCATCCGGAAAATGTCTAAAAACCAGAAAGGCAGGACAGGCCAAGGAGATAAGGGAGCCTTGTTCAGTTGCCGGGAGGGACGCAAAATGCCAACAGCCACTCTGGAGAAGCGTATGCTCGTTCCTAAAACACGTACAGAACAGAACCACAGAGCATAGGGCACCTCCACACGTGGGCCTATACCTTGGGAAAACTAAAAATCAACCAGACGCAGGCACCCCAAAGTTTAGGGCTTCTCTCTTTACAACAACCTCGACTTCGGGACACCCTTCATATGCCGGGGAAGAGAGAAATGGACCAAGAATTTGTGCTACTTAGGTACGAGGGAATATCCCTCAGCCATGGAATCCATGTCATAAGGCTGGTTCCAGCATAATGACTGGATTGAGGTACGATGATGCTAAGTGAAATCTGTCCCACAGAAAAAGAAACTTGGGATATCACTTAGAGAGGGAATGTACAAATCGCTACCCACGACCCGAATGACAAAAGAGAACAGACTCAGGCTTTTCGAAAACACACGTAGGCCTGCTTAAGCGGAAAGGTGAGGTGGCGTGATGCATAAAACACGACTTGGAAATGAGCACAGATACCGGTCGGAAAAGCAAATATATAATAGACACCACCTACTCCTTGCTCAGTGAACAGGACTCAACAGCTCCTATTCATCACAGAAGAATATATCAGACTCGTAAGCATCTGAAAACCTAAGTATTGATATCTCTCTGTAAGTGAATCAAGTGTGTGTCAAGCGGCATCAACACAGCACTGAAAATCAGCTAAAGCCCATTCTAAAAATACATTTCCAAAACACAGAAGAAAGAAGCACGGCGAGAGGGAGGGAAATTCTGCCAAAATGCGTTCAGGGGCTGTGATGCAACCAGGATTGACCACATCTACACCCACAGCGGCATAAGACATAAGGCTGGATACTCCTCAGGCTGAGAGGATTGCTGAGGTTGGAGGAGCAAAGGAAGAGCCTCTAGAGTTATACTGCGTGCTACCCATTCCATGGGTCCCACCTCTCCAGGTTCAAGGCAACTTTCCTACAGCCAAACCACTCACGGGAATCCCAGGGGATGGTACACCGTGTGATCGGGAAAGCTTTCGAAAGCGCACCTCATTTTTCACCTCCGGGTGCTAGCGTCCGCCATTCCAGCCGCTTGACTAACAATTCGCCCACTTGCAGGATCAGCGTCTTGACACTCCTCTTTCGTAGTCTCTGCAAGTGGTCCGAAGGATGAACTGGATGAGGGGCAACCAATGAGAGACCAGCTGGCGGTGTTCGGACAGGCCCACGTCACTCTAATTTCCCATCACGAAGAGGAATTCACCAAAGGCTCGGCCTGCCTCGCCGCAAGCACAACAGGGCCTGAAGCAATCTTGCGTTATTGCGGCCAGCTCACACCAAAGCGAGCTGCCAAACGGAGCTCTGGGGCACTGCACTTCACAAACCTGCCGAACTCTAAATGATAACACTCGTCCAAAAACATACTGAGGTAAGGCCACGAAGGGGATTTGAACGCAAGGCAGAATTGCACGAAACGGAGTTCAGGAGGTAGATGGGAATGGCCTTCCCAGCACAGGAAAAGCGGCAGAACGTGGACAATGATGCAGTTGGCCAAAAAGGGCGTATGCGTTTTTTCCTGAATATATTCAGGAAAAAACGCATACGCCCTTTTTGGCCAACCAAGCACCCGGGGAGAGCAAATCGGCACTACAAAGAAATCTCACTCCCCACCCCCGGGCAAAAGAGCCATCCGGAAAATGTCTAAAAACCAGAAAGGCAGGACAGGCCAAGGAGATAAGGGAGCCTTGTTCAGTTGCCGGGAGGGACGCAAAATGCCAACAGCCACTCTGGAGAAGCGTATGCTCGTTCCTAAAACACGTACAGAACAGAACCACAGAGCATAGGGCACCTCCACACGTGGGCCTATACCTTGGGAAAACTAAAAATCAACCAGACGCAGGCACCCCAAAGTTTAGGGCTTCTCTCTTTACAACAACCTCGACTTCGGGACACCCTTCATATGCCGGGGAAGAGAGAAATGGACCAAGAATTTGTGCTACTTAGGTACGATGGAATATCCCTCAGCCATGGAATCCATGTCATAAGGCTGGTTCCAGCATAATGAGTGGATTGAGGTACGATGATGCTAAGTGAAATCTGTCCCACAGAAAATGAAACTTGGGATATCACTTAGAGAGGGAATGTACAAATCGCTACCCACGACCCGAATGACAAAAGAGAACAGACTCACGCTTTTCGAAAACACACTTAGGCCTGCTTAAGCGGAAAGGTGAGGTGGCGTGATGCATAAAACCCGACTTGGAAATGAGCACATATACCGGTCGGAAAAGCAAATATATAATAGACACCACCTACTCCTTGCTCAGTGAACAGGACTCAACAGCTCCTATTCATCACAGAAGAATATATCAGACTCGTAAGCATCTGAAAACCTAAGTATTGATATCTCTCTGTAAGTGAATCAAGTGTGTGTCAAGCGGCATCAACACAGCACTGAAAATCAGCTAAAGCTCATTCTAAAAATACATTTCCAAAACACAGAAGAAAGAAGCACGGCGAGAGGGAGGGAAATTCTGCCAAAATGCGTTCAGGGGCTGTGATGCAACCAGGATTGACCACATCTACACCCACAGCGGCATAAGACATAAGGCTGGATACTCCTCAGGCTGAGAGGATTGCTGAGGTTGGAGGAGCAAAGGCAGAGCCTCTAGAGTTATACTGCGTGCTACCCATTCCATGGGTCCCACCTCTCCAGGTTCAAGGCAACTTTCCTACAGCCAAACCACTCATGGGAATCCCAGGGGATGGTACACCGTGTGATCGGGAAAGCTTTCGAAAGCGCACCTCATTTTTCACCTCCGGGTGCTAGCGTCCGCCATTCCAGCCGCTTGACTAACAATTCCCCCACTTGCAGGATCAGCGTCTTGACACTCCTCTTTCGTAGTCTCTGCAAGTGGTCCGAAGGATGAACTGGATGAGGGGCAACCAATGAGAGACCAGCTGGCGGTGTTCGGACAGGCCCACGTCACTCTAATTTCCCATCACGAAGAGGAATTCACCAAAGGCTCGGCCTGCCTCGCCGCAAGCACAACAGGGCCTGAAGCAATCTTGCGCTATTGCGGCCAGCTCACACCAAAGCGAGCTGCCAAACGGAGCTCTGGGGCACTGCACTTCACAAACCTGCCGAGCTCTAAATGATAACACTCGTCCAAAAACATACTGAGGTAAGGCCACGAAGGGGATTTGAACGCAAGGCAGAATTGCACGAAACGGAGTTCAGGAGGTAGATGGGAATGGCCTTCCCAGCACAGGAAAAGCGGCAGAACGTGGACAATGATGCAGTTGGCCAAAAAGGGCGTATGCGTTTTTTCCTGAATATATTCAGGAAAAAACGCATACGCCCTTTTTGGCCAACCAAGCACCCGGGGAGAGCAAATCGGCACTACAAAGAAATCTCACTCCCCCCACGCCGGGCAAAAGAGCCATCCGGAAAATGTCTAAAAACCAGAAAGGCAGGACAGGCCAAGGAGATAAGGGAGCCTTGTTCAGTTGCCGGGAGGGACGCAAAATGCCAACAGCCACTCTGGAGAAGCGTATGCTCGTTCCTAAAACACGTACAGAACAGAACCACAGAGCATAGGGCACCTCCACACGTGGGCCTATATCTTGGGAAAACTAAAAATCAACCAGACGCAGGCACCCCAAAGTTTAGGGCTTCTCTCTTTACAACAACCTCGACTTCGGGACACCCTTCATATGCCGGGGAAGAGAGAAATGGACCAAGAATTTGTGCTACTTAGGTACGATGGAATATCCCTCAGCCATGGAATCCATGTCATAAGGCTGGTTCCAGCATAATGACTGGATTGAGGTACGATGATGCTAAGTGAAATCTGTCCCACAGAAAAAGAAACTTGGGATATCACTTAGAGAGGGAATGTACAAATCGCTACCCACGACCCGAATGACAAAAGAGAACAGACTCACGCTTTTCGAAAACACACGTAGGCCTGCTTAAGCGGAAAGGTGAGGTGGCGTGATGCATAAAACACGACTTGGAAATGAGCACAGATACCGGTCGGAAAAGCAAATATATAATAGACAGCACCTACTCCTTGCTCAGTGAACAGGACTCAACAGCTCCTATTCATCACAGAAGAATATATCAGACTCGTAAGCATCTGAAAACCTAAGTATTGATATCTCTCTGTAAGTGAATCAAGTGTGTGTCAAGCGGCATCAACACAGCACTGAAAATCAGCTAAAGCCCATTCTAAAAATACATTTCCAAAACACAGAAGAAAGAAGCACGGCGAGAGGGAGGGAAATTCTGACAAAATGCGTTCAGGGGCTGTGATGCAAACAGGATTGACCACATCTACACCCACAGCGGCATAAGACATAAGGCTGGATACTCCTCAGGCTGAGAGGATTGCTGAGGTTGGAGGAGCAAAGGCAGAGCCTCTAGAGTTATACTGCGTGCTACCCATTCCATGGGTCCCACCACTCCAGGTTCAAGGCAACTTTCCTACAGCCAAACCACTCATGGGAATCCCAGGGGATGGTACACCCTGTGATCGGGAAAGCTTTCGAAAGCGCACCTCATTTATCACCTCCGGGTGCTAGCGTCCGCCATTCCAGCCGCTTGACTAACAATTCCCCCACTTGCAGGATCAGCGTCTTGACACTCCTCTTTCGTAGTCTCTGCAAGTGGTCCGAAGGATGAACTGGAAGAGGGGCAACCAATGAGAGACCAGCTGGCGGTGTTCGGACAGGCCCACGTCACTCTAATTTCCCATCACGAAGAGGAATTCACCAAAGGCTCGGCCTGCCTCGCCGCAAGCACAACAGGGCCTGAAGCAATCTGGCGCTATTGCGGCCAGCTCACACCAAAGCGAGCTGCCAAACGGAGCTCTGGGGCACTGCACTTCACAAACCTGCCGAGCTCTAAATGATAACACTCGTCCAAAAACATACTGAGGTAAGGCCACGAAGGGGATTTGAACGCAAGGCAGAATTGCACGAAACGGAGTTCAGGAGGTAGATGGGAATGGCCTTCCCAGCACAGGAAAAGCGGCAGAACGTGGACAATGATGCAGTTGGCCAAAAAGGGCGTATGCGTTTTTTCCTGAATATATTCAGGAAAAAACGCATACGCCCTTTTTGGCCAACCAAGCACCCGGGGAGAGCAAATCGGCACTACAAAGAAATCTCACTCCCCCCCCCCCGGGCAAAAGAGCCATCCGGAAAATGTCTAAAAACCAGAAAGGCAGGACAGGCCAAGGAGATAAGGGAGCCTTGTTCAGTTGCCGGGAGGGACGCAAAATGCCAACAGCCACTCTGGAGAAGCGTATGCTCGTTCCTAAAACACGTACAGAACAGAACCACAGAGCATAGGGCACCTCCACACGTGGGCCTATATCTTGGGAAAACTAAAAATCAACCAGACGCAGGCACCCCAAAGTTTAGGGCTTCTCTCTTTACAACAACCTCGACTTCGGGACACCCTTCATATGCCGGGGAAGAGAGAAATGGACCAAGAATTTGTGCTACTTAGGTACGATGGAATATCCCTCAGCCATGGAATCCATGTCATAAGGCTGGTTCCAGCATAATGACTGGATTGAGGTACGATGATGCTAAGTGAAATCTGTCCCACAGAAAAAGAAACTTGGGATATCACTTAGAGAGGGAATGTACAAATCGCTACCCACGACCCGAATGACAAAAGAGAACAGACTCACGCTTTTCGAAAACACACTTAGGCCTGCTTAAGCGGAAAGGTGAGGTGGCGTGATGCATAAAACCCGACTTGGAAATGAGCACAGATACCGGTCGGAAAAGCAAATATATAATAGACACCACCTACTCCTTGCTCAGTGAACAGGACTCAACAGCCCCTATTCATCACAGAAGAATATATCAGACTCGTAAGCATCTGAAAACCTAAGTATTGATATCTCTCTGTAAGTGAATCAAGTGTGTGTCAAGCGGCATCAACACAGCACTGAAAATCAGCTAAAGCCCATTCTAAAAATACATTTCCAAAACACAGAAGAAAGAAGCACGGCGAGAGGGAGGGAAATTCTGCCAAAATGCGTTCAGGGGCTGTGATGCAACCAGGATTGACCACATCTACACCCACAGCGGCATAAGACATAAGGCTGGATACTCCTCAGGCTGAGAGGATTGCTGAGGTTGGAGGAGCAAAGGCAGAGCCTCTAGAGTTATACGGCGTGCTACCCATTCCATGGGTCCCACCACTCCAGGTTCAAGGCAACTTTCCTACAGCCAAACCACTCATGGGAATCCCAGGGGATGGTACACCCTGTGATCGGGAAAGCTTTCGAAAGCGCACCTCATTTTTCACCTCCGGGTGCTAGCGTCCGCCATTCCAGCCGCTTGACTAACAATTCCCCCACTTGCAGGATCAGCGTCTTGACACTCCTGTTTCGTAGTCTCTGCAAGTGGTCCGAAGGATGAACTGGAAGAGGGGCAACCAATGAGAGACCAGCTGGCAGTGTTCGGAGAGGCCCATGTCACTCTAATTTCCCATCACGAAGAGGAATTCACAAAAGGCTCGGCCTGCCTCGCCGCAAGAACAACAGGGCCTGAAGCAATCTGGCGCTATTGCGGCCAGCTCACACCAAAGCGAGCTGCCAAACGGAGCTCTGGGGCACTGCACTTCACAAACCTGCCGAACTCTAAATGATAACACTCGTCCAACAACATATTGAGGTAAGGACACGAAGGGGATTCGAACGCAAGGCAGAATTGCACGAAACGGAGTTCAGGAGGTAGATGGGAATGGCCTTCCCAGCACAGGAAAAGCAGCAGAACGTGGACAATGATGCAGTTGGCCAAAAAGGGCGTATGCGTTTTTTCCTGAATATATTCAGGAAAAAACGCATACGCCCTTTTTGGCCAACCAAGCACCCGGGGAGAGCAAATCGGCACTACAAAGAAATCTCACTCCCCCCCCCCGGGCAAAAGAGTCATCCAGAAAATGTCTAAAAACCAGAAAGGCAGGACAGGCCAAGGAGATAAGGGAGCCTTGTTCAGTTGCCGGGAGGGACGCAAAATGCCAACAGCCACTCTGGAGAAGCGTATGCTCGTTCCTAAAACACGTACAGAACAGAACCACAGAGCATAGGGCACCTCCACACGTGGGCCTATATCTTGGGAAAACTAAAAATCAACCAGACGCAGGCACCCCAAAGTTTAGGGCTTCTCTCTTTATAACAACCTCGACTTCGGGACACCCTTCATATGCTGGGGAAGAGAGAAATGGACCAAGAATTTGTGCTACTTAGGTACGATGGAATATCCCTCGGCCATGGAATCCATGTCATAAGGCTGGTTCCAGCATAATGACTGGATTGAGGTACGATGATGCTAAGTGAAATCTGTCCCACAGAAAAAGAAACTTGGGATATCACTTAGAGAGGGAATGTACAAATCGCTACCCACGACCCGAATGACAAAAGAGAACAGACTCACGCTTTTCGAAAACACACGTAGGCCTGATTAAGCGGAAAGGTGAGGTGGCGTGATGCATAAAACCCGACTTGGAAATGAGCACAGATACCGGTCGGAAAAGCAAATATATAATAGACACCACCTACTCCTTGCTCAGTGAACAGGACTCAACAGCTCCTATTCATCACAGAAGAATATATCAGACTCGTAAGCATCTGAAAACCTAAGTATTGATATCTCTCTGTAAGTGAATCAAGTGTGTGTCAAGCGGCATCAACACAGCACTGAAAATCAGCTAAAGCCCATTCTAAAAATACATTTCCAAAACACAGAAGAAAGAAGCACGGCGAGAGGGAGGGAAATTCTGCCAAAATGCGTTCAGGGGCTGTGATGCAACCAGGATTGACCACATCTACACCCACAGCGGCATAAGACATAAGGCTGGATACTCCTCAGGCTGAGAGGATTGCTGAGGTTGGATGAGCAAACGCAGAGCCTCTGGAGTTATACTGCGTGCTACCCATTCCATGGGTCCCACCTCTCCAGGTTCAAGGCAACTTTCCTACAGCCAAACCACTCATGGGAATCCCAGGGGATGGTACACCGTGTGATCGGGAAAGCTTTCTAAAGCGCACCTCATTTTTCATCTCCGGGTGCTAGCGTTCGCCATTCCAGCCGCTTTACTAACAATTTCCCCACTTGGAGACTCAGCGCCTTTCCATGCCTCTTTCGTACCGTCTGCAACTTGTCCGCAGGATGAACTGGAAGAGGGGGAACCAATGAGATACTCGCTGGAGGTGTTTGGTCACGCATATGTCACTCTCATTTCCCATCACGAAGAAGAATTCACCAAAGGCTCAGCCTGCGACCCCGGATCGACAACAGGGCGTGAAGCCATCCAGCCGTTTTGCGTCCCACTCACAGAAAAGCGAGTTGGCAAATGGAGCTCATGGGCACTGCACTTCACAAACCTGAAGAGTTTTAAACGATAACTATCGCCCCAAAATATATTGAGGTGAGGCTACGAAGAGGCGTTGAACGCAAGGCAGAATTGCAGGACACGGATTTCAACGGATAGATCGGAATCGCCCCGATAGCACATGAAAAGCGCCAGAACGTGGACAATGATGCGGTTGGTCACAAAGGGCGTATGCGTTTTTTCCTGAATATATTCAGGAAAAAACGCATACGCCCTTTTTGACCAACCAAGCAAGCTGGGAGAGCAAATCGGCACTACAAAGAAATCTCTCACCCACCCCGCCCCGGTCAAAAGGACCACGTGAAAAACGTCTAAAAACCAGAAAGGCAGGACAGGCCACGGACACAAGGGAGCCTTGTTAAGCTGATGGGCGGGATGTCAATGGCCAACAGCCAATCTTCACAAGTGTATCCTCTTTCCCAAAACATGTAAAACACAGAACCACAGTGCATAGGGCACTTCCACACATGGGCGTTGACCTTGGGAAAATTAAAAATCAACCAGACACATGGACCCCAATGTTGAGGGCTGCTGTCTTGACAAGAACCTCGACTCCGGTACACGTTTCATATCCCAGGAAAGAGACAAGTGGACAGAGACAAGTGGACAAGTGGACAAGTGGTGCTACGTAGGTCCAATGGAGTATCACTCAGCCATGAAATCCACGTCATGAGGCTGGTAGCAGCATCCTGAATGGATTTAGGTACGATCGTCCTCAGTGAAATAAGTCCCACAAAAAGAGAAACTTATGATATCACTTATCGAGGGAATGTAAAAATCGCTACCCATGAACTGAATTCCCAAACAGAACAGTCACGCTTTTAGAAAACACACTTATGCCTGCTTCAGGGGAAAGGTGAGGTGGGGTGATGCATAAAACTCGAGTTTGAAATGAGCACAGATACCCTTCCGAAAACCGAATATGGAATGGACACGACCTACTCCTTGCTCAATCAACTGGACTCAACAGCCCCTGTTCATCGCAGAAGTATCTATCCGACTAGTAAGCATCTTAAAAGCTAAGTATTGATATCTCTCTGTAAGTGCATCAAGTGTGTGTCAAGCGGCATAAAAACAGCAGTGAAAATCAGCTCAAACCCATTCTGAGAATACATTTCCGACACAAAGAAGAAACAAGCAGGGCAAAACAGAGAGAAATTCTTCCAAAATGCGTTCAGGGACTGGTAGGCAACCCGGATTGACTACATCTACAGCCCCAGCGGCAGAAGTCATAAGGCTGGACACTCTTGGGGCTGAGATGATTGGTGAGGTTTGGAAAGCAAATGCAGACCCTTGAAAGGTATCCTGCGTGCTACCCATTCCATGGGTCCCAACTCTCCAGGTTCAACGCAATCTTCCTACAGCGAAACCACTCATTGGAAACCCAGCGGATGCTACACCGTGGGATCGGGAAAGCTTTCTGAAACTCACCTCAGTTTTCATCTCCTGGTGCTCGTGTTCTCCATTCAGGCCCCCTTACTAACAATCTCCCCACTTGGAGACTCGGCGCCTTTCCATGCCTCTTTCGTACCGTCTGCAATTTGTCCGCAGGATGAACTGGAAGAGGGGGAACCAATGAGAGACTCGCTGGAGGTGTTTGGTCGCGCACATGTCACTCTCATTTCCCATCACGAAGAAGAATTCACCAAAGGCTCAGCCTGCCACCCCGGATCGACAATAGGGCGTGAAGCCATCCAGCCGTGTTGCGTCCCACTCACAAATAAGCGAGTTGGGAAATGGAGCTCAGGGGCACTGCACTTCGCAAACCTGCAGAGTTCTAAATGATAACTTGGTCCAAAAATATATTGATGTCAGACTACGAAGAGGATTTGAATTCAAGGCAGAATTGCTGGAAACATCCCTTTAAAAATCGCTACAGATCAACTGAATTACAATACAGAAGAGAGTTAAATATTTGAAAACACACTGATGCCTGCTTAAGGGCATTGGTGATGTGGGGTGATGCATAAAACAAGAGTTTGAAATTAGCACAGATACCGTTCCATAAACCAAGTATGTAATCCTCAAGACCTACTCATTGCTCAATGATCTGGACTCAACCCACCCTATTCACCGCAGAAGAATATGTCTGAGTAGTACAAATATTAAAATGTATTTATTGATATCCCTGTGTAAGTGAATCACGTGAGTGTAAAGCGACATAACCACAGCAGTGAAAATCAGCTAAACCCCATTATAAACATAAACATATTCAGGAAAAACCCATATGCCCTTTTTGGCGAACCAAACAACCACGAAATGCAAATCAGCACTACAAAGTATTCTGACTTCGCATTAGTCAATAGTGCCATCTTGGAAAAGTGTAAACCAGAAATGCAGCTCAGGCCATGGAGCAAAGGAAGCCTCTTTACCCTGATTGGGGGGATGTAAACAGTCAACGGCCACTCTGGAAAAGTGCATGCTGTTTCCTTAACCTTCTAAAAAACAGAGCTACAGACCATACGGCACTTCCAATCTTGGGCGTATATCGTGGTAAAACCAAAAGTCGACAGGACACAGGCATCCCTACGTTTAATGCTGCTCTGCTTAAAATGCCTCGACTTGGGTACAACATACATGTCCTTGAAGGAAGAAATGGATAAAGAATTTGTGGTACTTATGTACAACGTAATATTCCTGAGCAATTAAATCAATGAAATAAGGCCAGTTGCAGCAACTCGTGGAGACTCACGTACGATCATTCTAAGTGACATAAGTCAGACATTAGTAGAGACTTATCATAAGGTATCAATTATAGGTGGTATCTAAAAATAGCTACACTTGAACTCATTTACAAAACAGAAACCAAGTCACACATAAAGAAAACACATTTATGACTTCTAAAAGAGAAAGGTGCGGTGGGGTGATGCATAAACCAGGAGGTTGGAATTAGCATAGATACGGTTCCATAAACAAAATACGTAATCAACAGGACCTGCTGAATAGCTCAACTAGCTGGACTCAGCACACTGCTGTCACTGGAAAAGCGTATATAAGACTGTAAGAATCTGTAAAAGAATTGATTGGTGTCTCTCTTTAAGTGAATCAAGTGGATAGATGTAGTGCAGGAAGAATCATAGTATTGAAAATCTGCTCTACCCCATTATAAAATTAAATAAAAAGAACAAAAAAAGACAGTGAGAGAGAGAGAAATTCTTACAAAATGTGTTCAAGGGCTGTGATGCAACCTGGACTGACCACATCTAGACGCACAGCTGGATGGGACCTAAGGCTCTACACTCGTGGGTCTGAGATGCTTGCTGAGGATGGGACAGCAAATGCAGTACTTTTACAGTAACACTGCCTGGCCCCCATTCCATGGGTCCCATATCTCCAGGTGCAGAGGACCCTTCCTCCAGGTAAAACATGAATGGGACATCCAGAGGATGGTACACCATCTGTTCGGGAAGAGTGAGGAAGCGGTATTGCTTTGCACCAGTCAGAATGGCCAACCTCACAAAGTGTAAAACCTGAAATGCAGGACAGGGCGTGGATAAAAGGGAACCCTGACAAGCTGATGGTGGGAATGTAAATTGCTAACAGCCACTCTGGAGAAGTGGGTGGTGATTCCTTAAAAATCTAAAAAGCAGAGCTTCAGAGCATATGGCGCTTCCACTCCTGGGCCTGTATCTTGGAAAAAACGTAAATTGACAGTACCCAGGCACTCCAAAATTTATGCAGCCCTGTTTACAAGAGCCCCTACTTGGAAGCCACGTAAACGTCCTTGGAAGGAAGACTGGATAAAGAAATTATGGTAGATATGTACAAGTGAATATTACTCAGCCATGAAATGAATGAAATAAGGCCATTTGCAGCCACTCGGAAGGACCTAGATGCATTCATACTATGTGGCATAAATCAGACAATGATAAATATCATATGATATTACTTATCTGTGGAATCTAAATATTGATACAAAGGTACTATCTTACAACACAGAAACAGAGTCCCAGGCTTAGAACACAAACTTATGGTTACCAAACTGGAAAGGTGTGTTGGAGGCATAAGTCATGAGGTTGGAGTTAGTATATACATATTTACAGAGAGAAAACTTGTAATCAAACTGGATCTGCTGTAGAGCACTTGGAACTCTTCTCAACACCCTTTAGTAACCTCAATGGGAAAATAATTCCAAAGAGAATATATAGTCATCTCTGTATAGATGAATCATGTTGGTGTATATCAAAAATGAACACAACATGGTAAATCAACTATACCCCATTATAAATTTAAAATTAAATTATAGAAAAGAAAAATGATCACTAAATCCATTTAGTCACGGTGGACGCGCTAGTGTCACATCCTTGGACACAGACACAATTTCATCCCTAGGCTGGACTGTTGTGGGCCTGAGGACCTCGGGAGGATACGCCAGCTAATTCACCCCCCTTGAACATGTAGTACTTGGTCCCCTCTGCATGGGATCACAATCTCCAGATCGAAGTGTGCCCTCATACTACTAAACCAACCCTCTGACACCCAAAGGATGGTGGGCTCTCTGGGCCGCATGACATTTGGAAAATCACCTGGTCTCAACATACCCTGGTGTTTGGGTTCCGACCTTCTGACTCCTTCGTTAGGGTCATCAGACTCTACACGACAGCCCCCTCAACAGGGGACTCTGCAGGGGTTTATGCTTGTTCAGGGGCTGAAGGGGAAGGGGGAAGGAGGAATGGGACGGAAGGCCTTACATGTTTGGTCAGGCACATCCCGCTCTAAGTTAAAACCCAGGAACAGGACTTTCCCTATAGCTAAGGTTGTGTCAGTAACCAGAGAGGGACAGGAGAAATCCTGCCGCCTTCTCTTTCCCATAACAACAATTCTAAAACTGGACCTTATAGGCACTTCATATTCACAATGCCTGGGAAGCTGTAAGTGACAACAGCCCTCAAAAAATGTCTTGGTGGGCTTCCCTGGTGGGACAGTGGTTGAGAGTCCTCCTACCGATGTAGGGGACATGGGTTCGTGCCCCTGTTCAGGAGGATCCCACGCGCCATGGACCAGCTGGGCCCGTGAGCCATGGCCGCTGAATCTGTGCATCCGGAGCCCGTGCATCCTGAGCCTGTGCTCTGCAGTAGCAGAGGCCACGGCAGTGAGAGACCCGTGTACCACAAACAAAAAATGTCTTGGGGTAGGTAATCGAAATAGACTTCAAAACAAGGCAACCTTTCAATAACCCTTTTTCAAGGGGTAAATTTTACTCACACTGTTCAAAAAAAAGCACACACGAAGATGCTCACTATTGCTTTATGTTAGACAAATGCAAATCAGATGTACAAAGAAGTGTCACCTAGAACCACTCAGAATAGCCATCCTCACAATGTCTAGAAACAAGAAATGCTTCAGAAGGTGTGGAAAAAAGAGACACCTACTACATATTATTCGTATATTTTAATCTGCTTTGGGTCCCCGTTGCTGCATGCGGCTTTTCTATAGTTGCAGAAAGCGGGGGCTACTCATCGTTGTGGTACGCAGCCTTCTCTTTGCGGTGGCTTCTCTTGTTGTGGAGCACAGGCTCTAGGCACACAGGCTTCAGTAGTTGTGGCACGTGAGCTCAGTAGTTGTGGCTCATGGGCTCTAGAGCGCAGACTCAGTAGTTGTGGCACACAGGCTTAGTTGCTCTGCAGCGTGTGGGATCTTCCTGGGTCAGGGCTCAAACCTGTGTCCCCTGCACTGGTAGGCAGATTCTTAACTACTGTGCCACAAATACTTCACTATTGGTGGCAATGCCAATTGGCAACAGCCACTATGGAGCACAGAATGGAGGTTACCAGAGTAAGGGGAGGCGGGAGGGATAAACTGGGATTGACATATACACACCACTATATATTAAAAAAAATAACAAATACGGGCCTACTGTATAGCACTTGAGGAACTCTACACAATACTCTGTAATGACCTGTGTGGGAAAGGAATCCAAAAAGGATTGGATATATGTACAACCGCTTCACTCTGCTGTGTAGCAGAAAGTAACACAACATTGTAAATCAACTATACTCCAAAGAAATTGAAATGAAATGAAATAAAATAAAATAAAATAGAGCTACCAGATGATCCAGCAAGTTTACTCCTGTGCGCATATCTGGAGGAAAGCATAAATCGAAAAGACACATCTTCCCCAATGTTCACTGCAACACTCTTTACAATAGTGAAGACATGGAAGCAACCAAAATGTCCATCAACATACGAATATAGGTAAAGAATATGTGATACATATATATAATGGAATATGACTCAGCCATAAAATAGAAGAAAATAGGGGCTGCCCTGGTGGTGCAGTGGTTGAGAGTCTGCCTGCTGATGCAGGGGACACGGGTTCATGCCCCGGTCTGGGAAGATCCCACATGGCGACTAGGCCCGTGAGCCATGGCCGCCGAACCTGCGCATCCGGAGCCTGTGTATCCTGAGCCTGTGCTCCGCAATGGGAGAGGCCACAACAGTGAGAGGCCTGTGTACCGCAAAGAAAAAAAATAGAAGAAAATAATGTCAATTGCAGTAACATGGATGGACCTAGAGATGATTGTACTAAGTGAAGTAAGTCAGACAGAGTAAGACAAATATTGTATGATATCACTTCTAGGTGGAAACTAAAAATTGATACAAATGAACTAACTTACAAAACAGAGGCAGACTCACAGACTTGGAAAACAAACTTATGGTTACCAAAGGGGAAAGGTGGGGGGAGGGGTAAATCAGGAACTTGGGGTAAACATACGAATACTACTCTATATAATATAGGTAAGCAACAAGGACCTACTGTATAGCACAGGCAACTCTACTCAATATTCTGGGAATATCTTTATCAGAAAAGACTCTGAAAAAGAATGAATATATGCATATGTGTAACTGAATCACTTTCTGTGCAGCTGAAATGAACACAACATTGTAAATCAACTGTATTCCAATAAAATTTAAATTACAAAATAAAGAAAATCACCCATATTTCAAAAGAAAAAAAGAATTCCCATATATTTTTATGGCTTGATAGCTTACTTTCTTAGTGCTCAATATTATCCCACTCCCAGTATATATTAATACTATATCATTTCATTCACCTATTGGAGGACACCTTAGTTTCATTCACATTTTGGCAATATTGAATTAGGTGCTATAAATATCCATATGCAGGTTTTCACCTGGAAGTATGTTTTAAACTACTTTCAGTTAATATCCATGAGAACACTTGCTGGATTGTACAGTAATGGAATGTTCAATATTATAGCAAGTGTCAATCAGACTACCAAAGTAGCTGCATTATTTTTCATTTCCACCAATAACAAATGTCATTTCCTAATGTTCCGCATCCGCTACAGAATTTGTCCTTGTCATTGTACACATTTTAGCCATTCTAAGTGTTACATAGTGGTATGTAATTGTATTTTTAATTTGCTTTTTTATGGCAGCATGTAATCTGGATTATTCTTCTGTATACTTATATGCATGGTGTCTATTTTCTTTGGTGAGGTGCCCATAAAGTATAATGGTCCACATTTTATTTAGGCTGCTTTCATTTTTTTCTAACCAATCTGTATTGTTTTATTTCTTTTCATGCCTTATTGCATTAGTAAGGACTTGGAGTAAAATATGGAAAAGGAGTCATGAAAGGGGACATCCTTGTTTTTACCTGAACTTAGTGACAAAGCTTCATGTTTTTAACCATTAATCATGAGGTAAGATCAAAGTTTCCTGTAGATCTTTATTATCAACTTGAGAAACCTCCTGTCTATTTCTTTAACTAAGAGTTTTTATGAAGAATGGGTTTTAGGTTTTTTCAAAGGTCTTCTGAATCTAGTGATATGTTAATGATTGTCTTTAGGGTGTTGATATGATGAATATAATTATTTGATTTCAGAATGTTGAACAAGCCTTGCATAACTGGGATTATTCCTTCTCATTCATGATATAAAATTCTCTCAAAATATTGTTGGATTTGATTTGTTAATATTTTGCTGACGATTTTTGCATTGATGGTCCTGAGAGATATTGGTCAATTTTCTTTACTATTCATATGTTTCTCTAAGTTTGGATGTTATGGATTTAGTGTGAGACATTAACTTGGGGAGATTCTCAGTCATTTTTTAAAAATTCTTTCTGTTCTTTGTTATCTTTATTTTCCTCCTGCTATATCCATTATGTATAGGTCACAGCATTTTCACTGTTCCACAATTATTGATTACTCTGTTCTGCTGATTTCTTTCCTGCCCATTTTGTCTTTTGAGATTTAAAGGTTTCTCTTGATATGTCTTCAAGCTCACAGATATTTCTCCTCAGCCAGCCCCTTCACTGCTAAAACAAAATATGAGAGACTTGGTATTTTATAAACAACAGAATATTTTTGTTTTCTCATAATTGCTGAGGCTGAAAAGTTCAAGAACTAGTTACCAGGGGCTTCCCTGGTGGCACAGTGGTTAAGAATCTCCATACCAATAAAGGGGACACAGGTTTGAGCCCTGTCTGGGAAGATCCCACATGCCATGGAACAACTAAGCCCATGCACTACAACTACTGAGCCTGCACTCTAGAGCCTTCAAGCAATAACTATTGAGCCTGCATGACACAATTACGAAGCCCATGCACCTAGAGTCCATACTCCACAACAAGAGAAACCACTGCAAGGAGAAACCCGTGCGCCACAACGATGAGTAACCCCTGCGTGACACAACTAGAGAAACTTTGTGCAGCAACGAAGACCCAATGCAACAAAAAAATAAATAAAATTAAATCTTTTGACTTCTGAGATGACTCACTCACATGGTTGTAAGTAAGAGGCCTCAGTTCCTTGACACATGGATCTCTCCTTAGGGCTGCTTGAGTGTCCTCATGACATGGAAGCTGGATTACCCCAGGATGAGTGATCTAGCAGAAACCAAAGCAGAAGCTGCAATGTCTTTGATAAACTTGGAAACTGCACTTTGTCATTTCTGCAATTTCTTATTAGTTAAACAGTGAGCTTTTTTCAAGTGTGAGGAGACACACAGGTAGATGAAGACTGGGAGATAATTAGGGGATAATTAGGGCCATCTTGGAGGCTGGCTACCAAAGTGGCTGACTAGACGAAGACTGAATTTTGTTTTCTTCACGTCTGGGGAGAAAATGGTCAGTGAATCCCATTGGTGGTCTTTGAGATGTACCAAAGCTACCTCTTCCTCTCACCCCCAGCCGTGTGGCTGACAGGATCTTGCTGCTCCGGCCATGTGTCAGGCCTGTGCCTCTGAGGTGAGAGAGCCAAGTTCAGGACATTTATCTACCAGAGACCTCCAGCACCTTATAATATCAAACGATGAAAACTCTCCCAGAGATATCCGTCTCAATGCTGAGACCCGGCTCCAGTCAGAGACCAGCAAGATATGGTGCCGGACATCCCATGCCAAACAACTAGCAAGACAGGAATGCAGGCCCACCCATTAGCAAAGGGGCTGACTAAAATCATAATAAGGCCACAGACACCCCAAAACACACCACCAGATGCAGAATTGCCCACCAGAAGGACAAGATCCAGACACACCCACCAGAACACAGGCACCAGTCCCCTCCACCAGAAAGCCTGCACAACCCACTGAACCAACCTTAGTCACTGGGGGCAGACACCAAAACAATGGGAATTACGAATCTGCAGCCTGCAAAAAGGTGACCCCAAACACAGTCCCCAAAGCCAAATGAGAAGACAGAGAAACACACAGCAGATGAAGGAGCAAGGCAAAAACTCACCGGACCAAACAAATGTGGAGAAAACAGGCAGTCTACCTGAAAAAGAATTCAGAGTAATGATAGTAAAGATGATCCCAAATCTTGGAACTGGAATGGAGAATATACAAGAAACGTTTCACAAGGACCTAGAAGAACTAAAGAGCAAGCAAACAATGATGAACAACACAATAAATGGAATTTAAAATTCTCAAGAAGGAAACAATAGCAGAATAACTGAGGCAGAAGAATGGATAAATGACCTGGAAGATAAAATAGTGGAAATAACTACTGCAGAGCAGAATAAAGAAAAAAGAATGAAAAGAATTGAGGACAATCTGAGACACTTCTGGGACCACATTAAACACACCAACATTCGAATATCAGGGTCCCAGAAGTAGAAGAGAAAAAGAAAGAGACTGAGAAAATATTTGAAGAGATTTTAGTTGAAAAGTTCCCTAATATGGGAAAGGGAATCATTAATCAAGTCCGGGAAGTGCAGAGAGTCCCATACAAGACAAACCCAAGGAGAAACATGCCAAAACATATATTAATCAAACTATCAAAAATTAAATAACAAAGAAAAAATATTAAAAGCAGCAAGGGAAAAACAACAAATAACATCCAAGGGAATCCCCATAAGGTTAACAGATGATCTTTCAGCAGAAACTCTGCAAGCCAGAAGGGACTGGCAGGACATATTTAAAGTGATGAAAGGGGAAAAGCTACAACCAAGATTACTCGAACCAGCAAAGATCTCATTCAGATTTGACAGAGAAATTAAAATCTTTACAGACAAGCAAAAACTAAGAGAACTTAGCACCACCAAACCAGCTTTACAAGAAATGCTAAAGGAAATTCTCCAGGCAGGAAACACAAGAGAAGGAAAAGACCTACAATAACAAACCCAAGACAATTAAGAAAATGGTCATGAGAACATACATATCAATAATTACCTTAAATGTAAATGGATTAAATGCTCCAACCAAAAGACATAGACTGGCTGAATGGATCCAAAAACATAACTGGTATATATGTGGTCTACAAGAGACCCACTTGAGACCTGGGGACACATGCAGAATGAAAGTTAGGGGATGGAATAAGATAATCCATGCAAATGGAAATCAAAAGAAAGCTAGAGTAGCAATTCTCATATCCGACAAAAAAGACTTTAAAATAAAGACTATTACAGGAAACAAAGAAGGACACTACATATGATCAAGGGATCAATCCAAGAAAAAGATATAACAATTCTATATACTTATGCACCCAACATAGGAGCAACTTAATACATAAGGCAAATGCTAACAGCCATAAAAGGGGAAATCGACAGTAACACAATCATAGTAGGGGACTTTAGCACCCCTCTTTCACCAATGAACAGATCATCCAAAATGAAAATAAATAAAGAAACACAAGCTTTAAAATGATACATTAAACAAGATGGACTTAATTGATACTCACAGGACATTCCATCCAAAAACAACAGAATACACTTTTTCTCAAGGGCTCGTGGAACATTCTCCAGGATAGATCATATCTTGGGTCACAAATCAAGCCTTGGTAAATTTAAGAAAATTGAAATCATTATCAAGTATCTTTTCCAACCACAATGCTATCAGACTAGATATCAATTACAGGAAAAAAATCTGTAAAAAATACAAACACATGGACGCTAAACAATACTCTACTTAATAACCAAGACATCACTGATGAAATCAAAGAGGAAATTTAAAAATACCTAGAAACAAATGACAATGAAAACGTGAAGACCCAAAACCTATGGGATGCAGTAAAAGGAGTTCTAAGAGGGAAGTTTATAGCAATACAATCCTACCTCAAGAAACAAGAAACATCTCAAATAAACAAGCTAACCTTACACCTAAAGCAATTAGAGAAAGAAAGAAAAACAAAGTCAGCAGAGGAAAGAAATCATAAAGATCATATCAGAAATAAATGAAAAATAAATGAAGGAAACAACAGCAAAGATCAAACAAACTAAAAGCTGGTTCCCTGAGAAGATAGACAAAATTGATAAACCATTAGCCAGACTCATCAAGAAAAGAAGGGACAGGACTCAAATCAATAGAATTACAAATGAAAAAGGAGAAGTAACAACTGACACTGCAGAAATACAAAGGATCATGAGAGATTACTGCAAGCAACTATATGCCAATAAAATGGACAACCTGGAAGAACTGGACAAATTTTTAGAAAAGCACAGCCTTCCAAGACTGAACCAGGAAGAAATAGAAACTATAAACAAACCAATCCCAAGCACTGAAATTGAGGCTGTGATTATAAATATTCCAACAAACAAAAGCCCAGGACCAGATGGCTTCACATGCAAACTCCATCAAACATTTAGAGAAGAGTTAACACCTATCCTTCTCAAACTCTTCCAAAATAGAGCAGAGGGAGGATCTCTCCCAAACTTATTCTATGAGACCACCATCTCCCTGATACCAAAACCAGACAAAGATGTCACAAAGAAAGAAAACTACAGGTCAATATCACTGATTAACATAGATGGAAAAATCCACACCAAAATACTAGCAAACAGAAATCAACAGAGCATTAAAAGGATCATACACCAAGATCAAGTGGGGTTTATCCAAGGGATGCAAGGATTCTTCAATATATGCAAATCAATGTGATACACCATACTAAAAAACTGAAGGATAAAAACCATATGATCATCTCAATAGATGCAGAAAATTCTTCTGACAATATTAAATAACCATTTATGATTTTTTAAAAACCCAAGAAAGTAGGCATAGAGGGAACTTTCCTTAACATAATAAAAGCCATATATGACAAACCCACAGCCAACATCATTCTCAATGGTGAAAAAGTGAAACCATTTCCACCAATATTAGAAGCAAGACAAGTTTGCCCACTCTCACCACTATTATTCAACACACTTCTGGAATTTTTAGCTACAGCAACCAGAGAAGAAAAGGAAATAAAAGGAATCCAAATCAGAAAATAAGAAGTTAAGCTCTCACTGTTTGCAGATGACATGATACTATACATAGAGAATCCTAAAGCTGCTACCAGAAACCTACTAGACTTAATCAATCCATCTGGTAAGGTTGCAGCATACAAAATTAATGTACACATATCTCTTTCATTCCTATACACTAAAATGAAAAATCTGAAAGAGAAATTAAGGAAACACTCCCATTTACCACTGCAACAAAAAGAATAAAATACCTAGGAATAAACCTACCTAAGGAGACAAAAGACATTTACTCAACAAACTATAAGACACTGAGGAAAGAAATCAAAGATGACACAAACAGATAGAGAGATATACCATGTTCTTGGATTGGAAGAATCAACATAGTGAAAATGACTATACTACCCAAAGCAACCTACAGATTCAATGCAATCCATATCAAAGTACCAATGGCATTTTTCAGACAACTGGAACAAAAAAAATTCACAATTTGTATGGAAACACAAAAGACTCTGAACAGCCAAAGCAATCTTGAGAAGAAGAACAGAGCTAGAAAAATCAGGCTCCCTGACGTCAGACAATACTACAAAGCTACAGTAGTCAAGACAGTATGGTAGTGGCACAAAAACAGAAATATAGATCAATGGAACAGGAGAGAAAACCCAGAGATAAACCTATGCACATATGGTCACTTTAGTTTTGATAAAGGAGACAAGAATATACAATGGAGAAATCATGGCCTCTTCAGTAAGTGGTGCTGGGAAAACTGGACATCTACGGGTAAAAGAATGAAATTAGAAGACTCCCTAACACCATACACAAAAATAAATTCAAAATGGATTAAAGACCTAAATGTAAGCCCAGACACTATAAAACTCTTAGAGGAAAACATAGGCAGAACACTCTATGACATCAATCACAGCAAGATTCTTTTTGACCCACCTCCTAGAGAAATGGAAATAAAAACAAAAATAAACAAATGAGACCTAATGAGACTTAAAAGCTTTTGCACAACAAAGGAAAACGTAAACAAGATGAAAAGACAACCCTCAGAATGAGAGAAAATATTTTCCAATGAAGCAACTGACAAAGGATTAATCTCCAAACTTTACAAGCAGCCCATGCAGATCAATATCAAAAAAACAAACAACCCAATCCATAAATGGGCAGAAGACCTAAATAGACATTTCTCCAAAGAAGATATACAGTTTTCCAACAAACACATGAAAGAATGCTCAACATCACTGATCATCAGAGAAATGCAAATCAAAATTACAATGAGGTATCACCACACACAGGTAAGAATGGTCATCATCAAAAAATCTAGAAACAATGAATGCTGCAGAGGTGTGGAGAAAATAGAACCCTCTTGCCCCATTGGTGGGAGGGTAAATTGATACACCCACTCTCAAGAATAGTATGGAGGTTCTTTAAAAACCTAAAAATAGAACTACCATATGATACAGCAATCCCAGTACTGGGCATACACCTAGAGAATACCATAATTCAAAAAGAGTCATGTTCCATATTGTTCATTGGAGCTCTATTTGCAATAGCCAGCACATGGAAGCAATCTAAGTGTCCATCAACTGATGAATGGATCAAGAAGATGTTGCACATCTTCAATATAAAATGGAATATTACTCAGCCATAAAAAGAAATGTAATTGAGTTATTTGTACTGAGGTGGATGGACCTAGAGTCTGTCATACAGAGTGCAGTAAGTCAGAAAGAGAAAAACAAATACTGTATGCTAACAAATATATATGGAATCTAAAAAAAAAAGAAAGAAAATGGTTGGGAAGAACCTAGGGGCAGGACAGGAATAAAGACGCAGACATAGAGAATGGACTTGAGGACATGGGGAGGGGGAAGGGTAAGCCTTGACGAAGTGAGAGAATGACATGGACTTATATATACTACCAAATGTAAAACAGATAACTAGTAGGAAACAGCTGCATAGCACAGGGAGATCAGCTCAGTACTTTGTGACCACTTAGACGGTGGGATAGGGAGGGTGGGAGGGAGACGCAAGAGGGAGGAGATAAGGGGATATATGTATATGTAGAGCTTGTTCACTTTGTTATAAAGCAGAAACTAACACACCATTGTAAAGCAATTATAGTCCAATAAAGATGATAGAAATAAATAATTTATGCCCCCCCCAAATTAAATATTTTTTAAATAAATAAATAAGAGCACTCAATAACATGGTAACTCTAAACCTAAGTGTTTTCAGTACTATAGTAACTGTAAATGGATTAATATCTCCTATTAAAGTATAATTTTTATATTATGTGCAACTACATTTTTTTCACAATATACAGGTAAAATAAAAGAATTACATTAGAAAGGAGAAAACATTCCATGTATTTTAAAACAATAAAACAATAAGCATATGTCATGCCTATAATAAGAATATAATAAGCATATAATAAGCATATATAATATATAAGCATATAATATCATGCTTATAATAAGCATATAATAAGCATCTTAGATAGTCTTTTTGTGTGTGTGGTAGGCGGGCCTCTTACTGTTGTGGCCTCTCCCATTGCGGAGCACAGGCTCTGGACGCACAGGCTCAGCGGCCATGGCTCACGGGCCCAGCCGCTCCATGGCATGTGGGGTCCTCCCAGACCAGGGCATGAACCCGTGTCCCAGGCATTGGCAGGCGGACTCGCAACCACTGCGGTACCAGGGAAGCCCAATAAAGTAGTCTTTAAGTTCAGAACAATTTGTCATTATTGTAATTAGCATTATTATCCCAATTTCTTAAAAATATTTCAATACTTTTTCTATTTGAAAAACTGTTTTAATATTGTTTTCTTCACTCTTTTGTGGTCTAATACATGGTAAGTATTTAGTTGCTAAAATTACATTAAAATATATGTTGGTTTTTTACAGTCAAACAAAACTGAATCAAGAAGAAATAGATAACTTGAACATACTGATCACTAAAAGCAAAATAGAATCTGTAATTTAAAAAAAACTCCTTACCAACAAAAGTCCAGGATCAGATGATTTCACAGACAAATTCTACCAAATATACAAAAAAGAACTTACACTAATTCTTCTCAAACTCTTCAAAACGATTGAAGACTAAGGGATACTTCCAAAGACATTCTATGAAGCCATCATCACCTTGATATCAAAAACAGGTGGGGTGACTTCTCTGGTGGCACAGTGGTTAAGAATCCATCTGCCAATGCAGGGGACATCGGTTCGAGCCCTGGTCTGGGAAGATCCCACATGCCATGGGACAACTAAGCCTGTGTGCCACAACGACTGTGCCTGCACTCTACAGCCCGTGAGCCACAATTACTGAGATTGGTAGCCACAACTGCTGAAGCCTGCACACCTAGAGCCCATGCTCTGCAAAAAAAGAAGCCACCGAAATGAACAGCCTGCACACCACAATGAAGAGTAGCCCCCGCTCGCCACAACTAGAGAGAGCCCGTGCACAGCAACGAACACCCAATGCATCCAAAAATAAAGAAAGAAATTTACTAAAACAAACAAACAAAAAACAGATGAGGACTTTTATGGTGGTCCAGCAGTTAAGATTTCACCTTCCAGTGCAGGGGGTGTGAGTACAATCCCTGGTGGTGGAGCTGAGATCCCACATGCCTCACAAACAAGAAACCAAAACAAAACAGTAGCAATATTGGAACAAATTCAATAAAGACTTTCAAAAAAAAGCACAGAGAAAGACACTGTCAAAAAAGAAAATTGCAGGCCAATATCTTCGATAAATTTAGATGCAAAAATTCTCATCTGAATATTAGAAAACCGAATCTGACAACGCATAAGAGGATCATACACCATGACCAAATTTGATTCACCCCAGTGTCACAAAGTTGTTTCAACATAGGCAAATCAATCAACATGATACACCCCATCAACAAAGGAAAAAAACAAAACAAATGATCATCTCAATAGATGCCGAAAAAGCATTTGAAAAACTTCAGTATCCATTCATCATAAAAACACTTACCAAAGTGGGTATAGAGGAAACATATCTCAACATAATAGAAGCTATTTATGACAAGCCCACAGGCAATATAATACTCAATGTTCCTAAGGTGAAAGCCTTCCCGCTAAAATCCGGAACAAGACAAGGATTCCCACTCTCACCTCTTCTCTTCAACATAGTACTGGAAGTCCTAGCCACAACAGTCAGACAAGAAAAAGAAAAAACTCTAACCAACTTGGAAGGGAAGAGGTAAATTTGTCATTATTTGCAGATGACATGACAATATATATAAAGGAAATCCTAAAAATTCCACCCAAAACCTACTAGAATTGATAAACAAATTTAGCAAAGTAGCAGGATACAAGATTAACATACATACATTGGTTGCATTTCTTGTTTTTCTTTTTTGTTAATTTATTTTGGCTGCATTGGGTCTTCATTGCTGTGCACAGGTTTTTGCTAGTTGTGGCCACTGGGGACTAGTCTTCATTGTGGTGCACAGGCTTCTCATTGCAGTGGCTTCTCTTGTTGCAGAGCATGGGCTCTAGGCATGCGGGCATAAGTAGTTGTGACACACGGGCTCAGTATTTGTGGCTCACGGGCTCTAGTGTGCAGGCTAAGTAGCTGTGGCACACAGGTTTAGTTTCTCCACA
This sequence comes from Kogia breviceps, assembly GCF_026419965.1. Taxonomy (NCBI): domain Eukaryota; kingdom Metazoa; phylum Chordata; class Mammalia; order Artiodactyla; family Physeteridae; genus Kogia; species Kogia breviceps. The sequence goes on along the minus strand of NC_081318.1, from coordinate 93,434,064 downwards.
GCATGTGAGATCTTCCTGCACCAGGGCTCAAACCCATGTCCCCTGTATTTGCAGGCAGATTCTCAACTATGGAGACACCAGGGAAGTCCCTGGTTGCATTTCTTTACACTAACAATGAAATATCAGAAAGGAAATGTAAACAAACAATCCCTTTTTTAAATGGCATCAAAAAAAATAAAAGACTTAGGAATAAAACTCATCAAGGAGGTGAAAGATATATATGCTGAAAACTATAAAACATTAGTAAAGGAAACTGAAGATGATTCAAAGAAATGGAAAGACATCCCATGCTCTTGGATGGGAAGAATTAATACTGTTAAAATGGCTATATTACCCAAAGCAATCTACAGATTTAATGTGATCCCTATCAAAATACCCATGACATTTCCCCCAGAACTAGAATAATCCTAAAATATATCTGGAACCATAAAAAGTCAGAACTGTCAACACAATCCTGAGGAAAAAGAACAAAGCAGGAGGCATAACCATCCTAAATTTCAGACAATACTACAAAGTTACAGTAATCAAAGCCGCATGGTATTGGCACAGAAATAGATATATGGATCAATGGAATGGAATAGAGATCCCAGAAATAAACCCACACGCTTATGGTCAATTAACCTTCGACAAAGGAGGCAAGAATATACAGTGGAGAAAAGATAGTCTCTTCAGCAAGTGGTGTTTTGAAAGTTGGACAGCCATATGCAAATCAGTGAAGTCAGAACATACCCTCACAGCATACACAAAAATCAACTCCAAACGGCTTATATGCTTAAATATAAGATAAGACACCTTCAAACTCCTAGAAGAGAACATAAGCAAAACATTCTCTGATGTAAATCATACCACAGTTTTCCTAGGTAGTTCTCCCGAGGCAGCAGAAATACAGTAAGTCACCTACATACAAACTTTCAAGTTGAAAACTTTCAAAGATGCAAACGTCCATTCGCATGTCAAATCATGTAAGTTAGTTTGTGTATCTGGCATACATTGTCACGTGCATGCATCCTCTATAAGTGGTTGTGCTTTTGTGTGCTTTACAGTACTGTATAGAGTACAGTAGTACAGTACCTTTATTTCAAGGCCAAGATGTCTGGAGGCAAGTGTAAAAGCAGTGGTGATGTAGCTGGTACTGTTAAGAAGCGCCAAGCGATAATGATGGAAAGAAAAGTGAAAGTAATTGAGAGAGTGGATCGAGGCAAAAAGATGTTAGACATCGCTCATTCTTATAACATGAATCATTCAATCATTGGCACAAATCTAAAGACCAAGGACAAGATCTTGGAACATGTGAAGTCTGCTGTGCTGATGATGTTGACAAAATATCGAAGAAGCATGGAAAAGTGGTGGAGGAGATGGAGAAACTTCTCGGTGTGAAGATGCAAAATCAACATCAGCGCTGAGTTCTGCTCAGCTTAATGCTGATTCAAGAGAAAGCTAAAGGCCTTTATGAAGACTTGAAGAAGAAACACGGAAAAGAATCAGAGGGCACATCTTTTAATGTCAGCCATGGCTGGTTTCACCGGTTCAAGGCTAGAGCCAAATTTCACAATGTAAAAGTAAGTGGAGAGGCAGCAAGTGCATATCGGGTAGATGTCCAGGAACTTCTGGAAACACTTTAAGAAATGATTGATGATGGTGTGTATTTACCCGACCAGGTTTTTAATGTGTATGAGACACAACTGTACTGGAAGATGCCAGACCAAAATTACATCAGTAAGGAGGAAAAGTTGATGCCGGGCTGTAAAACAGCAAAGGATAGGCTAACTGTTGTTTCGTGGCAATGCTTCTGGTGAATTGAAGCTGAAGCCTCTCTTAGTTTATCATTCAGAGAACCCAAGAACCCTTAAAAACATAGCCAAGGGCTCTCTTCCTGTTGTGTGGAAGCATAACCCTAAATCCTGGATTGCACAGGCCACGTTCCAGGACTGCTTTTACCACCACTTTATCCCAGATGTAGAGAAATATCGCTTGGAGAAGGACATTCCAGCAAAACATTCTTTTGCTGCTCGACAATGCTCTGGGCCATCCCCCATCCATGAATGACTTTCATCTCAACGTCAAAGTAGTGCATCTGCCACCGAATACTACATTGCTCATCCAACCTATGGACCAGGGAGTTAAAGTGACTTTCAAGAAATATTACTTATGTCCCACTTTTTGTCAGGCAGTAAAGGTAAGTGACAAATCAGGAACAACCTAGGGACAACTTTGGAAGGACTATAACATCCACAAGACCATAAAAAACACTGACTTTGCACGGTGTGAGGGTATGGTGGGCACCGTGGATGGAGTTTGGAAGAAACTTTGCCCACAGTTTGTTCGTGATTTTTGTGGATTTGAGAAGGTAGATCAGAAGTCTGAAGAGGTCTTCAGCAACGTAGTGACCCACAGCGAGAAGCTGCAGCTAGATCTGCAAGAGGACGATTTCATTGAACTCCTTGCTGTGCAACATGAGGAGCTTGCTGATGGAATTGGAGGCCCAGAGAAAGGATGAAGAGGGACGGGAGGAAGAAGAGGTAACGGAAGAACTGAAGAGATTCACGACACAGAGAATGGCAACGGAATCTTCTTTATTTGAGGAAGCACTGTTCGTTTTTGAGGTACAGGACCCGAACCTAGAATGGTACCCAAAGGTGGCAACCATTCAGAATGCAATCCAGTGCTATGCTACCTTGTCACCTATGATGAGAAAAAAGGAACTACTACCCAGACATCAATGGATCGTTTTTTCAAGAGGGTAGATAGAATGAAATCCAGCAAGGAACCAGAACCTCTGCCATCAATGTCAGGCGTGAGTGAAATGGCAGCTTGCCCTCTGTCTCCTACTGCTGATAATCCTCCACCTCTACCTTCTCCCACCTCCTCTGCCTCCTCCAGTCAGTAACTCTTCTTGCCTCTTCCCTCCATGCCAGCCCCAGTATCAAAGCTGTCGTACTGTACTACTGTACTTTTCTACTTACTGTACTATCAGATTAAAAACATTTTCTTTATTTTTGTGTCTGTTTTTTATGTATTGTTTGCGTGGAAAGTATTATAAACATATTACGGTACAATACCATATAGCCGACTGTGTACGTTGGGTACCTAGGCTAACTTTGTGGGACTTACAAACAAATTGGACTTACAAACGCACTCTTGGAACAGAACTTGTTCCTATGGAGGAGACTTACTGTAAAAGCAAAAAAGAAACAAGAACTAATCAAACTTATAAGCTGTTGCACAGCAAAGGAAACCATAATCAAAATGAAAATACACCCTATGGACTGGGAGAAAATATTAGCAAATGATGAGACTTATAAGGGCTTAATTTCCAAACTATACAAACAGCTCATACGACTCAACAACAAAATAACAAATAACTCAGTGGAAAAATGGGTAGAAGACCTAAATAAACATTTCTCCAAAGAAGACATAAGTATAGCCAACAGGCACATGAAAAGATGCTCATCATCACTAATGATTAGAGAAATGCAAATCCAAATTACAATGAGGTATCACTTCACACAGATCAGAATGGCCATCATTTAAAAAATCTACAATTAACAAGTGCTGGAGGGGATATGGAGGAAAAGGAACCCTTCTACACTGTTGGTGGCCATGTAAGTAGGTGCACCCACTATGGAAAACGGTATGGAGGTTCCTCAAAAATACTATAAAGAGAGTTGCCATATGATCTAGCAATCTCACTTGTGGACATATATCCAGACAAAACTATAATTCAAAAAGACACATGAAACCCTATGTTCATAGCAGCACTATTTATAATAGCCAAGACTTGGAAACAACCTAAATGCTCATTGAAAAATGAATGTATAAAGAAGGTGTGGCATACGTATACAACAGATATTACTCAGACATAAAAAGAATGAAATAATGGCATTTGTAGCAACATGGATGGACCTAGAGATAATGATACTAAGTGAAGTAAGTCAGAAAAAGAAAGACAAATAGCATATAATATCACTTATATGTGGAATCGAAAACAGGACACAAATGAATATGTCAGTGAAACAGAAACAAACACACAGATACAGAAAACAGAGTTGTGGTTGCCAAGAAGAGAGCGAAGGAAAGATTGGGAGTTTTGGAATAGCAGAAGCAAACTATTCTACATAGGATGGACAACCCACAAAGACCTACTGTATAGCAGAGGAAACTATATTCAATATCCTGTGTTAAACCATAATGGAAAAGAATATATATATTAATTATATATATATAATTAATTATAACTAATTAATTATACAGAAATTAATACAACAATGTATAAAGGCTGCAGAGGGGGTGGAGAAAAGGGAACCCTCCTGCACTGTTGGTGGGAATGTAAACTGATACAGTCACTATGGAGAACAGTATGGAGGTTCCTTAAAAGCTAAAAATAGAACTATCATATGACCCAGCAATCCCACTACTGGGCATATACCCGGAGAAAATCATAATTCAAAAAGATACATGGGGTTTTCCTGGTGGCGCAGTGGTTGAGAATCCACCTGCCGATGCAGGGGACACGGGTTCGTGCCCCGGTCCGGGAAGATCCCACATGCCGCAGAGCGGCTGGGCCCGTGAGCCATGGCCACTGAGCCTGCGCGTCCGGAGTCTGCGCTCCGCAATGGGAGAGGCCACAACAGTGAGAGGCCCGCGTTCCACAAAAAAAAAAAAAAAAAAAAAAAAAAAAAAAAAAAAAAGATACATGTACCACAATGTTCACTGTAGCACTGTTTACAATAGCCAGGATATAGAAGCAACCTAAATGTCCACTGATGGATGAATATATAAAGAAGATGTAGCCCATATATATAATGGAATATTACTCAGCCATAAAAAGGAACAAAATTGAGTTATTTGTAGTGAGGTCGTTGGACCTAGAGTCTGTCATACAGAGTGAAGTAAGTTAGAAAGAGAAAAGCAAATACCATACATGAACACATATATATGGAATGTAGAAAAATGGTACTGACGAACCTAGTGATAGGACAGGACTAAAGACACAGATGTAGAGAACGGACTTAAGAACACAGGGTGGAAGGGGAGACAGGGACGTAGTGAGAGAGTAGCACTGACATACATACATTACCAAATGTAAAAGAGCTAGTGGTAAGCGGCCGGCCACATAGCCAGGGAGATCAGCTCGGTGCTTTATGACCCCCAGAGGGGTGGGATAGGGAGGGTGGAGGGAGGCTCAAGAGGGGGGATAAGGGGAATATACGTATACCTATAGGTGATTCACTTTGTTGTAAAGCACAAAGTAATACAGTGTTAGAAAGCAATTATACTCCAATAAACATGTATTAAAAAACCCACAACATTGTAAATTGACTACACTAGAAAATATTTCTTAAGTGCAAAACATTTTTTGAATGTAAGTTTTATTGTGTGTGTGTGTACCACAGGTTCAATATATATGAACTATGTCAAATTAATTACATTGTTTTTCGAAATAAAGAATTTTGGATATTCTACATCAGCTTCTCACTATAAATGCAGAAAAACTATATTCTTTTTTTCTAGAGTTCAGAAATAGCCATTTTCCTCATTCGGTATACTATAAACCACTAACTATTAAAAAGGGAATCGAGACCTCTTCCTTGCAAAGGATTATTTCTCCACTCACACAAGTTTAATAGAATGTTCCGCAATGAACTGACTTCCCACCTCAGAGACATGAGATTTGCATCCTGAAATCCCTTTCTTGCAAAAATGTCCAATTAGCATCCTAGCATTACAGAAAATAAATGCTTTTTTCCGGATCTCAAATTCCATACAACTTTATCAAGACATCACGTACGTTTTTTTACACACACAGACTGTATTTTATTCTTACAACAGATAAATCAACTGACACCAAGCATTGTAAATGGATGACCACAACAAAAGCAACAATGACTGCAATTACCAAACACGAATCACACTCAGCCGATGTCAGAATATTGACATTCAGTCCAGTCATCCTCCACTCTAACAGTTTCTTTACTTTGCAGTGAAAGACATCATGGATTTTTAAATTATCAGCACTCACCTGAGGTCTTTAAAAATCAACAAAAACATACTTTTGTGATCTCTTTCATTTATTCTGGTTCTAAGTGGTCATTTCTAAACGAAAGTATTTAAGTATGTTAACGTCATCTTATAACATCATATGTCAAATGACTGACTACTGTCTCTCCAAAGATGAAATATGAGGAACTCATAATTAGGGTCTCCAAAGATTTACTGCCTGAGTCTGTATTACCCTTCTGCTGAACTCCACACTGTTCATTATTCTCTGAGAATATTATTTTTCTTGTATGGCCAGCATACGCTCTTTCATTTCATGAAGTTTCTTCCTACAATTTTATGCTTAGTTTATTTCTGTGAATATGCATTATTTCAGATTGATATTTATAGACACAAAGACTTCTCTATAATTCCCTGAGAGTTTCAAGAACTCCTTCTTCTTTTATTTTAATACCTAGATTCTGAAGCTCTCCACAAAGCATTACTAAAATTGCTTTTACATAAATATCTACATATTAATCACACATTAATGCATTTACAATTGTATTATGCTTTATTGCTAATTTTGGAGCATATACGTAGCTGTCTTATTTACCACCCTCTTGGAAATCATTTTAATATCTGCACTTAGGACTTGAAAGAGAATGGATAAATAAAAACATGAAGAATATGCAAATACAATTTATATTTTTCTCATAAAATTATCCAGAAAAAAGAAGAGTCCTGATACTCTGCAGGCATGATACTCAAGAATGTGTAGTCGGGCTTCCCTGGTGGCGCAGTGGTTGAGAATCTGCCTGCGGATGCAGGGGACACGGGTTCGTGCCCTGGTCCGAGAAGATCCCACATGCCGCGGAGCGGCTGGGCCCGTGAGCCATGGCCGCTGGGCCGGTGCGTCCGGAGCCTGTGCTCCGCAACGGGAGAGGCCACAGCAGTGAGAGGCCCGCGTACTACCAAAAAAAAAAAAAAAAAAAAAAGAATGTGTAGTCTTCCGGCAGGAAAACACGCAGTAATCCATGTGGCAGAGTTTACCTGTGGCAACATATCAGGAGTGGAAAAAGGGAATTTGTCAGTTGTGGCAATCAGTATAATGAAGATTTATAGCAGGTCATGCTCATATATTCAGCACAGGTACAATCAAAAGTTTGCTCAATTCTGGGAGATCTAAGTCTGTATCTGTTACCTTGTCTTTAACGAGGAAATGTCAGAACTGACTTACCAAAAAAAAAAAAAAAACTGTTTGTTTGTTTTAATTACAGTCACGGTGAGTAAGACATAGCTCAGAACAGCTAATGTGACTTACTGATTCTTTCATCAGGAAATACAGTTTCACCTTTCCTGTTTATTCTCCACATCCTGTAGTAAGGTAAGTTTCAATGAAAGATAAATCTACAGGGCGAAAAGAAAAGAAAACTGACATGTGTTGAAAAGATCATTCTGACAGGTTTGACCACGTATGTCAGTGTTTCTGGCGATGGACACAAGCCAGAGCTCCCTACTCTGACGTTTTCACTGATGTCATTCCCCTTGATCCTCAATTTGAAAGTGGATAAAAATGTTTTCTATGTTTTCTTCTTTAAGAAATTAAATAAAGAATGCTTTCTAGACATGATCCTCTAAAGATTTTCAGTCAGTGGTCATCGAGAGAAGAAAAGCACAGAATCTCATCCCCACAGAAGAGTGACATTCAGTCAGGCAACAAAATTCTCCCCAGAATCAGAGCTTCATCTTTAACATGCGATCAAAGGTTTTAACAGGTGCTGCCTCACTCTGCAGTCAGCCCTACCATATGGGATTGGCTCTGAGAATCTCACATCAGATGACTGACAAACATGTCATAGGACCCTGATCTGCTACCACATCCTGCCTCGCTTAATGATCTCCTGCGGGACATTGGAATATTCCAGGATATTTCCTGGAGCCCTCTACTCTATACAGGTACACTTCCAAGTAGAAACAGAAGCTTTGATTTTCACTGGGACCCCTGCTCTGTCCAACCAACCTCTCTAGAAATATGATGTTCTAACCTCTCCTGATTAGAACATTTCAAGGTCTCTCCCTGTGCTAATTTAGTAAAGGTAAAGGAGAAACAAGAAAGAGCAAACTATGCAGGGAGCAATATATAAGATTCCTTTCCTTAATGTATTTATCTGATATACCCAAATATTGAGAAATATAGATTCATTTCAGAATGGTCAAGAAAAGAGGAGGAGGAACCTCTATGCCAACAGTATATATAAAACGGAATCAATATTGCATAAGCTCCAGCCTAAGTTTAGCTACGAGGTACTAACTCTTCTCATGAAGAAGAAAGAGTTCTCCATCACTTGAAGCACACTGAGGCCTCAGAGAGCTGGACACTGAGGGTGTCGTCTCCTCACGCGAATTCTGTACCTGCGTCATAGAGCAATGAAATAGTCCCAAAGAATTATTAAGGATGAGGTGGGGAATCGAAAGAAGAAAGATGAATCCATACTCTCCCCTACCATCGGTTCTGCTGGATATTACCACCACCTTAGCCCAATATGACCTTCCCACTTTTCTCTGGGCCTCCCTACTTTCCACCTCCATCCTCTCAGTATATCTTACCTACACTTGGAAACGACTCTAGTTTTTCCACTGGTCTTTATCAACAAGTAATCCAAATAGCAACTGTGTATATAACTCCTTAGAAAGCTCAGGTCTGACTCATTAATACATGACCTTCGAAGTCCAAAGTTTTCCTAATTCCCTTTATTTTTTTTCTAATTTCCATGTACTTACACTCTCAGGACTTCCACTGTTCTCAGGTTCGTGTTCCCTGCAAAATCTGTCAACCTAGACATAGACTTAAGTACCACCCTTTAATTATCTCCTAGGTTATCCAGTTTTTAAAAAAGCCTCAGCAAGCCTTATGGACTTTATTAAAGGCTCTTTAAGATAAGCCATGGGGGATAGCAGTACACCCACACATATCTATTTAATACACCCTCAGAGTAATGAAGACTCTCAGCTCTTCTCCTTCAACGTATGCAGTGTCTCGCCCATCTGATTACTCTCTGCTCTATCCCAGGTCCACTCCCTTCCCTCATATTACATTCTTTCCCAATTTTGTATGTTGGTAAAATCAAATAACATAAAATATAACATGTTAATTATTATAAAGTGCACCGTTCAGTAATATTAAATACATTCATATTATCGGGCGATCAACATCGCCATTTATCTTTCTAATTCTTTTCTACGTTTTAAAACTGTAACTCTATATCTTTTAAACCTAACTTTCCTTCTTGTTCCATAAACACATGAAAAGCATCATTACCCTCCCAGATCTATGGTTTTGACTACACTAAGTACCCCATATAATTGAAATAAGTAGTTGTATTGTTATGACTCACTAAAAGTCACAAAAATGGCATTTTTGGAAGCTAAATGTCCTCAAGATTCATCCATTGTTGTAGCACATTCCTAGATCTTTTCCTTCTTCACACTGAATAATATTGTATTCTATGAGTATACCACACTTTGCTTATCCAGGAACTAGTGAATGAACACGTAGGTTGCTCTCATATTTTAGTTACTCTGATTATTACTGCTCTAAACACTAGAGTACAAATATTTAAGACCCTGATTTCAATTCCTTTGGGTATACCTCAGAGTAAGATTCCTGGATCATTGAGTAATTCTATTTTTCAATATCTGAAAAAACTGCCATACTCTTTTGCAAAGCACCTGTATCATTCTACATTCCCTCTGACATAGCACAATGCTTCCTACTCCCTCACTTCCTCACCAATACTTGTTTTCTGCTTGTGTATGTGTGTGTGTGTGCTTGTGTGTGTATGCATGCACACAAATATATAAACACGCATTTAGTGATATGGAGCATCTATTCAAGTGCTTAGTCGTTTGTACATCTTTTTGAAGAACCATCTATTCAAGTCTTTTATCCATTTTTGAATCGGGGCGTTTGCTTTTAGTTGAGTTGTAGAAGTTCTTGGTATATTCTGAAGAGAAATCTCTTGTCAGATAGATGGCTTTCAAATATTTTCCCCCATCTGTGGGTTGCCATTTTATTCTGTTTACATTTCTTTCATACACATTATTTTTTAATTATGTACTGCAAATTGTTTATTTTTTGTTAGCTGTACCTTTGTTGTTCCTTCATTTCATACTGAGGAAGACACTGCCAAATCCAATGTCATGAAGCTCTTGTCTTGTGTCTTCTTCTAAGACTTTTTAGTTTATTAGGTCTTATATTTAGTTTCTTGATACATTTTCATTATTTTTTGCATATGATGTTAGGTAAGGGTCCATCTTCCTTATTTTGCACGTTGACAACAAGACTTCTCAGCACCATTTGTTGAAAATACTATCCTTTTTACTTTGAAAAGTCTGGCAACTTGTCAAAATTCATTTGGCCATATATCAGGGTTTATTTCTAGGTGTTCTATTCTATTCTGTTGGTCTTGAATAGAGGAGAAAATAGTATAACCTATCCAGGTTGATGAAGAACATAAAGAAAGACCAGGACTGAGAATTAGGAGGGCAATATAAAACAGCAGTGAGTAAAAGACAGTGTGAGAGAAGATCTTGTATTTGCGAGTTCATGGAAATATGATCATGCTAAAACCAGTAAACACCTCACTTTGAACAATACGGTAAATGTGCTGGCAAGAAACATAACACTTACCCATCTCTGGGAAATATAGTATGGGTATAAAGATAAACTACACACAGATATATTTAAAAGGGAAGGGTTTTCATGGTGTGAGAATATTGTGGGATCTGAAATACAATTTACTTCTGTTCTAGCATTGTCTCTAAAATTTAGCAAAGTGTATATACAAGCAATTCCAATTCTGGTAATGTGTTTGACAGGTTTATATATGAACTTCAGCAGACCAGTAAATGTACATTCATAGTAGGACTGTTCCCTAAACCAGAAAAACAAAACACAAAAACTGGAAAGACTAGAGTTCACATTGTCAACACACATACAGATGCAGTGATGGTTTATGGTCCAAAAGCAGAAGGTGAGCATGGGTACAAGAGGTTAATCCCCAGGCTGGGCTGGGGTGCAGAGTTTGAGGGTAACACAGGTAGAAAAGGCTTTTGTCCTATCCTTGAGTTTTGAGGTATGGAAATTCACAGGTCACTACCTTCATTTCAAACTGAATGAATGCACTATTCAATTTTTTAAAACAGGCGAAGTAAACATGAGTGATAATAAATTTCAAACTGTCGCTAATCAAACAAGATACTAAGAAAATTAAATAATATGATTTAAGAATGAAGTGGAGAGATTGTCCAAGATGGTAGCGTTCAGAGACTCAGAGCTGGTTGCCTCTCAGATGCACACCAAAGTCACAACTGTTTACAGAGCAGCAACTGAAGAAAAGGGCGGGACTCACCATGAAAGATGTTTTACAGCTAAAGACATTAGAGGCCCCTCGGCAAGGCAGGAAGGACGGGCAACATCTCAATAGCGTCAAGACCCACACCACCAGGGGGGTGGCCCACACATGGGAGAATAATTATAATTTCTGAGGGGCTCCCAGAGAGCAAGGGTTATGAACCCAACATCAGGCTCCCAAGCCCAGGGATCCTGTGCTGGGAAGAAGAGTTCCTAGAAAGTTGGGCTTTGAACACCAGTAGTGCTTATTTTCCAGAGAGCCAGAGGGTTGTGGGAAATAGAGATTCCACTCTTAGAAGATGCTCACAAAATCCCACGTGATCCGAGAATCAGAACAGAAGCAGTCATTTGAAAGGATCCTGGGTTACACCTACCTCCTGATCTTAGAGAGTCTCCCAGAGACGCAAGAGGCATTTACAGCACAGCCTCAGGGACATGGACACTGGCAGCAGCCATCTGGGGGAGCTCCTTCCTCCTCGCGGCCACTGGCACCAGCAAGCAAAATTTCAGAATCCTCCCTCTATCTATTTAGCCTCAGGACCTAGCCTTACCCATTTCCACCACACTATACACACAAGCACTAGGGGGCTGCAGGCCAAGCAACTAACTGAGCAGGAGCATAGCCACATCCACCAGCGAACACGATGCCTTCAGACCCTCAGTGCACAGCTGCCCCTGGACATGGGCCCAGCCATCAAAAGCCCAAGGACCAGCCTCCAGACCTCAGTGGACAGGCGCCAGCCCCAGAGTCCCTGACCCCTCTGACCAGTGAGCCTCCTCTGGCCTTGGAGTCAGCCTCACCGTCGGCAGGTGATTACTGCACAGGGACTGGATGGAGCTTTGACCTACACAACAGCAAACCTGCTCTAGCAGTGGGATCGGCCTCGTACACCAACAGGTACACACTGGCCCCAGGAATACCACAGCCCAGCAGCCTGTGTGACCAGAACACTCCCTTGCAGGCCAGAAGCAACCATGGGCTCAGCTGGGTCCTGACCCTGCCCATCAGAATGCCAACACAAGACTAGGGACAGCCCAGACCCTGCAGAGAGCTGTGTCAGGGACAGTGATCCAACACCAACTCTGTGACTCCTGGGGCCTGCAGCCAGAACTCAGGACCTGGGTCTTCCTCCCAGTCGCCAGCATAGCCCCAGGACCAGGGACTGGGCACTAGCCCTGATATCACCTGCACTGCAATTCTACCCAGAAGTGAACCAGCACTGGATTTGGTGTCCCCCAGAGCTTTTCAGCGAGCTGCCTCATGATTTAGCCTCAGCAAGCAGCACAGACAGCCTCCACACAAGGCAGGGTCTGGCAAACAAGCACTCTGGGGGCAGCCAAGCCTACCAGACCATCCACAGTAGTCAGCCCACCAGAACAGAAGAGCCCAAGCAGCCCACATAGGGGGTACACCTAGAACATATAGTTCTAATGACCAGGGGACAGTGGGTTGCTGGGACACATAAGACCTCTCCTACAAAAAGCCACTTCTCCAAGGTCAGGAAACGAAATGAACTTACTACATACAGAGCAATAAAAACAGCAAGTTAAGAAAAATGAGGTGATACAGAAACACGATCCAAATGAAGGAACAAGATAAGAACTCAGAAGAAGATCTAAGTGAAGTGGAGAGAGCCAATCTCCTCAACAAAGAGTTCAAGGTAATGACTGTAAAGATGATCAAAAAACTCAGAAGAATGGACATCCAGAGCAAGAAGTTAGAATGTTTTTAAAAAGAGTTAGACCATTAAAGAACAACAAAACAGAGATTAGGAATACAGTAACTGAAATGAAAAATACACTAAAAGGAAACTACTGTAGACTAAATGATACAGAGGAATGCATCCGAAAACGGAAGGACAGAGTCCTGGCAATCACTGAGGATGAACGGGAAAACAATAGATTAAAATGCAATGAGGAAAGTTGAACAGACGTGTGACACAACATCAAGTGTACTAATATTTGCATCATACTGGTCCCAGAAGCAAAAAGGTAAGAGAAAGCATTGTAGAACATACCTGAATACATAAGAGCTGAAAAGTTCCATAACCTGGGAAAGAAAACAGATATCCAAGTCCAGTAAACACAGTAAGGCCCAAACAGGATCAAGCCAAGGAGGACCACACCAAGACTCATTGTCATTAATCTGCCAACAAAATAAAGAGAAAAAGACACTATTAAAAGGAGCAAAGGAAAAGCAACAAGTTACAAACATGGGAACTTGCATCAAGTTATCAGCTGACTTTTCAGGATAACCTCTGCATGCCAGAAGGGAGTGGCATGGTATATTTAAAGTCATGAAAGGGAAAAGCCTATAACCAAAAATACTCTACCCAGCAAGGCTCTCCTTCAGATTTGGTGGTGAGATCTCAAGTTTTACAGAGAAACAAAACTAAAAGAGCTCAGCATCGTCAAACCAGCGGGATGAGAAATCTGAAAGGGGCTTTTCTAAGTGAAAAAGAAAAGGCCACGACTGAAACATAAAAATTAGGAAAGGAAACTTACTAAAGGAAAAACCTCATTGGATAAGGCAAATATTCAACACAGGTAGTAAATCAACCATGAACACAGCTAATAGGAAGGATGAAAGAAAATACTAATAAAATCATCTATATTCACAATAAGAAGGTAAGGGACACACAAAACAAGTAGATGTAAAATATAAGGTTCAATTCAGTAACTGTGGTGGAGCACAGTAACAATGCAGGGTTGTTAGTGTCCACGTGAAATTAAGAGCTCAGCAACTTAAATAATCTCTCTCTCTCACACACACACACACACACACACACACACACACACACACACATTTAAAAAAACTGAAAGAAATCCAAACATAACATTAAAGATAGTCCTCACATCACAGATGAAGGGAATAAAAGGAGAAGAAAGGAACACTGAAGAAATTAAAGAGGGATTCTAAAAATACCCAAGACAAATGAAAATGAACACACAATGATCCAAAATCTATGGGACACAGCCAACGCAGTTCACAGGGAGAAGTTATAGTGATACAAGCTTGTTGTTAGGAAACAAGAAAAACATCAAATAAACAACCTAACATTACACCTGAAGGAATTAGAAAAAGAAGAAAAAAACAAAACTCAAAGCTGTCAGAAAGAAAAAAAATTAAGAAAACAATACCATATGCAATCACACCAAAAAGAATAAGATACCTAGGAACAAACACACCTAAGCAGTAAAAGACATGTACTCAGAAATCTATCAGCCATTGGTGAAAGAAGTTGAAGGCAACAGAAAAAGATGGGAGAATATAGCATGTGTGTGGATGGAAGAATTAATACTGTGAAAATAAACTTACTACCAAAGACAACCTACAGATTTAATGCAATCCCTATCAGAATACCAAAGCATTTTCACAGAACTTGAAAAAGTAATTTTAAAATTTGTATAGAAACACAAAGACCCCAAATAGCCAAACAATCTTGAGAAAGAACAGAGCTGGAGGCATCACGCACCTTGACTGCAGATTAGACTGCAAAGCGACAGTAATCAAAGAGAATCGTACCGGAGCAAAAACAGACACAAAGATCACTGGAATAGAATAGATATCCCAGAAATAAGCCCACACACTTATATTTAATTGATTTATGATGAAGCAGGAAATATGGAGAAAACGCTGTCTTTTCAATAAGGGGTACTGGGAAAACTGGTCAGCTACATGGAAAAGAATTAAATTAGATTATTTTAGCACACCATATATAAAATAAATGCAAAACTGAATAAAGACCTAAACGTAGGACCAGAAACCATAAAATCCCTAGAGGAAAATATAGAACATTCTTGAACATAAATGATAGCAACAGTTTTAGGTTCAGTCTACTAAGGCAAATGAAACAAAAGCAAAAATAAACAAGTGGGACTTCACTAAACTTAAAAGATTTTGCATAGCAAAGGAATCCAAAGACAAAATGAAAAGACAACCTGCTGAAGTAGTGACAATATTTGCACATGATAAGACGTTAACATCAAAAAGATGACCAAGCAAGAGTTCATATCTAAACTACAGAAACGGCACATACAACTCAATATCAAAAAAATACCCAAAATCTTTTTTAAAAAATGAGAAGACCTAAATAGACATTTTTCCAAGGAAAAAATACAGATAGACAGACAGAACTCACAAAGATGCTAAACATAGCTAATTGGCAGTAAAGTGCACATCAAAACTATGAGATATATCACCTCAGTCTTGTCAGAATGGCTGTCATCAAAAAGATCACAAATAACAAAGGTTAGTGAGGATGTGGAGAAAGGGAAACACATGTACACTCTTGATGTGGAGGTGAAGTAGTGCAGCTACTGTGGAAAGCAGAATGGAGGTTCCACAAAAAACTAAAAAGAGAACTACCATAATATCCAACAATTTCACTCGGGTATATCAGAAGAAAACAAAAACACTATTTCAAAAAAAAAAATAACTGCACATCAATATTCGTAACAGTGTTGTTTGCCATAGCCAAGATATAGAGTCAAACTAAGTGTTCATCACTAGGTTAGGGGATAAAAAAGATTTTTTATGATGACTTCAGCAAAAAATGAAATTTTGCCATTTGCAAGAACATGGATGGATTTGGAGGGTATTATGCTTAGTAACATAGGCCTCAGAGAAAACAAGCATGGTAGGTTATCACTTACACGTGGCATCTAAAAAATTGAATACAACAACAACAACAACAAGAAAAAACAGCCTCGCAGGTTAAAGAACAGACTAGTGGTTACCAGCAGGGAGAGATAGGGTGAAGGAGCAAAAGAGTGGTAGGAGATTTGGAGGTATAATCACTAGGTATATAATCAACCATCTACAGTGATGTACTGTATAGCATGGGGAATATAGCCACTCTTTTATAATAAGTATAAGTGGAGAAGTACCTAAACTTTTATGAATCGCTATGTTGTACCTCTGAAACTAATATAATAATGTATATTAACTATAGATCAATAAAATATAAAGTAAGGAACAATAAAAGGGAGACACAGATTATTAGATAGAAATCAATTAAATAAACACAAGTTTTGAAAATCAAGGAATTAAAAAACAACATGTAAGACACAACATTGGCACTTGAAGTGTATAATCTATTTATTTAAAAGAAATCATGGGCTTCCCTGGTGGCGCAGTGGTTGAGCATCCGCCTGCTCATGCAGAGGACATGGGTTCGTATCCCGGTCCGGGAGGATCCCACGTGCTGCGGAGCGGCTGGGCCCGTGAGCCATGGCCGCTGAACCTGCGCGTCTGGAGCCTGTGCTCCGCAACGGGAGAGGCCACAACGGTGAGAGGCCCATGTACCGCAAAAAAAATAATAATAATAAATAAAAATTTAAAAAAAATAAAAGAAATCATTTAAGTGGTGAAAAATGGTACCCATTCTCACAATTTTGTATATCTAGGGTAAATTATTATCTACAAAAATATTTTACAAATATTCACTCTAAAAGAAAGAGAAAATTTGGATTAACCCATTTTAGTATACAAATTTAATATCAAAGTCTCCATGTCAAATTGATTTGAATAAGTTCTGTTAGCCACTTCTAGTTTCTTTGTGATGTAAAATCTTTTAAAGAATAAAATCAGCCTTTCTGCATTATTCTATTAGACATACATAGAAGTTAAAAGAAACAAGAAGACAGAACAATCAACCAGGAAGGTGAATTTACTGAGAAACAGCCATTCGTTCTCCCTCCTCCTTTTCTTTTCCTCCTTTTCCAGGTCTCTTTCGGTTCCAATCAAGAGAAGTCTTGAGAGTTCTGAGAATATTTCTTTGAGGGCTTCAAATCACCATACCTACAACTTCTGCCACAACTACACACACGGGAACAAAAATAAACCTCTGCTATCTACTCATGTAGGAGGGATTCATGCAAAATATACTCCTACAAGGAGACCAACGGGTGAGTTTTCTACCTGTTCTTTATAATGTCCTTCCATTAGAGTAAATCCCACACATGATGAGGCAGAAGCAGTTATGTGAGCTTTTCCTTGAAGTCAAAAATCTTGCATTCATTTCAAGTACCTGGTGATCATAGGGTACAGCCAGGGAAAGTGCCATCCCCCTTGCGGCGGGGGGGTGGTGGTGGCGGTGAATGGGCTCCCACAACCGTGCACCTCCTGATGTACACATTCTGGAGAAACAAAGGGCGGTCACACCGCAGTCAGCCTGTCAGGCTGTCGGGCCACTGGCAACCCGAGCAGCCTGGAAGTGCCCCATCAGTTGCTGAAAGCGAAACTCTGTCCCCCCTGTGAGGCCAGGCAATTTTGGTCAGAGGGTCAGAGGAGACTATTAATCAACTCCTCCTCTCTGCTCAGCTCCTTGGGGTTACAGCAACCCCATCTCCAAGCCCAAATCTGCCCCTGGAGTGCCGAACTGGAAGTGGCAGGTGGGCTGTGCCGGTGCTTCAGCGCACTCTGAAGGTTGTCTGCTCTAATGGCAACTCTCAGCCCTTCCTCCTCCTCCTTCCCTAGTCCTGGGGGCTGCCTTGGCCTCCTGCAGCTGCTGGCCTGATTTCATTCTTCTTTTTTCTCCAATTACAATGAAGTGTCCTACAGAGGTATGGAATCTCTTGAAGAAGGAAAATCTTTTAGTCAATACACCTTAACAGTGAGAAGTTGATTTCAAGAATGAACCTGAAATACTGTATTTTTCTCCTGATGATTCCAAGGAGAGACAGCTCAAGTTTTCTAAATCATAAGAAAAACCAAGGTAAATATGATATTCTGAGCCAGAGATTAAAAAAACAGTTTTTAGCACCCTCTCCTCATGTCATATGACTGGGATTTAAATCAATCAACTGCCACTGGTTTTTAAATCACATGACCCAACTTTAAATCAATCAGCTGCTTCCCTGTAACTCAGGTGACTTGGCTTTGAATAGTAAGAAATGAAGAGGTATAAAAATGTTCTGAACAATAAATGGAAAAGCAACATTTTAGAAAGTGTTTTTTCTTTTCGAATGGACCATTCATTGGATACGGAATAAAGGATTCTCTTGTGGATTTCTTGAACTGTAAGCATATACAATGTCTCCGTTGGCGTGATTGACTTAGTTTTGGGGGTTTTTGTTGTTGTTGTTGTTAACATCCTTATTGGAGTACAATTGCTTTACCATGTTGTGTTAGCTTCTGCTGTATAACAAAGTGAATCAGCTATTCGTATACATATATCGCCATATCCCCGCCCTCTTGTGTCTCCCTCCCACCTTCCCTATCCCACCCCTCTAGGTGGTCACAAAGCACCGAGCTGATCCCCCTGTGCTATATGCAGCTGCTTTCCACTAGCTATCCACTTCACCTTTGCTAGTGTATATATGTCCATGCCACTCTCTCACTTCATTCCAGCTTACCCTTCCTCCTCCCTGTGTCCTCAAGTCCATTCTCTACATCTTTATTCCTCTGCAGCAACTCCTGCTAGGGATGGATACTTCCATTTATGCTCAGGAATATCCCCTAGTTTAAATATGATTTGAGTTTGATCCTGTGAACCATCAGAACTTCCCACCAGAGATAAATGAGGAGATTCTGGCCTTTATTAGTACGCACGGTGAACACGGGTGTCCTGGCTGTACTTGCCAACCCTCCTCATTTACCCACCTATTTTTACCCACCTTTCTCCCTGTGAGTACCTTTGACCAACCCTGAGCTCAGACTCCTGACCCATTACAGTGACTTTGTCAGTCTTTCTTTAAAAATGGACAGGTAACAAAATGAATTTAACCTAGAAGCAGCAGCTCAGTAAGGGAAATAAAATCACCAGAAGTTATCTAATCACAGCCACAGCCATCCAGGGCTCTGTCTTATCTGCTGGGTCATAAGAATGGGACCTTCCTCAATTTGAAGGGCATCCAATCAAATAAGTAAAGGTGTTGCTCACCTCTGCCAATTGGAGGGATTGCTAGGCAGTCTACCCAGTGTATACTAACTGCAAAACACTGTCATGGTTTTGAAATACCAATTTTCCAGGAAAGCTTTTTGGGGTGCATGGGGAAGGTTTCTTTTTGACACCAAGCAAAAAATAAATCACCAAGCTCTTTAAGCACAGGGGTTTTTAAGAGGGCAGTAGAAGGAAGGAATGGGCAGAAAAGACGATCTCCTCTGAAGTGAAGGTCGTTTTTCCAAAAGAGTAGGATTTAGTCTCAGTTTAAGGAGAACACTTTTAAGTAGCTGGGGCAGCTCCAAACTGCAGTTTAGGGAATGAGTGCTTCAAAAGAACAGGGCTGTAAAAGTCCTGGCAAGGTAGCAAGTAGATGAAGAGTTGGTTTTGCATAGTTTTGAACACAGGAGTAAAGAAGCAGAGGCATCTCTGACTAAGGGGCCCTGAGATCCTATGGCATCAGTGGGTCAGTTGCGGGGGTGTGGGGGCGATATTTCTCTCTCAACGTCTCCCAGAGCAGCCACCCCTCTCTACCCCACCCCGCTACTCCTTTCACCCTTCCTGCCTCCACTGTTGGGTCCCCAGGGACAGCACTTCTTAAGCTGGAGCGCTCAGGCACCACCTCTGCAGTCTGGATTCTTCCTGGAGCCTGGCACGTTCTGGGACAGGAAGGCAGGTCTGCAAGGGCGCTGGGTTGCAGCCAGACCTGGAGGCCTGGAGGGGAACTGGAGTCGTGAAGCCCACCCACGTCCTTGAAGCCGGGGAAGGAACACATCTTCCTAACAGTACTTCTCAGGGCTCAGTGGGTTCCCCACCCGACGGTGATCCATACTCACTTGAGGCAGCAAGGACTGCCTCTAACTGGCCCCGTCCATTCCGCCTTAAGGGTCCTCGCACATGTGTGAGAGCACAGGCCCCGGATCTATGCACTAGGCTGAGGCCAGTGCTGCCGGGGTCCCTCCAGTCCCATCCCCCGGCCCCTCCCTCTGGGACTGTATCTAATAGAAGAGAGAGCACAGAGGAATTGGCTGAATCAAGGGACCCGGGAGCCTGGGTATGAGTTTGAAGACCGAGAATCTAAAGCGCAATTACATATTATTGGAAACTCTTGTGGAGCGTGTAGGGGGAGGTTAGGAGATTGAGAGGCTGAGTCGACCTGGTGAGTCCAGCCCCAGGACACCATAAAGCCCCTCCCCCCCCTTTCCCTGCCGTCAGACAAGGGGTGCCGCAACTCCAGCCGGGACTCTGCACTTCCCCCTCCCTGATTCTCCTCCAGAAGAGCAGGTGGCCCCCCTCTGAGGGCAGGGGAAGACAACGGACCAAGTCCCCCTGCACTAAGGCGCTACTGGAGCTCTTCCTGAACAGCAGTGCTGGCTTGGAGCAAACCCGTGCACTGCCAAAATTGGTCTCGTCCTGCAGCTGAGGGACGCAGACTTTAAGTCAGCTGCCCTGACTTTAAATCAATCACCCCCCCCCTTTAAGTCAGGTGACCCGACTTTAAATCACTGTGTGCCCCTCAAGCCTGCAACTTCAAAAGTTGGGAACTTCACTTTGATCCCACACATGGTATGAGGGTGTACTTCATGTACCAGAAGGGTCTAGGTACTCTGGGGTACAGCAAGCAGTGCAGGACGCAGCAGCTCCCAGGCAAAACTGGTGATGCACAGGGAGAGCAGGCACAGCCAGGCATGCAGAGGTTCCAGGACGGCAGCTGGGGCACAGCCAGCCGCGAGGCTGTGAAAGCAGAGGATCTGAGCCTTCTTGACAAAGGCAAACCCAGAGGATGGATGAGAAACAAAGACCAGATGAAACATGGATTTGAAAATCACATGCTGCTCTTGAAATTGGGGTGGGGGCACCCCAGATTTGAATCCTCTTACTCAACAGTTGCTAGTGTTTTGGCATTTGTCCAATTCCTTATAAAATTTACTGATAATATCTAACCCATAGAACACTGCATTTGTAGTGGTATTGCGTGTTAATGTTTCTGTAGTGGAATAATCTTTTCTACAAGAAAAATGTATACTATCCGAATTAAATTAAAACCCCTCTTTATAAAGTACTGTATCGGACTTCCCTGGTGGCGCAGTGGTTAATAATCTGCCTGCTAAGGCAGGGGACATGGGTTCGAGCCCTGGTCAGGGAAGATCCCACATGCCGCGGAGCAGCTAAGCCCATGTGCCACACTACTGAGCCTTCAGGCCACAACTACTGAAGCCCGCACGCCTAGAGCCGATGCTCCACCACAAGCACAGCAAGAGAAGCCACTGCAATGAGAAGCCCACGCACTGCAACAAAAAGTAACCCCTGCTTGCTGCAACTAGAGAAAGCCCATGCATAGCAACGAAGACCAACGCAGCCAAAAATAAATAAATAAATATTTTTTTCAAGTACTATATCCTTCTGTACAACTTCTCTGGGAAGAACAGAGAGATGGCATGGGAGAGTGAGAAAGACCAATATTTAGTGCACATGTCTCATGCAGGTGCTCTGCTGGCTCAGATAGTTTTATCCCCACTTTTACAAAGGAGGAAATAATCTCAGAGAGGTTTGGTAATTTTCCCAAAGCCAAACAGCTATTGAGTGGAAGAACCAGGATCTGAACCAAGTCTGTTACCTTAAAGCCTAAGTCCTCATCACAACAAAACTCAATTCATATTTACATTTATCGAATTACATTGCAACCTGGGGAGTTCTTGGCACAATCCTGAATAAGAGTGAGAAAGAAAGAAATAGCACTGTTCATACAGTCAATCAAAATTTTTGGAGCAGCTACTAGATGCGTGGCCCTTTTCGGGGTTCAGCAGTGATCAAGACAGGAAGAGTCCTGCTTACACGAACCATGTAGTGGGGAGGAGAGACGGGTGCAACTTGGCTGAGGGATTTCAACTTTCTGGGCCTCTGTTTTCTCATCTGGAAAACGGGATGGGTGTTCCTCATTTCCTGGGATTGTCCAGCCCTCCCATTCTCTGATTCCATAAGAATCATTTGTTTTCCTGGTTCTTTAAAATTCATTCAGGCCATGAGCTGTGATGAATGTTGTCGGCTGCTCCCCAAATCACTCTATTCCCACCCTCTTCCTGTGATCAGGTCTTTCTCCCAACATGACTCACAATCAATCAAGTCACAGAACCTAAGGGGCACCCAGCAGGAAAATTCCAGCCCTTGTTTCTCAGGAGCTCTGAGGTCTACCTGCGAGGTAAACTTAACACACCTGGCACAAGGCGGCCATCCCGGATTTCACATCAACATGATCTCAGGCACAAACCTCCTGGCTTTTCCATTTTGTCTTTAAGTTACTTGTTGAAACAACTGCACAAATATGACAAAGATGTAAAATCAGGCATCTTCTGCCCCAGTGCCTACTCATAAATGATTTTCTGCCACTTTAATGATAAAGATAGAACATTTCAACATTCTGCTGCCCTTATTATCTGTCATTTTTCTTGATATTTCTATTGAATACTCTTTCAATATTTTAACAATGGAACATTTATTTACGTTGTTCCAGACCCAGCCTGTAGTGATAAATGTTTTGTTGTTATATTTCTATTATGTTTCCTTTAAAAATCATTATGCTATTTAACTGGATTAAGTCAATTCTATAGGCATTTATCTTATGATATTGATGAAATTAATACATAGAGAGCAGTAGTACAAGTTGATTGTACTCCAGAGCCTCTATTAGCACAGTTAAGTAAGTATAACTATTATCTATATGTAAACCAAAGTACATGCCAAGTGAGACTCTCCGACGCTTCTTCACTGTCTGCCCCTCAAGCCTGTGAGAAATGGAATATTTCTTGCCATCTCAGTAAACAAAAGATGTCACATGTGACATCTCCAATGTGAGCCGGGCAGGCCCTGAGGAACTCAGGATATGCAAATACAGAATGCAGGCCCCAGAGAGCTGAGGTGCATATCAAAGGAAGGAATTCGGTGAGGCCAACTCTGGCATCTTTGCATACAAAGGAAAGCCCTGCATTCCTCACCTTGGGAGAGCTGGTTCTCCTTAGCTGACAATCACCTTTTCACGTCCCCCATCACCTGCGCCAGCCCCCCCGCCCTGTCCCCTCCCCCCGGTGCTTTAGCTCAGGGAGGAAGGGGGGCACAGGGCCTCAGCTGAATAAGAGGCCTGGGAGCCTCGGGAGGAACTTTCGGCCGCTTTCCCCGCCGTCGGGAGGAGGGTCGCTGACGCTGAGGCCGGACCCTGCGCCTCCCTTGCCCCGTGTCCCCTCAGGACGTTCAGCCGCCCTCTCCCCACGCCCCCCGGGCCCGCGAGCCCGGCCGAGGGCAGGGCCGAGAGGAGGGGCCGAAGTTCCCCGGGACCAGACCCCGAGGCCGCTCGTTCTGCACAGCAGCGGCGGGTGGCAGCGAAACCCTTCCCCTCAGAAGCTGCTCTTGCGCGGCCGCCCGGGCACCGGACCCACTTACCCGGCCCGCCGTCCCCACGACTGTCGCGGCTTCGGCCGCCGGGGCCCCTCCGCAGCCGGCAGCGTCAGTGAGGCCGCCCTCCCCTCGGGCTCCAGGGCAGCTCCGTGACGGCGGAGGGAAGAGACCCCGAGCGGGGAGCTCCAGCTCTGCGGAAACGCGGGCTCCCTTCTGGGCGCTGCGGGTGGGGCCGCTCTGCCCGAGGCCTCCTGGGAGGGAGCGGGGCGCCGGGGGAGGAGCCGCCAGGAGCTCAGGGCCCCGTCGGGGGTCCTGGAGGGGCGGCCCGGCCTGAGGGCCCCGCCCACTGTGGCCGCAGCGCAGGCCTTTTTCCTGCAATCCTACACAAAAAGTCAGAAAGATGCACACGGTCTACAGTGAATGTTCACAAATGGTGGTTGCTGCTGTGCTTACTATCCTATTAAACGCGTGAAATCCATAAAACACTTGAAGTTAAAAGTTAACTATGAATGTTTACCTTTCCTTATTATTATGTCTCTGCTATTCACAATTGTCGTTAATGAATCAGAGACTGTGGCATCACTAGTTAAAAATCAGCTTGTTAAAAAAATAGAACTCAGGCCCACCGGCCCTACTGTATCAGAATCTGCAATTTTACAGTCTCTCCAGTGTACTTGTGGACCCATGAATAGTTGAAAGGTACATTTCTACCACGACATGTCTTTTCTGTCTGAGAAATACGCACATTTTATCCAGTTTGATATAAATAAAACACTCAAAAATGCATATGCCTGTGTTGAAACCATCATTTTATCATTTCTTTTCCAGATAACTATAGTCTTTATACTGGTTTTGTGGATCACATGACATACTCTTTATTGTATTAAAAATAGAGAAAGTTACTTTGTGAAAAAAAAAAAAAAAATATATATATATATATATATATATATATATAAGTGGATAATTGAAGACACTCTTCTAAATTAAAACCAGTTCTCTTAATTTGCTCTTTTCTTCTTGGGTCACATTATGAACTCTTCCCGTGGCCACATGTCATGTGTACTTTTAATTTCAGGGACTGCTGACATCCCAGGATGTGCCCATAGGTTTCTCTCAAGAGGACTGGGAATGCCTGGACCGAGATCAATGAGAATTGTAGAGGGATGTGATGTGACAAAAGTATAGGATCATGCTCTCCTTGAGTGAGGATACCTTCCTTCCAGAATTCCTTATCCACCCACAGGGTTTAGAGTCCTTCATTTGTAGAATGTCTCCTGGAATGTTCTGCTTCCTACAATAGGGTTTCAGATTGCAATGTTTCAGGAAAGATTGGGAGTTTGTGGGTATAATTTGTTATTCTTTGAAAATTGCAGCCTCCTTTTTAATATACTTTGTAACTGCTTGGGATGTGTCTATATGAACAGTGTACTATATGCTTCTGTTATAGTCCTTACAATATTTTATTCTCTTATTATCTGTAACAATCTTCCATGGATTCTTTGGGCTTAAGGTGTATTAAAAGGGAGACTGCGATTCTGGGACTTCCCTGGTGATGCAGTGGTTAAGACTGCGCCTGCCAATTCAGGGGACACGGGTTCGATCCCTAGTCTGGGAAGATCCCACGTGCAACGGAGCAACTAAGCCAGTGGGCCACAACGACTGAGCCTGCGTGCCACAACTACTGAAGCTGGTGCACCTTGAGCCCGTGCGCCATTTATTTTTAGAGAATAAAATCACCTCTGAGTGATTACAATTTAGACGAGCTAGTCAAAATTCTTTATCACCTGTTCTTCTCAAACACTGATCAATGGAACAAGTTTTACTAGGGATAAGAGTGTAATTGTATTCTAGAGTTCGTATCGGCAATATGGTTTATGACCTTGATGCTGGATCCCGACATTTCAATGGTATAACTGCTATTAATTGTCTCTTTGTTCAAGGATTAAAGTCTCACGTGATCTGAGTTCAGACTGGAGCCATCCTGGTTGGTTTCTGTCTATTGCAGATTTCTTCCAGTATGAAAGGACAAGAGCAATACGGCTTACTTTACACAATGTCTTCAAACTAAATGATGACATAATCTACATTCAATTAATTTATACATACCCTACTGTAGAGCAGGGTTTGTTACGGTGGCAGAGCCTGGTAATTATGTAAAACTGAAACTTTTATCTGCACTGGTTCAAGTCCTCTTCCTAAGAATATGTTTATAATCAACATTCTTTCACAAATTACCCAATTTAATTCACCATAGCATTCCTCATATTAACTAAATGGAAAATCCTAAGCTATATACAAATCCAGAAGGGGCCAAAAATCATCAGCCCACATGGATTATTACAACCCATTGCTGAGGCATTCAAATTACTTATTAAAGAACCACTATGTCCATCAACATCATCAATTTATATATTATTGCCCCAATGCTAGCCTTAACCCTGGCTCTCACAACATGAATTCCTCTTCCCATATCTTATCCACTAATTAATATAAATGTAGGCATACTCTTTATATTAGCCATATCACACCTAGCCATTGATTCCATCCTCAGTTCTGGATGAGCTTCACATTCAAAATACTCACTCACTGGAGCTCTAGGGACAGTAGCATAGACAATCTCATATGAAGTAATGTAGCAGTTATTCTATTCTCAGTCTTACTGATAAATGGATCATTTACACTTTCAACAGTAATTATTACACAGGAACACCTATGACTATTTTCTTCTGACCCCTACTCAGAATTTTATTATCTCCGCAGTAGCAGAAATTCAATGAAGCCTCACTTGATTTAACAGAAGTAGAATCAAAACCTGTATATGACTTCAATGTAGAAGATGTAGCAGGCCCATTCACCTCTTCCTTCCTAGACAATATGTCAATTTCCTTATAATAAACATTTCCACAACAATCCATTTGTAGGAGCATTCGACAATCCCTAGGTGCCAGAATTATATACACCCCAAGTCATCATTAAAACACATCTAACAATCTCCTTTCTATGAATTTGAACATCCTACCCACAATTTTGATATGATCAACGTCTACATCTCGTATAAAAATTTTTTTTCTACTAACATTAGCCCGATGTATATGAGAGTTTTCACTACCTGTCATCATACCAGGCAACCCACCACAAACTTAAGAAATATGTCTGACAAAAGAGTTACTGTGATAGAGTAAATTATAGAGGTTTCAATGCTCTTATTCCTGGAATTGAATTCTTCCTAGGAATTTTATATTCTCCATGTTACCACATTACAGCACATGCTATATACTAAGAGTCACTAGGTAAGCTTCAGACCCATACCCCCAACATGTTGTCGTATATCCTTCCTGTACTAATAAACTCTCATTGTTTTTACTATCATTCTACTGACCATTATCTCAGGAAATATAATTGTATAAGAAGCTCACACTGGTTAATGGTATCCCCATTCTAATAAAAAACACGAACCCATAAGCTACAGAAGCATCCAACAAATATTTCCTAGAACTATCCACCACACCAATACTACTTATAATGGCTAGTATCATTAATCTAATACACGCTGGTCATGGAACACAATGAATAACAAAAATCTTTCATCCAGCAGCATCCACCCTCATGACAATCGCCCTTGTCACAAAAGTAGGACTTTCCCCATTTCACTTCTGAGTGCCTCAAGTCACACAAGGCGTCCCATGAACAGCAGGCCTGATGCGATTAATATGACAAAAGTGCACCCCTGTCAGTTTTATACCACATGTCACCATCCATCAACCTAAATAATCATAGCGATATTATAAATCATAGCTGGAGGCTGAGGGAGATTTAGCCAGACTCAACTGGAAAAAAATTACACTCTCCTCATCAATTGCCCATATAGGATGAATAACAGCTATTATAAAGTATATTCCAATTATAACAATCCTAAACATACTAATTTATATCATAACAACACTCTCTTCTTATTATTTATGCCCAGATCATGTACTACAAAAGTGTCATTATTACACACATGAGATAAAACACCTCCCATCACAATCCTTTTCCTCACCATTATAGTATCATTAGGACATAGTCCATCACTATCAGGGTTTTTACCCAAACGAATACTTATCCAAGAGATAACAAAAATGACAACATCATTCTAACAACATTAATAGCCATCACAGCAGTGCTCAGCATATATTTCTACTTGCAGCTAACATACTCCACATCACTAACTGTATTCCCTTCATTAAACAACACAAAAACAAAGCACATTGAACATTCAAAGAAATAACCTTCCTATCATTACCAATCATAAAACCCAGACAATTACTACACATAACACCCATTCCATCAGTGCTGGACTAGGAATTTAGGTTAGTTCAGACCAAGAGCTTTCATAACCCAAAACAAGTAAAATTTACTTAATTTCTAAAAATAAGGATTGAAAGACTTCATCCTACATCAATTGAATGTAAAGCAAACATTGTAATTAAGCCACATCTTTACGAGACTGATGAGTTTTAACCCCAGGAAACTTTAGTTAACAGGCAAATCCTCTAGTCAACTGGCTTGAATCTGCTTCTTCTTCATTTGAGAAAGAAAAAAAGAAAAAAGGCAGGAAAATCTCTGGCAGAATTGAAGCTGCTTCTCTGAAATTACAATTCAATTTGTTGATTCACCACAGGGTTTGTGAGAAAGAGGGCTCAATCTCTGTCTTTAGATTTACAATCGAATGCTAACTCAGTCATTTTACCTCTGTTCATACACTGCTGATTATTTTCAACAAATCACAAAGATATCGGCATTTTATAATTACTATTTGGTGCTTGAGCTGGAGTAGCAGGCAGCACCATAAGAATATTAATCCAGGCTGAGCTATGCTAACCTGGAGCGCTACTTGGAGACGCCCAAATCTGTAACGTGGTCATAACAGTCCCTGCACTTGTAATAATTTTCTTTATTGTTGTACCCATTATATTGCAGGGTTTGAAAACTCACTTGGGCCACTAATAACTCGGACACCTGAGGTAGCATTTCCCCGACTAAATCATGTAAACTTTTGACTACTTCCCCCATCGTTCTTACTCCTACTCATATCACCAATAGTGAAAGTAGAAACTGGTTCTGGTTCCAGTGGACCGTGTATTCAGCTCTAGCCTGCAATCTGGCCCACGCAGGAGCCTCTGTTGACCTAACCATTTCCTCCTTACATTTATCAGGTGTCTCTTCATTTCTTGTTTCTATTACTTTTATTACTATAGTCTTTCATACAAAACCAGCAGTCATATCCCAATACCAAACACCATTATTTGTTTAATCTTCCCCAACTATAGCCATATTACTATAATTACTACTCTCAGTCCAAGCAGCTAGAATTGCCATACTGTTAAGAGATAGAAATCTCAACACTACTTTCTCTGACCCTGCAGGAGGAGACCGAATCCTATACCAACTGAAGTCTGTATTCATGGCCTACCAGGAATTGTTATAAACTCACACATCATTACATACTATTTAGGACAAAAAATGCCTTTCAGCTATTTGGGAATAGTATGGGTCATGTCCACTGGCTTTTTAGGACTTCTCTTGTGGGCCCATCATACGTTTACCATAGGGATAGCTGTCCACTCAGGAGCATACTTCGCAAAAGCTACCGTAATTACTTCTATCCCTACAGGAGCAAAAGTATCTAGTTGATTAGCAACTCTTTCTTTAGTTTTTCTTTTTTCTTTTTTTATTCTGGCTGTGTTGGGTCTTGGTTGCTGCACGTGGGCTTTCTCTGCTTGTGGTGAGTGACAGCTACTCTTCGTTGCGTTGCACAGCCTTTTCACTGCAGTGGCTTCTCTTGTTGCAAAGCACGGGCTCTGGTGCATGGGTTCAGTAGTTGTGGCTCACAGGCTCTAGAGGGCAGGCTCAGTAGTTGTGGCGCAAAGGCTTTTTACTCCGCAGCATGTGGAATCTTCCCAGGCCAGTGATCGAACCTGATTCCCCTGCATTGGCAGGCCAATTCTTAACCACTGCATCACCAGGGAAGTCCCTGGTTAGCAACTGTTCACAGAGGTAATATTATATGACCTCCCACTATATT
Source organism: Kogia breviceps (assembly GCF_026419965.1). Lineage (NCBI taxonomy): Eukaryota > Metazoa > Chordata > Mammalia > Artiodactyla > Physeteridae > Kogia > Kogia breviceps. The sequence goes on along the minus strand of NC_081318.1, from coordinate 93,404,333 downwards.
ATGAGTTTTAGGCTTTATTTTCCTTTTTACAGTAGGAGGTTTGACAGGAATCATCTTAGCCAACTGATCCCCGGACGTTGTCCTCCAGGATGCATACTATGTAGCAGCACACTTACATGACGTAGTGCCCATGGGAGCAGGTTTCACTATTATAGGAGGCTTCCTACAAGCATTCCCACTATTATCAGCTTATACACTAAACTCAGCAGTAGCAAAAACTCACTTCACAGGTATATCTGTAGTAGTAAATAGGACTTCCTGCAGCACTTTCTGGCCTCGCAGGGATGTCACTACATTAGGCTGAGTACCCTGAGGCACACACAACATGAAATATTGTGTCTTAAGGCTCATTTATATCAGCAGCAGCAGTAATGCTAACAATCTTCATACTGTGAAAACCATTTGTGTCCAAACGAGAAATCTCAGTGGTAGAAACTGCTACTCTTAACCTAGAATGGTTGCACAGATGCCCTCCACCATATTCTATGTTTCAAGATCCTACCTATGTAAATGTAAAAAAAGGAAGGACTCAAGTCCTTTTCAACCAGTTTCAAGCCAACACCGTAACAATTATGTCTTTCTCAATAAATGAGATAAAAGTAAAAAGTGATGCAGCTTTGTGAAACTTAAATCAGAGGCTAAAATCCTGTATATCACGAAGGCATATCAATTTCATCTAGGATCTCAAGATATAACACCACCGATTATGGAAGTACATTTACATTTTCATCATCACACATTAATAGTGATTTTTGAAACTAGTTCTCTATATTATTTCTCTAACATTGACAACTAAACTAACTCATATACATACAATAGATGCACAGGTAGAGAAAATGTGAAAAATTTACCAGCCATTATTGTCATCTTAATTGCTCTATCATCATTGTGCATCCTTTACATGATACATGAAATCAATAACTCTTCCCAAACCATAAAATCGATGGGTCAATAATGATACTGAAGCTACAAATACACAGATTTTGAAGATTTAAACGTTGGCTCCTCTGTAATCCCCACATCAGGGCTAAAACCAGGAGAATAATGACTAATAGAAGTCAACAACCGCGGAGTTAGAGATAGTCATTGAATATTAGTTTCATCTGAAATTGTTGTACACTCCTGAGCTGTTCCTTCTCAGGCCTAAAAGGAGCTGCTATCCCAGGACACCTAAATTAAAGAATCCTAATACCAACAGGACCAGGCTTATGTTGTAGACACGAGAGCTCATTTTCCTGAGTTCAAAGACAGGCCAGAGGGATATGGCTGAGATGTGGGGTGAATCTGGAGCCCATGGGGATGCACTCTCCAAGCTCCAGGATAGCAATGGGCCATTATTGGTTTAATGAACCTCTGGGGTCCCAGGCCACCCACACCACACCCTCCCGAGCAGGATCTTGGCAACATTCCCTGTCAGTGATGAGGCAACCTAGCACTTGTCACGCCCCGATGTTGTGTCCTATGTGGGCACCATGCTGTGGGGACCACACCCACACTGCAGGTCCATGCTACAGGGTCCTTCTTGCCTCAGGAGTAGAGACCACCCAGCAAGCAGTTCCCTCCCCAACCAGCAGGAGGAGGGGAGGAGAGCAGGGGCACCAGGGGAATCTCACTCAGACAACAACACCCAGGGGTGCCAGCGGGGACAGTGATGATGCAGATGAGGCCCAGACCAAGAGATGCGATGAGAGGACACAAAAGGCAGCTGATCAGGTCCTGACTCAACTGCATCCCAGACACCTTTGTCCCTCCTACGCCCCCTCCTCATACATCCCCTCCTTAAATGCAGATTCTTCAGATGCAAACAGGCAGAGCCTCAGACTGAAAGTCAGCTCTTCCAAAATGACCCGTCAGCAAACACTGCAGGATTGTGCTCCAGTGGGGGCCCTGGAGTCCACAACTCAGGGACTGAAGGGGACATCGGTGCGAGGGCCAGTGTGAGGGGATGGGGAGTGAGACTTTCATGGTTGTGGAATTTTGGTTTTGCAAGATGAAAAGTTCTAGGCATGGTGGTGATGTCTCCACGAGAAAGTGAATAGATCTGATGCCTCAGAAACGTGCACTTAAAATGGTGACGATGGTAAAGGGTATGTGACGTGTGTTTTATTTCACTTAAATTCATAAAATAATGTCTTTTTAAATCAGATTCCACTTCGACTCCCGTTCATCACAAATGTCGGAGACACAAACACATTCCCCTACCTTAGGGGCCATCACAGTACCCTCACATGGCACATGGGAGACTATTCTCACGGGGGCCTAGTCTGTGCTCACCTCACCTCTGTCCAGGGAGACCCAGGCAGTGGTGACCCCCATAGATTAGACATATGATATGCTATGATATTAATATGACACCACCGAACATTGTCACTCACCAGAACACAGAGCAGCAACCCACTCAAACATGCAGGACCTCATATAAATGTGACAAGTTTAAGGGAAGAAAAGGAACCACCGGTTAATCAGGGCAACACCCTTAATGCAGAGGTTGGAAATGTCAAAGGGGTAAAGACACACTGCAGGCAAAGATCACATAGGGGTCTCCCCATACATGTGATCCTGACGCATGCAGATGTAGTGAGACGCACACAGTCCCCACACCCTATACCTGGGGTCACACGTCCACACTCACCACAGTGACCCCACCTCCCCAGACCCTGCACCTAAAGTCACACGTTCTCTCTCAACACGTGACCCCACCTCCTCAGACCCCTCCACCTGGGTCACATGTCCACAGTCCCAGGGTGAACTGCCCTCCCCAGACTCCCCCAACTGGAGTCACACGTGCACATCCTCCAGGGTGACCTCACCTCCCCAGACTGTGCACCTGGGGTCACACGTCCCCTTCATCAGGACACCATAGCTCTGCTCTTGGCTCCCTAATTTGGAAACAAGCTGGGTTCCTGGGACCTGCTGGGATGAGAAAACGTGTAAGGTGGGTCTCCTGTCGCCACACTTGTCCCACAGAAGTCCTCCTCTTTTCACTTTGGTTCTGTGTGATTTTACCTTTTTTTAAAGCTTTCATGCTAGAGTTGAACACATTACTTGGTTCTGGCAGGCGCAGTCTCACTTTCTTGTCTCACTTACTTGTTGAGAAAACTCACAGGACAGCAGGGCTGAAAGCCGAAGGGCAGCTCTGGACGCTGCTGACTAGGGACGGCAGACAGGAAGGAGAGCTCAGCAGCAGCCTCAGCTGTTGCCCATCGGCCTTTTGCCCGATCTGCGTGCCCTGCAATCAATTCACCAGCTAAACCTGCCTCGCTTCACACCATGCACGTGCTGGTAAATTGGAATAATCAGCAGGTAGCCCTCCTGAGGATTATCCATGAGCCCCAAGGAAGGTGAACCTTGCAGGAATAAAGACTATGGCCCCGCCCATAGCACTGCCCTTGGTAAGACCAGGTCACCACACTCAGAAGAGAGGGTGTTACCTAGACAAGCCCACCTCAGCTCCAGACCCAGACATCTAAGCACTGACTTTCAGATGCAGTCACGGAGCTTCCCAGTACTGAGGCCAGGTCAGCTCTCTTCCTAGCTCTCCATACTCCTAACGTACATGGAACATGGTCAGGTCTAAATCTTCTTATTATAGACAACACATGGTCAGCTCTAAACATAAACAGTAGACAGCACATGGAGAGGTCTAAATTTACCGTGTAGACAGAACTTGATCATGTTTCAACTAGCTTAGGGCTGATCTCATAGGAGGTACAGATCACACATATGGGTCTCTCATCTTTGGACACCCACATCAGGAAACTGAACAATATCGTTGTCGTTAAACATTTCAACAGGCAAAACAGAAATGTTACCAGTGTGTCCGGCCACCTGATGCTCAGGATCCACGTGTGATCCAAGAACTGCTTAGAGTTCAGCCCAGTCTGCTGCCACGCCAGACAAGAAGTGGCCTGATTCCAGCCTCCCAGGCTTCCAGAAGGAGGCGGCCGCACAGGAGACCCAGGCAGGACAGTTCTGCATGGTGCAGGCGGGGAGAGCCTGTCTGTCCATTCCACTGGCCGATTCCGGGTGGGGCGCTCAGGGCCGCTGAGAGCCCTGCACTCAGATCCTGCCTCCCTGAAGCATGTGCGTGTGTGTGTATGTGTGTGTGTGTGTTTGTGTAGAGGAGGCGGTGGCTGACGGCTCCCACAGCTCCTGTCCTGGGCACCGCACTGTCTTCGAGGGGAGGCACAGGGAGAGGTAGGGGCACAGAAGCCTTTGGAGAGGAGAACCCACCGCGGAAATGCTTGCACACTGGCCTGCCCCACCCGGGGACCCGAGAACCCATCGTGGGCCAAATGTCCCCCCCCAGCCCCCACCCCCGAGGGCATGGCACCTGCTCTTTCAACAGCACAGGGTCTCACATGAAGTAGACTCAGTGGGGACTATCACCCCCCCCCACTCCTGATACTGAGTTTGGGGAGAATGAACCCCCTTGACTGGGCGATGGGACCGTGTGATGAAACATGTGGTGCCCCATCCAAGTTGGGATCTGGCTGACAGATGGGAACACAAGAGCCACGTGCAGGGACTGGAGGCTAGGCCAACAGGAGGGGCCCCCCCAGCCCTGGGCAGACTCTCCAACTGTGACATTGCAGCATTAAGGGACCTGGGCCAGGTGACTAAATGTAATGGGGGCCTAAGGTGGACTCTGAATGGGACTTAGAGAAGGTGTGAAGGATGTTACTCAGACAGTGACTGTCATTGGAAGACAGACCCTGTGTCAGGACATCCTGCTGCATCCATTTAAATCCCTGACATCTCTGATCTTTATGTGGAAAAGCAGGAATGTTAGAGCAGATGCATGAGGACATATCTGGGGCACAATTCAGTCTGCAACCAACTTGCAAGTGGTTCTAGAAAACACACAGATGTGCACACAGGTAGACACAGCACACACACAAACATACGCACGTGCACAGCACACATATACTCACACACTAGCATATGAACACACACGCGTGTATGTACTCACGCACACACTAACGTGTGAAAGTGCACATACCTATGCACATGCACAGCATATGTAGGCAAACAGGCACATGCACACACGTAGCACACACACACAGAGAATAAAGTGAATCCGTAAAGCATTAATTCCTGAACACAAGTGAAGCTGACATGTATTTTCCCTTTGTCTTAGCTTTGATGTTTTTCACAATAAAAAGTTTAAGAAAAGAGTTAATGGCAGATGACTTTAGATTCAAAGGACTTTCTGACGTTATTCCACAATTATTATGACAGGAGAAATGAATGTAGATATTACACGTGTCCACTAATGGATGAACGGAGAAGAAAAACACGCTCCATCGATACAAGGGAATGTTGTTCAGCCTAAAAAGGAAGACAATTCTGACACAGCCTTCAGCAGGGATGAGCCTCGAGGACATTATGCTCAGTGATGTAAGCTAGACACAAAACAAAACGCAGTGCTGGCTCCATTCACACGAGGCCCCTAGAGCAGTCAGAAACATAGCGACAGAAAGTAGCATGTTGAGTGCCAGGGGCTGAGGGAGGGAGAGTGGGGAGTGCGTGTTTAATGGGGACTGTTTCAATGTTGCAAGAGGAGAAAGTTCTGGAGGACGACGGCGGTCAGGTTTGCACAACAGCGCCAATTACTTCTTGACCCTGAAATGGCATTTAAAAATGGTTAAGATACTAAATTTTATGTTATGTGTATTGAACCACAATTTTAAAAACTTTTTAAAAACGAACAGGAAAGAGTGTATGAATACTACTAGATGCACAACTTCACTAACCACCAAGGGATTAAAACCATAAGAAAAATACTGTGCAGACACCTACCAGAATGCAGACATGAAAGACACAGTATCAAATATCAGCAGGCTGTGGGGCAATGGAAAGCCTGGTACGCAGCAGGCGGATGCAATCGCTTCTGAAACAATCGGGCCTCAGAGAGCGAAGTCCGTGCACGCAGACGCGCAGGGCTCCTCCCAGCTGAACACAAACCTACCGGCACTGCACCAGGACACACGGACATGGACTCCGCAGCCACAGGAGCCAAACCTGAAAGAACATGAAGGCCATCACAAGCGGATGCAGAAATGAACCATGCACGCTCCTATGAAGGAATATTCCACAGCAATGGAGTACATTTTGTTTAAAGTTCGTAAAACTATAAAAATTATTTTTTAAAAATCTCTATTCACAAGGTGAAGGAATCCCATGGACACGATGCTGCGCCATCAAGAGCAATAAAGCAGCATGCACGGTACACGCATTTACCGACTTTGGAACTAGGCAAAGCTGGGCTGCGTTGCGCAGAGATGGGTCCCTGGGCGAAAACTCTGAGGACAAGTCACTGGCACAAAATCCGGGGAACAGCTCCCTCACGGTGGGGAGGAGGCTGTGACGAGGGAAGGGCACTCCTGGGTGTCCACTCACCATGTTCTGTTTCTTGATCTTTATGATTATTCTTTACATGTATATAACCTAAGCCTTAATATGTACTTACAGCTTATCATTTTTGTTTACTAAAAAGGGAGTCTCCCCAACAAAGTAGAAGGAGACCTGCTCCTCCCAGGGAAGAAAAGGAATAGTTTCTACCAATGAAATCTCGATACCATGGCTGCTTCGACCATCACGGCTGACAGCAACTCCCGTGAGAGGGACACCGGGGCCACGACCCTCAGAAGGACGCTCGGGGGCCTCAGTCCTGGGTCACTGCCTCTGAGGAGTCCGCGGCACCTGTGCAAAAAAAAAAAAAAAGTCATTCGCCATTAACTCTTTTCTTAAAGTTTTTATTGTGAAAAACATCAAAGCTAAGAAGAAGGGAAAAATACACGTCAGCTTCACTTGCTTTCAGGAATTAATGTTTTACGGATTCACTTTATTCCCTATGTGTGCGCTACGTGTGTGCATGTGCCTGTATGCGTACATATGCTGTGCATGTGCATAGGTATGTGCACTTTCACACGTTAGTGTATGCATGGGTACATGCGTGCGTGTGTGTTCATATGCTAGTGTGTGAATATATTTGTGCTGTGCACCTCCGTATGTTTGTGTGTGTGCTGTGTCTACCTGTGCTCACACCTGTGTGTTTTCTGGAACCACTTGCAAGTTGATTGCAGACTGAATTGTGCCCCAGATATGTCCGCACGCACCTGCTCTAACAATCCTGCGTAGCCACGTAAAGTTCAGAGATCGCAGGGATTTAAATGGATGGAGAAGGATGTCCTCACACAGGGTCTGTCTTCCAGTGACTGTCACTGTCTGAGTGACATCTTTCACACGTTCTTTAAGCCCCATTCAGGGTCCAGTTTAGACCCCATTACATTCAGTCACCTGCCTCAGGTCCCTTAATGCTACAATGTCACAGTTGGAGAGCTAGACCAAGGCTGGAGGTGCTCGTCCTGTTGGTCTGGGCTCCAGGCCCTGCACTTAGCTCCTGTTTTCCCATCTCTCAGGCACGCCCTGACTTGGATGGGGCACCACATGTTCATCACAGGGTCCCATCGCCCAGTCAAGGGAGTTCATTCTCCCCAAACTGAGCATCAGGAGTGGGGGAGTGGGTGACAGTCCCCACTGAGTCTCCTTCATGTGAGACGCTGTGCTGTTGAAAGAGCAGGTGCCCTGCCTTTGGGGGTGCGGGGCTGGGGGGTGGCATGCGGCCCACGATGGGTAGGCTGGTCCCCGGGTGGGGCGAGCCAGTGTGCAATGAGCTCCGTGGTGGGTTCTCCTCTCCAAAGGCTTCTGTGCCCCTACCTCTCCCCGTGCCTCCCCTCGAAGACAGCACAGTGCCCGGGACGGGAGCTGTGGGAGCCGTCAGCCACTGCCCCCTCTACACACACACACACACACACACACACACACACGCACAGGCACATGCTGCAGGGAAGCAGGGCCTGAGTGCAGGGCTCTCAGAGGCCCTGAGCGCCCCGCCTGGAATCAGCCAGCGGAATGGACAGACCGGATCGCCCAGCCCATACCCTGAAGTACTGTCCTGCCTGGGCTTCCAGTGTGGCCGCCTCCTTCTGGAAGCCTGGGAGGCTGGAATCAGGCCACTTCTTGTCTGGCGTGGCAGCAGACTGGGCTGAACTCTAAGCAGTTCTTGGATCACACGTGGATCCTGAGCATCAGGTGGCCGGACACACTGGTAACATTTCTGTTTTGCCTGTTGAAATGTTTAACGACAACGATATTGTTCAGTTTCCTGATGTGGGTGTCCAAAGATGAGAGACCCATATGTGTGATCTGTACCTCCTATGAGATCAGCCCTAAGCTAGTTGAAACATGATCAAGTTCTGTCTACACGGTAAATTTAGACCTCTCCATGTGCTGTCTACTGTTTATGTTTAGAGCTGACCATGTGTTGTCTATAATAAGAAGATTTAGACCTGACCATGTTCCATGTACGTTAGGAGTATGGAGAGCTAGGAAGAGAGCTGACCTGGCCTCAGTACTGGGAAGCTCCGTGACTGCATCTGAAAGTCAGTGCTTAGATGTCTGGGTCTGGAGCTGAGGTGGGCTTGTCTAGGTAACACCCTCTCTTCTGAGTGTGGTGACCTGGTCTTACCAAGGGCAGTGCTATGGGCGGGGCCATAGTCTTTATTCCTGCAAGGTTCACCTTCCTTGGGGCTCATGGATAATCCTCAGGAGGGCTACCTGCTGATTATTCCAATTTACCAGCACGTGCATGGTGTGAAGCGAGGCAGGTTTAGCTGGTGAATTGATTGCAGGGCACGCAGATCGGGCAAAAGGCCGATGGGCAACAGCTGAGGCTGCTGCTGAGCTCTCCTTCCTGTCTGCCGTCCCTAGTCAGCAGCGTCCAGAGCTGCCCTTCGGCTTTCAGCCCTGCTGTCCTGTGAGTTTTCTCAACAAGTAAGTGAGACAAGAAAGTGAGACTGCGCCTGCCAGAACCAAGTAATGTGTTCAACTCTAGCATGAAAGCTTTAAAAAAAGGTAAAATCACACAGAACCAAAGTGAAAAGAGGAGGACTTCTGTGGGACAAGTGTGGCGACAGGAGACCCACCTTACACGTTTTCTCATCCCAGCAGGTCCCAGGAACCCAGCTTGTTTCCAAATTAGGGAGCCAAGAGCAGAGCTATGGTGTCCTGATGAAGGGGACGTGTGACCCCAGGTGCACAGTCTGGGGAGGTGAGGTCACCCTGGAGGATGTGCACGTGTGACTCCAGTTGGGGGAGTCTGGGGAGGGCAGTTCACCCTGGGACTGTGGACATGTGACCCAGGTGGAGGGGTCTGAGGAGGTGGGGTCACGTGTTGAGAGAGAACGTGTGACTTTAGGTGCAGGGTCTGGGGAGGTGGGGTCACTGTGGTGAGTGTGGACGTGTGACCCCAGGTATAGGGTGTGGGGACTGTGTGCGTCTCACTACATCTGCATGCGTCAGGATCACATGTATGGGGAGACCCCTATGTGATCTTTGCCTGCAGTGTGTCTTTACCCCTTTGACATTTCCAACCTCTGCATTAAGGGTGTTGCCCTGATTAACCGGTGGTTCCTTTTCTTCCCTTAAACTTGTCACATTTATATGAGGTCCTGCATGTTTGAGTGGGTTGCTGCTCTGTGTTCTGGTGAGTGACAATGTTCGGTGGTGTCATATTAATATCATAGCATATCATATGTCTAATCTATGGGGGTCACCACTGCCTGGGTCTCCCTGGACAGAGGTGAGGTGAGCACAGACTAGGCCCCCGTGAGAATAGTCTCCCATGTGCCATGTGAGGGTACTGTGATGGCCCCTAAGGTAGGGGAATGTGTTTGTGTCTCCGACATTTGTGATGAACGGGAGTCGAAGTGGAATCTGATTTAAAAAGACATTATTTTATGAATTTAAGTGAAATAAAACACACGTCACATACCCTTTACCATCGTCACCATTTTAAGTGCACGTTTCTGAGGCATCAGATCTATTCACTTTCTCGTGGAGACATCACCACCATGCCTAGAACTTTTCATCTTGCAAAACCAAAATTCCACAACCATGAAAGTCTCACTCCCCATCCCCTCACACTGGCCCTCGCACCGATGTCCCCTTCAGTCCCTGAGTTGTGGACTCCAGGGCCCCCACTGGAGCGCAATCCTGCAGTGTTTGCTGACGGGTCATTTTGGAAGAGCTGACTTTCAGTCTGAGGCTCTGCCTGTTTGCATCTGAAGAATCTGCATTTAAGGAGGGGATGTATGAGGAGGGGGCGTAGGAGGGACAAAGGTGTCTGGGATGCAGTTGAGTCAGGACCTGATCAGCTGCCTTTTGTGTCCTCTCATCGCATCTCTTGGTCTGGGCCTCATCTGCATCATCACTGTCCCCGCTGGCACCCCTGGGTGTTGTTGTCTGAGTGAGATTCCCCTGGTGCCCCTGCTCTCCTCCCCTCCTCCTGCTGGTTGGGGAGGGAACTGCTTGCTGGGTGGTCTCTACTCCTGAGGCAAGAAGGACCCTGTAGCATGGACCTGCAGTGTGGGTGTGGTCCCCACAGCATGGTGCCCACATAGGACACAACATCGGGGCGTGACAAGTGCTAGGTTGCCTCATCACTGACAGGGAATGTTGCCAAGATCCTGCTCGGGAGGGTGTGGTGTGGGTGGCCTGGGACCCCAGAGGTTCATTAAACCAATAATGGCCCATTGCTATCCTGGAGCTTGGAGAGTGCATCCCCATGGGCTCCAGATTCACCCCACATCTCAGCCATATCCCTCTGGCCTGTCTTTGAACTCAGGAAAATGAGCTCTCGTGTCTACAACATAAGCCTGGTCCTGTTGGTATTAGGATTCTTTAATTTAGGTGTCCTGGGATAGCAGCTCCTTTTAGGCCTGAGAAGGAACAGCTCAGGAGTGTACAACAATTTCAGATGAAACTAATATTCAATGACTATCTCTAACTCCGCGGTTGTTGACTTCTATTAGTCATTATTCTCCTGGTTTTAGCCCTGATGTGGGGATTACAGAGGAGCCAACGTTTAAATCTTCAAAATCTGTGTATTTGTAGCTTCAGTATCATTATTGACCCATCGATTTTATGGTTTGGGAAGAGTTATTGATTTCATGTATCATGTAAAGGATGCACAATGATGATAGAGCAATTAAGATGACAATAATGGCTGGTAAATTTTTCACATTTTCTCTACCTGTGCATCTATTGTATGTATATGAGTTAGTTTAGTTGTCAATGTTAGAGAAATAATATAGAGAACTAGTTTCAAAAATCACTATTAATGTGTGATGATGAAAATGTAAATGTACTTCCATAATCGGTGGTGTTATATCTTGAGATCCTAGATGAAATTGATATGCCTTCGTGATATACAGGATTTTAGCCTCTGATTTAAGTTTCACAAAGCTGCATCACTTTTTACTTTTATCTCATTTATTGAGAAAGACATAATTGTTACGGTGTTGGCTTGAAACTGGTTGAAAAGGACTTGAGTCCTTCCTTTTTTTACATTTACATAGGTAGGATCTTGAAACATAGAATATGGTGGAGGGCATCTGTGCAACCATTCTAGGTTAAGAGTAGCAGTTTCTACCACTGAGATTTCTCGTTTGGACACAAATGGTTTTCACAGTATGAAGATTGTTAGCATTACTGCTGCTGCTGATATAAATGAGCCTTAAGACACAATATTTCATGTTGTGTGTGCCTCAGGGTACTCAGCCTAATGTAGTGACATCCCTGCGAGGCCAGAAAGTGCTGCAGGAAGTCCTATTTACTACTACAGATATACCTGTGAAGTGAGTTTTTGCTACTGCTGAGTTTAGTGTATAAGCTGATAATAGTGGGAATGCTTGTAGGAAGCCTCCTATAATAGTGAAACCTGCTCCCATGGGCACTACGTCATGTAAGTGTGCTGCTACATAGTATGCATCCTGGAGGACAACGTCCGGGGATCAGTTGGCTAAGATGATTCCTGTCAAACCTCCTACTGTAAAAAGGAAAATAAAGCCTAAAACTCATAATATAGTGGGAGGTCATATAATATTACCTCTGTGAACAGTTGCTAACCAGGGACTTCCCTGGTGATGCAGTGGTTAAGAATTGGCCTGCCAATGCAGGGGAATCAGGTTCGATCACTGGCCTGGGAAGATTCCACATGCTGCGGAGTAAAAAGCCTTTGCGCCACAACTACTGAGCCTGCCCTCTAGAGCCTGTGAGCCACAACTACTGAACCCATGCACCAGAGCCCGTGCTTTGCAACAAGAGAAGCCACTGCAGTGAAAAGGCTGTGCAACGCAACGAAGAGTAGCTGTCACTCACCACAAGCAGAGAAAGCCCACGTGCAGCAACCAAGACCCAACACAGCCAGAATAAAAAAAGAAAAAAGAAAAACTAAAGAAAGAGTTGCTAATCAACTAGATACTTTTGCTCCTGTAGGGATAGAAGTAATTACGGTAGCTTTTGCGAAGTATGCTCCTGAGTGGACAGCTATCCCTATGGTAAACGTATGATGGGCCCACAAGAGAAGTCCTAAAAAGCCAGTGGACATGACCCATACTATTCCCAAATAGCTGAAAGGCATTTTTTGTCCTAAATAGTATGTAATGATGTGTGAGTTTATAACAATTCCTGGTAGGCCATGAATACAGACTTCAGTTGGTATAGGATTCGGTCTCCTCCTGCAGGGTCAGAGAAAGTAGTGTTGAGATTTCTATCTCTTAACAGTATGGCAATTCTAGCTGCTTGGACTGAGAGTAGTAATTATAGTAATATGGCTATAGTTGGGGAAGATTAAACAAATAATGGTGTTTGGTATTGGGATATGACTGCTGGTTTTGTATGAAAGACTATAGTAATAAAAGTAATAGAAACAAGAAATGAAGAGACACCTGATAAATGTAAGGAGGAAATGGTTAGGTCAACAGAGGCTCCTGCGTGGGCCAGATTGCAGGCTAGAGCTGAATACACGGTCCACTGGAACCAGAACCAGTTTCTACTTTCACTATTGGTGATATGAGTAGGAGTAAGAACGATGGGGGAAGTAGTCAAAAGTTTACATGATTTAGTCGGGGAAATGCTACCTCAGGTGTCCGAGTTATTAGTGGCCCAAGTGAGTTTTCAAACCCTGCAATATAATGGGTACAACAATAAAGAAAATTATTACAAGTGCAGGGACTGTTATGACCACGTTACAGATTTGGGCGTCTCCAAGTAGCGCTCCAGGTTAGCATAGCTCAGCCTGGATTAATATTCTTATGGTGCTGCCTGCTACTCCAGCTCAAGCACCAAATAGTAATTATAAAATGCCGATATCTTTGTGATTTGTTGAAAATAATCAGCAGTGTATGAACAGAGGTAAAATGACTGAGTTAGCATTCGATTGTAAATCTAAAGACAGAGATTGAGCCCTCTTTCTCACAAACCCTGTGGTGAATCAACAAATTGAATTGTAATTTCAGAGAAGCAGCTTCAATTCTGCCAGAGATTTTCCTGCCTTTTTTCTTTTTTTCTTTCTCAAATGAAGAAGAAGCAGATTCAAGCCAGTTGACTAGAGGATTTGCCTGTTAACTAAAGTTTCCTGGGGTTAAAACTCATCAGTCTCGTAAAGATGTGGCTTAATTACAATGTTTGCTTTACATTCAATTGATGTAGGATGAAGTCTTTCAATCCTTATTTTTAGAAATTAAGTAAATTTTACTTGTTTTGGGTTATGAAAGCTCTTGGTCTGAACTAACCTAAATTCCTAGTCCAGCACTGATGGAATGGGTGTTATGTGTAGTAATTGTCTGGGTTTTATGATTGGTAATGATAGGAAGGTTATTTCTTTGAATGTTCAATGTGCTTTGTTTTTGTGTTGTTTAATGAAGGGAATACAGTTAGTGATGTGGAGTATGTTAGCTGCAAGTAGAAATATATGCTGAGCACTGCTGTGATGGCTATTAATGTTGTTAGAATGATGTTGTCATTTTTGTTATCTCTTGGATAAGTATTCGTTTGGGTAAAAACCCTGATAGTGATGGACTATGTCCTAATGATACTATAATGGTGAGGAAAAGGATTGTGATGGGAGGTGTTTTATCTCATGTGTGTAATAATGACACTTTTGTAGTACATGATCTGGGCATAAATAATAAGAAGAGAGTGTTGTTATGATATAAATTAGTATGTTTAGGATTGTTATAATTGGAATATACTTTATAATAGCTGTTATTCATCCTATATGGGCAATTGATGAGGAGAGTGTAATTTTTTTCCAGTTGAGTCTGGCTAAATCTCCCTCAGCCTCCAGCTATGATTTATAATATCGCTATGATTATTTAGGTTGATGGATGGTGACATGTGGTATAAAACTGACAGGGGTGCACTTTTGTCATATTAATCGCATCAGGCCTGCTGTTCATGGGACGCCTTGTGTGACTTGAGGCACTCAGAAGTGAAATGGGGAAAGTCCTACTTTTGTGACAAGGGCGATTGTCATGAGGGTGGATGCTGCTGGATGAAAGATTTTTGTTATTCATTGTGTTCCATGACCAGCGTGTATTAGATTAATGATACTAGCCATTATAAGTAGTATTGGTGTGGTGGATAGTTCTAGGAAATATTTGTTGGATGCTTCTGTAGCTTATGGGTTCGTGTTTTTTATTAGAATGGGGATACCATTAACCAGTGTGAGCTTCTTATACAATTATATTTCCTGAGATAATGGTCAGTAGAATGATAGTAAAAACAATGAGAGTTTATTAGTACAGGAAGGATATACGACAACATGTTGGGGGTATGGGTCTGAAGCTTACCTAGTGACTCTTAGTATATAGCATGTGCTGTAATGTGGTAACATGGAGAATATAAAATTCCTAGGAAGAATTCAATTCCAGGAATAAGAGCATTGAAACCTCTATAATTTACTCTATCACAGTAACTCTTTTGTCAGACATATTTCTTAAGTTTGTGGTGGGTTGCCTGGTATGATGACAGGTAGTGAAAACTCTCATATACATCGGGCTAATGTTAGTAGAAAAAAAATTTTTATACGAGATGTAGACGTTGATCATATCAAAATTGTGGGTAGGATGTTCAAATTCATAGAAAGGAGATTGTTAGATGTGTTTTAATGATGACTTGGGGTGTATATAATTCTGGCACCTAGGGATTGTCGAATGCTCCTACAAATGGATTGTTGTGGAAATGTTTATTATAAGGAAATTGACATATTGTCTAGGAAGGAAGAGGTGAATGGGCCTGCTACATCTTCTACATTGAAGTCATATACAGGTTTTGATTCTACTTCTGTTAAATCAAGTGAGGCTTCATTGAATTTCTGCTACTGCGGAGATAATAAAATTCTGAGTAGGGGTCAGAAGAAAATAGTCATAGGTGTTCCTGTGTAATAATTACTGTTGAAAGTGTAAATGATCCATTTATCAGTAAGACTGAGAATAGAATAACTGCTACATTACTTCATATGAGATTGTCTATGCTACTGTCCCTAGAGCTCCAGTGAGTGAGTATTTTGAATGTGAAGCTCATCCAGAACTGAGGATGGAATCAATGGCTAGGTGTGATATGGCTAATATAAAGAGTATGCCTACATTTATATTAATTAGTGGATAAGATATGGGAAGAGGAATTCATGTTGTGAGAGCCAGGGTTAAGGCTAGCATTGGGGCAATAATATATAAATTGATGATGTTGATGGACATAGTGGTTCTTTAATAAGTAATTTGAATGCCTCAGCAATGGGTTGTAATAATCCATGTGGGCTGATGATTTTTGGCCCCTTCTGGATTTGTATATAGCTTAGGATTTTCCATTTAGTTAATATGAGGAATGCTATGGTGAATTAAATTGGGTAATTTGTGAAAGAATGTTGATTATAAACATATTCTTAGGAAGAGGACTTGAACCAGTGCAGATAAAAGTTTCAGTTTTACATAATTACCAGGCTCTGCCACCGTAACAAACCCTGCTCTACAGTAGGGTATGTATAAATTAATTGAATGTAGATTATGTCATCATTTAGTTTGAAGACATTGTGTAAAGTAAGCCGTATTGCTCTTGTCCTTTCATACTGGAAGAAATCTGCAATAGACAGAAACCAACCAGGATGGCTCCAGTCTGAACTCAGATCACGTGAGACTTTAATCCTTGAACAAAGAGACAATTAATAGCAGTTATACCATTGAAATGTCGGGATCCAGCATCAAGGTCATAAACCATATTGCCGATACGAACTCTAGAATACAATTACACTCTTATCCCTAGTAAAACTTGTTCCATTGATCAGTGTTTGAGAAGAACAGGTGATAAAGAATTTTGACTAGCTCGTCTAAATTGTAATCACTCAGAGGTGATTTTATTCTCTAAAAATAAATGGCGCACGGGCTCAAGGTGCACCAGCTTCAGTAGTTGTGGCACGCAGGCTCAGTCGTTGTGGCCCACTGGCTTAGTTGCTCCGTTGCACGTGGGATCTTCCCAGACTAGGGATCGAACCCGTGTCCCCTGAATTGGCAGGCGCAGTCTTAACCACTGCATCACCAGGGAAGTCCCAGAATCGCAGTCTCCCTTTTAATACACCTTAAGCCCAAAGAATCCATGGAAGATTGTTACAGATAATAAGAGAATAAAATATTGTAAGGACTATAACAGAAGCATATAGTACACTGTTCATATAGACACATCCCAAGCAGTTACAAAGTATATTAAAAAGGAGGCTGCAATTTTCAAAGAATAACAAATTATACCCACAAACTCCCAATCTTTCCTGAAACATTGCAATCTGAAACCCTATTGTAGGAAGCAGAACATTCCAGGAGACATTCTACAAATGAAGGACTCTAAACCCTGTGGGTGGATAAGGAATTCTGGAAGGAAGGTATCCTCACTCAAGGAGAGCATGATCCTATACTTTTGTCACATCACATCCCTCTACAATTCTCATTGATCTCGGTCCAGGCATTCCCAGTCCTCTTGAGAGAAACCTATGGGCACATCCTGGGATGTCAGCAGTCCCTGAAATTAAAAGTACACATGACATGTGGCCACGGGAAGAGTTCATAATGTGACCCAAGAAGAAAAGAGCAAATTAAGAGAACTGGTTTTAATTTAGAAGAGTGTCTTCAATTATCCACTTATATATATATATATATATATATATATATTTTTTTTTTTTTTTTCACAAAGTAACTTTCTCTATTTTTAATACAATAAAGAGTATGTCATGTGATCCACAAAACCAGTATAAAGACTATAGTTATCTGGAAAAGAAATGATAAAATGATGGTTTCAACACAGGCATATGCATTTTTGAGTGTTTTATTTATATCAAACTGGATAAAATGTGCGTATTTCTCAGACAGAAAAGACATGTCGTGGTAGAAATGTACCTTTCAACTATTCATGGGTCCACAAGTACACTGGAGAGACTGTAAAATTGCAGATTCTGATACAGTAGGGCCGGTGGGCCTGAGTTCTATTTTTTTAACAAGCTGATTTTTAACTAGTGATGCCACAGTCTCTGATTCATTAACGACAATTGTGAATAGCAGAGACATAATAATAAGGAAAGGTAAACATTCATAGTTAACTTTTAACTTCAAGTGTTTTATGGATTTCACGCGTTTAATAGGATAGTAAGCACAGCAGCAACCACCATTTGTGAACATTCACTGTAGACCGTGTGCATCTTTCTGACTTTTTGTGTAGGATTGCAGGAAAAAGGCCTGCGCTGCGGCCACAGTGGGCGGGGCCCTCAGGCCGGGCCGCCCCTCCAGGACCCCCGACGGGGCCCTGAGCTCCTGGCGGCTCCTCCCCCGGCGCCCCGCTCCCTCCCAGGAGGCCTCGGGCAGAGCGGCCCCACCCGCAGCGCCCAGAAGGGAGCCCGCGTTTCCGCAGAGCTGGAGCTCCCCGCTCGGGGTCTCTTCCCTCCGCCGTCACGGAGCTGCCCTGGAGCCCGAGGGGAGGGCGGCCTCACTGACGCTGCCGGCTGCGGAGGGGCCCCGGCGGCCGAAGCCGCGACAGTCGTGGGGACGGCGGGCCGGGTAAGTGGGTCCGGTGCCCGGGCGGCCGCGCAAGAGCAGCTTCTGAGGGGAAGGGTTTCGCTGCCACCCGCCGCTGCTGTGCAGAACGAGCGGCCTCGGGGTCTGGTCCCGGGGAACTTCGGCCCCTCCTCTCGGCCCTGCCCTCGGCCGGGCTCGCGGGCCCGGGGGGCGTGGGGAGAGGGCGGCTGAACGTCCTGAGGGGACACGGGGCAAGGGAGGCGCAGGGTCCGGCCTCAGCGTCAGCGACCCTCCTCCCGACGGCGGGGAAAGCGGCCGAAAGTTCCTCCCGAGGCTCCCAGGCCTCTTATTCAGCTGAGGCCCTGTGCCCCCCTTCCTCCCTGAGCTAAAGCACCGGGGGGAGGGGACAGGGCGGGGGGGCTGGCGCAGGTGATGGGGGACGTGAAAAGGTGATTGTCAGCTAAGGAGAACCAGCTCTCCCAAGGTGAGGAATGCAGGGCTTTCCTTTGTATGCAAAGATGCCAGAGTTGGCCTCACCGAATTCCTTCCTTTGATATGCACCTCAGCTCTCTGGGGCCTGCATTCTGTATTTGCATATCCTGAGTTCCTCAGGGCCTGCCCGGCTCACATTGGAGATGTCACATGTGACATCTTTTGTTTACTGAGATGGCAAGAAATATTCCATTTCTCACAGGCTTGAGGGGCAGACAGTGAAGAAGCGTCGGAGAGTCTCACTTGGCATGTACTTTGGTTTACATATAGATAATAGTTATACTTACTTAACTGTGCTAATAGAGGCTCTGGAGTACAATCAACTTGTACTACTGCTCTCTATGTATTAATTTCATCAATATCATAAGATAAATGCCTATAGAATTGACTTAATCCAGTTAAATAGCATAATGATTTTTAAAGGAAACATAATAGAAATATAACAACAAAACATTTATCACTACAGGCTGGGTCTGGAACAACGTAAATAAATGTTCCATTGTTAAAATATTGAAAGAGTATTCAATAGAAATATCAAGAAAAATGACAGATAATAAGGGCAGCAGAATGTTGAAATGTTCTATCTTTATCATTAAAGTGGCAGAAAATCATTTATGAGTAGGCACTGGGGCAGAAGATGCCTGATTTTACATCTTTGTCATATTTGTGCAGTTGTTTCAACAAGTAACTTAAAGACAAAATGGAAAAGCCAGGAGGTTTGTGCCTGAGATCATGTTGATGTGAAATCCGGGATGGCCGCCTTGTGCCAGGTGTGTTAAGTTTACCTCGCAGGTAGACCTCAGAGCTCCTGAGAAACAAGGGCTGGAATTTTCCTGCTGGGTGCCCCTTAGGTTCTGTGACTTGATTGATTGTGAGTCATGTTGGGAGAAAGACCTGATCACAGGAAGAGGGTGGGAATAGAGTGATTTGGGGAGCAGCCGACAACATTCATCACAGCTCATGGCCTGACTGAATTTTAAAGAACCAGGAAAACAAATGATTCTTATGGAATCAGAGAATGGGAGGGCTGGACAATCCCAGGAAATGAGGAACACCCATCCCGTTTTCCAGATGAGAAAACAGAGGCCCAGAAAGTTGAAATCCCTCAGCCAAGTTGCACCCGTCTCTCCTCCCCACTACATGGTTCGTGTAAGCAGGACTCTTCCTGTCTTGATCACTGCTGAACCCCGAAAAGGGCCACGCATCTAGTAGCTGCTCCAAAAATTTTGATTGACTGTATGAACAGTGCTATTTCTTTCTTTCTCACTCTTATTCAGGATTGTGCCAAGAACTCCCCAGGTTGCAATGTAATTCGATAAATGTAAATATGAATTGAGTTTTGTTGTGATGAGGACTTAGGCTTTAAGGTAACAGACTTGGTTCAGATCCTGGTTCTTCCACTCAATAGCTGTTTGGCTTTGGGAAAATTACCAAACCTCTCTGAGATTATTTCCTCCTTTGTAAAAGTGGGGATAAAACTATCTGAGCCAGCAGAGCACCTGCATGAGACATGTGCACTAAATATTGGTCTTTCTCACTCTCCCATGCCATCTCTCTGTTCTTCCCAGAGAAGTTGTACAGAAGGATATAGTACTTGAAAAAAATATTTATTTATTTATTTTTGGCTGCGTTGGTCTTCGTTGCTATGCATGGGCTTTCTCTAGTTGCAGCAAGCAGGGGTTACTTTTTGTTGCAGTGCGTGGGCTTCTCATTGCAGTGGCTTCTCTTGCTGTGCTTGTGGTGGAGCATCGGCTCTAGGCGTGCGGGCTTCAGTAGTTGTGGCCTGAAGGCTCAGTAGTGTGGCACATGGGCTTAGCTGCTCCGCGGCATGTGGGATCTTCCCTGACCAGGGCTCGAACCCATGTCCCCTGCCTTAGCAGGCAGATTATTAACCACTGCGCCACCAGGGAAGTCCGATACAGTACTTTATAAAGAGGGGTTTTAATTTAATTCGGATAGTATACATTTTTCTTGTAGAAAAGATTATTCCACTACAGAAACATTAACACGCAATACCACTACAAATGCAGTGTTCTATGGGTTAGATATTATCAGTAAATTTTATAAGGAATTGGACAAATGCCAAAACACTAGCAACTGTTGAGTAAGAGGATTCAAATCTGGGGTGCCCCCACCCCAATTTCAAGAGCAGCATGTGATTTTCAAATCCATGTTTCATCTGGTCTTTGTTTCTCATCCATCCTCTGGGTTTGCCTTTGTCAAGAAGGCTCAGATCCTCTGCTTTCACAGCCTCGCGGCTGGCTGTGCCCCAGCTGCCGTCCTGGAACCTCTGCATGCCTGGCTGTGCCTGCTCTCCCTGTGCATCACCAGTTTTGCCTGGGAGCTGCTGCGTCCTGCACTGCTTGCTGTACCCCAGAGTACCTAGACCCTTCTGGTACATGAAGTACACCCTCATACCATGTGTGGGATCAAAGTGAAGTTCCCAACTTTTGAAGTTGCAGGCTTGAGGGGCACACAGTGATTTAAAGTCGGGTCACCTGACTTAAAGGGGGGGGGTGATTGATTTAAAGTCAGGGCAGCTGACTTAAAGTCTGCGTCCCTCAGCTGCAGGACGAGACCAATTTTGGCAGTGCACGGGTTTGCTCCAAGCCAGCACTGCTGTTCAGGAAGAGCTCCAGTAGCGCCTTAGTGCAGGGGGACTTGGTCCGTTGTCTTCCCCTGCCCTCAGAGGGGGGCCACCTGCTCTTCTGGAGGAGAATCAGGGAGGGGGAAGTGCAGAGTCCCGGCTGGAGTTGCGGCACCCCTTGTCTGACGGCAGGGAAAGGGGGGGGAGGGGCTTTATGGTGTCCTGGGGCTGGACTCACCAGGTCGACTCAGCCTCTCAATCTCCTAACCTCCCCCTACACGCTCCACAAGAGTTTCCAATAATATGTAATTGCGCTTTAGATTCTCGGTCTTCAAACTCATACCCAGGCTCCCGGGTCCCTTGATTCAGCCAATTCCTCTGTGCTCTCTCTTCTATTAGATACAGTCCCAGAGGGAGGGGCCGGGGGATGGGACTGGAGGGACCCCGGCAGCACTGGCCTCAGCCTAGTGCATAGATCCGGGGCCTGTGCTCTCACACATGTGCGAGGACCCTTAAGGCGGAATGGACGGGGCCAGTTAGAGGCAGTCCTTGCTGCCTCAAGTGAGTATGGATCACCGTCGGGTGGGGAACCCACTGAGCCCTGAGAAGTACTGTTAGGAAGATGTGTTCCTTCCCCGGCTTCAAGGACGTGGGTGGGCTTCACGACTCCAGTTCCCCTCCAGGCCTCCAGGTCTGGCTGCAACCCAGCGCCCTTGCAGACCTGCCTTCCTGTCCCAGAACGTGCCAGGCTCCAGGAAGAATCCAGACTGCAGAGGTGGTGCCTGAGCGCTCCAGCTTAAGAAGTGCTGTCCCTGGGGACCCAACAGTGGAGGCAGGAAGGGTGAAAGGAGTAGCGGGGTGGGGTAGAGAGGGGTGGCTGCTCTGGGAGACGTTGAGAGAGAAATATCGCCCCCACACCCCCGCAACTGACCCACTGATGCCATAGGATCTCAGGGCCCCTTAGTCAGAGATGCCTCTGCTTCTTTACTCCTGTGTTCAAAACTATGCAAAACCAACTCTTCATCTACTTGCTACCTTGCCAGGACTTTTACAGCCCTGTTCTTTTGAAGCACTCATTCCCTAAACTGCAGTTTGGAGCTGCCCCAGCTACTTAAAAGTGTTCTCCTTAAACTGAGACTAAATCCTACTCTTTTGGAAAAACGACCTTCACTTCAGAGGAGATCGTCTTTTCTGCCCATTCCTTCCTTCTACTGCCCTCTTAAAAACCCCTGTGCTTAAAGAGCTTGGTGATTTATTTTTTGCTTGGTGTCAAAAAGAAACCTTCCCCATGCACCCCAAAAAGCTTTCCTGGAAAATTGGTATTTCAAAACCATGACAGTGTTTTGCAGTTAGTATACACTGGGTAGACTGCCTAGCAATCCCTCCAATTGGCAGAGGTGAGCAACACCTTTACTTATTTGATTGGATGCCCTTCAAATTGAGGAAGGTCCCATTCTTATGACCCAGCAGATAAGACAGAGCCCTGGATGGCTGTGGCTGTGATTAGATAACTTCTGGTGATTTTATTTCCCTTACTGAGCTGCTGCTTCTAGGTTAAATTCATTTTGTTACCTGTCCATTTTTAAAGAAAGACTGACAAAGTCACTGTAATGGGTCAGGAGTCTGAGCTCAGGGTTGGTCAAAGGTACTCACAGGGAGAAAGGTGGGTAAAAATAGGTGGGTAAATGAGGAGGGTTGGCAAGTACAGCCA
Source organism: Kogia breviceps (assembly GCF_026419965.1). NCBI lineage: Eukaryota > Metazoa > Chordata > Mammalia > Artiodactyla > Physeteridae > Kogia > Kogia breviceps. The sequence continues at coordinate 93,381,643 of NC_081318.1, read as the reverse complement.
GGACACCCGTGTTCACCGTGCGTACTAATAAAGGCCAGAATCTCCTCATTTATCTCTGGTGGGAAGTTCTGATGGTTCACAGGATCAAACTCAAATCATATTTAAACTAGGGGATATTCCTGAGCATAAATGGAAGTATCCATCCCTAGCAGGAGTTGCTGCAGAGGAATAAAGATGTAGAGAATGGACTTGAGGACACAGGGAGGAGGAAGGGTAAGCTGGAATGAAGTGAGAGAGTGGCATGGACATATATACACTAGCAAAGGTGAAGTGGATAGCTAGTGGAAAGCAGCTGCATATAGCACAGGGGGATCAGCTCGGTGCTTTGTGACCACCTAGAGGGGTGGGATAGGGAAGGTGGGAGGGAGACACAAGAGGGCGGGGATATGGCGATATATGTATACGAATAGCTGATTCACTTTGTTATACAGCAGAAGCTAACACAACATGGTAAAGCAATTGTACTCCAATAAGGATGTTAACAACAACAACAACAAAAACCCCCAAAACTAAGTCAATCACGCCAACGGAGACATTGTATATGCTTACAGTTCAAGAAATCCACAAGAGAATCCTTTATTCCGTATCCAATGAATGGTCCATTCGAAAAGAAAAAACACTTTCTAAAATGTTGCTTTTCCATTTATTGTTCAGAACATTTTTATACCTCTTCATTTCTTACTATTCAAAGCCAAGTCACCTGAGTTACAGGGAAGCAGCTGATTGATTTAAAGTTGGGTCATGTGATTTAAAAACCAGTGGCAGTTGATTGATTTAAATCCCAGTCATATGACATGAGGAGAGGGTGCTAAAAACTGTTTTTTTAATCTCTGGCTCAGAATATCATATTTACCTTGGTTTTTCTTATGATTTAGAAAACTTGAGCTGTCTCTCCTTGGAATCATCAGGAGAAAAATACAGTATTTCAGGTTCATTCTTGAAATCAACTTCTCACTGTTAAGGTGTATTGACTAAAAGATTTTCCTTCTTCAAGAGATTCCATACCTCTGTAGGACACTTCATTGTAATTGGAGAAAAAAGAAGAATGAAATCAGGCCAGCAGCTGCAGGAGGCCAAGGCAGCCCCCAGGACTAGGGAAGGAGGAGGAGGAAGGGCTGAGAGTTGCCATTAGAGCAGACAACCTTCAGAGTGCGCTGAAGCACCGGCACAGCCCACCTGCCACTTCCAGTTCGGCACTCCAGGGGCAGATTTGGGCTTGGAGATGGGGTTGCTGTAACCCCAAGGAGCTGAGCAGAGAGGAGGAGTTGATTAATAGTCTCCTCTGACCCTCTGACCAAAATTGCCTGGCCTCACAGGGGGGACAGAGTTTCGCTTTCAGCAACTGATGGGGCACTTCCAGGCTGCTCGGGTTGCCAGTGGCCCGACAGCCTGACAGGCTGACTGCGGTGTGACCGCCCTTTGTTTCTCCAGAATGTGTACATCAGGAGGTGCACGGTTGTGGGAGCCCATTCACCGCCACCACCACCCCCCCGCCGCAAGGGGGATGGCACTTTCCCTGGCTGTACCCTATGATCACCAGGTACTTGAAATGAATGCAAGATTTTTGACTTCAAGGAAAAGCTCACATAACTGCTTCTGCCTCATCATGTGTGGGATTTACTCTAATGGAAGGACATTATAAAGAACAGGTAGAAAACTCACCCGTTGGTCTCCTTGTAGGAGTATATTTTGCATGAATCCCTCCTACATGAGTAGATAGCAGAGGTTTATTTTTGTTCCCGTGTGTGTAGTTGTGGCAGAAGTTGTAGGTATGGTGATTTGAAGCCCTCAAAGAAATATTCTCAGAACTCTCAAGACTTCTCTTGATTGGAACCGAAAGAGACCTGGAAAAGGAGGAAAAGAAAAGGAGGAGGGAGAACGAATGGCTGTTTCTCAGTAAATTCACCTTCCTGGTTGATTGTTCTGTCTTCTTGTTTCTTTTAACTTCTATGTATGTCTAATAGAATAATGCAGAAAGGCTGATTTTATTCTTTAAAAGATTTTACATCACAAAGAAACTAGAAGTGGCTAACAGAACTTATTCAAATCAATTTGACATGGAGACTTTGATATTAAATTTGTATACTAAAATGGGTTAATCCAAATTTTCTCTTTCTTTTAGAGTGAATATTTGTAAAATATTTTTGTAGATAATAATTTACCCTAGATATACAAAATTGTGAGAATGGGTACCATTTTTCACCACTTAAATGATTTCTTTTATTTTTTTTAAATTTTTATTTATTATTATTATTTTTTTTGCGGTACATGGGCCTCTCACCGTTGTGGCCTCTCCCGTTGCGGAGCACAGGCTCCAGACGCGCAGGTTCAGCGGCCATGGCTCACGGGCCCAGCCGCTCCGCAGCACGTGGGATCCTCCCGGACCGGGATACGAACCCATGTCCTCTGCATGAGCAGGCGGATGCTCAACCACTGCGCCACCAGGGAAGCCCATGATTTCTTTTAAATAAATAGATTATACACTTCAAGTGCCAATGTTGTGTCTTACATGTTGTTTTTTAATTCCTTGATTTTCAAAACTTGTGTTTATTTAATTGATTTCTATCTAATAATCTGTGTCTCCCTTTTATTGTTCCTTACTTTATATTTTATTGATCTATAGTTAATATACATTATTATATTAGTTTCAGAGGTACAACATAGCGATTCATAAAAGTTTAGGTACTTCTCCACTTATACTTATTATAAAAGAGTGGCTATATTCCCCATGCTATACAGTACATCACTGTAGATGGTTGATTATATACCTAGTGATTATACCTCCAAATCTCCTACCACTCTTTTGCTCCTTCACCCTATCTCTCCCTGCTGGTAACCACTAGTCTGTTCTTTAACCTGCGAGGCTGTTTTTTCTTGTTGTTGTTGTTGTTGTATTCAATTTTTTAGATGCCACGTGTAAGTGATAACCTACCATGCTTGTTTTCTCTGAGGCCTATGTTACTAAGCATAATACCCTCCAAATCCATCCATGTTCTTGCAAATGGCAAAATTTCATTTTTTGCTGAAGTCATCATAAAAAATCTTTTTTATCCCCTAACCTAGTGATGAACACTTAGTTTGACTCTATATCTTGGCTATGGCAAACAACACTGTTACGAATATTGATGTGCAGTTATTTTTTTTTTTGAAATAGTGTTTTTGTTTTCTTCTGATATACCCGAGTGAAATTGTTGGATATTATGGTAGTTCTCTTTTTAGTTTTTTGTGGAACCTCCATTCTGCTTTCCACAGTAGCTGCACTACTTCACCTCCACATCAAGAGTGTACATGTGTTTCCCTTTCTCCACATCCTCACTAACCTTTGTTATTTGTGATCTTTTTGATGACAGCCATTCTGACAAGACTGAGGTGATATATCTCATAGTTTTGATGTGCACTTTACTGCCAATTAGCTATGTTTAGCATCTTTGTGAGTTCTGTCTGTCTATCTGTATTTTTTCTTGGAAAAATGTCTATTTAGGTCTTCTCATTTTTTAAAAAAGATTTTGGGTATTTTTTTGATATTGAGTTGTATGTGCCGTTTCTGTAGTTTAGATATGAACTCTTGCTTGGTCATCTTTTTGATGTTAACGTCTTATCATGTGCAAATATTGTCACTACTTCAGCAGGTTGTCTTTTCATTTTGTCTTTGGATTCCTTTGCTATGCAAAATCTTTTAAGTTTAGTGAAGTCCCACTTGTTTATTTTTGCTTTTGTTTCATTTGCCTTAGTAGACTGAACCTAAAACTGTTGCTATCATTTATGTTCAAGAATGTTCTATATTTTCCTCTAGGGATTTTATGGTTTCTGGTCCTACGTTTAGGTCTTTATTCAGTTTTGCATTTATTTTATATATGGTGTGCTAAAATAATCTAATTTAATTCTTTTCCATGTAGCTGACCAGTTTTCCCAGTACCCCTTATTGAAAAGACAGCGTTTTCTCCATATTTCCTGCTTCATCATAAATCAATTAAATATAAGTGTGTGGGCTTATTTCTGGGATATCTATTCTATTCCAGTGATCTTTGTGTCTGTTTTTGCTCCGGTACGATTCTCTTTGATTACTGTCGCTTTGCAGTCTAATCTGCAGTCAAGGTGCGTGATGCCTCCAGCTCTGTTCTTTCTCAAGATTGTTTGGCTATTTGGGGTCTTTGTGTTTCTATACAAATTTTAAAATTACTTTTTCAAGTTCTGTGAAAATGCTTTGGTATTCTGATAGGGATTGCATTAAATCTGTAGGTTGTCTTTGGTAGTAAGTTTATTTTCACAGTATTAATTCTTCCATCCACACACATGCTATATTCTCCCATCTTTTTCTGTTGCCTTCAACTTCTTTCACCAATGGCTGATAGATTTCTGAGTACATGTCTTTTACTGCTTAGGTGTGTTTGTTCCTAGGTATCTTATTCTTTTTGGTGTGATTGCATATGGTATTGTTTTCTTAATTTTTTTTCTTTCTGACAGCTTTGAGTTTTGTTTTTTTCTTCTTTTTCTAATTCCTTCAGGTGTAATGTTAGGTTGTTTATTTGATGTTTTTCTTGTTTCCTAACAACAAGCTTGTATCACTATAACTTCTCCCTGTGAACTGCGTTGGCTGTGTCCCATAGATTTTGGATCATTGTGTGTTCATTTTCATTTGTCTTGGGTATTTTTAGAATCCCTCTTTAATTTCTTCAGTGTTCCTTTCTTCTCCTTTTATTCCCTTCATCTGTGATGTGAGGACTATCTTTAATGTTATGTTTGGATTTCTTTCAGTTTTTTTAAATGTGTGTGTGTGTGTGTGTGTGTGTGTGTGTGTGTGTGTGAGAGAGAGAGATTATTTAAGTTGCTGAGCTCTTAATTTCACGTGGACACTAACAACCCTGCATTGTTACTGTGCTCCACCACAGTTACTGAATTGAACCTTATATTTTACATCTACTTGTTTTGTGTGTCCCTTACCTTCTTATTGTGAATATAGATGATTTTATTAGTATTTTCTTTCATCCTTCCTATTAGCTGTGTTCATGGTTGATTTACTACCTGTGTTGAATATTTGCCTTATCCAATGAGGTTTTTCCTTTAGTAAGTTTCCTTTCCTAATTTTTATGTTTCAGTCGTGGCCTTTTCTTTTTCACTTAGAAAAGCCCCTTTCAGATTTCTCATCCCGCTGGTTTGACGATGCTGAGCTCTTTTAGTTTTGTTTCTCTGTAAAACTTGAGATCTCACCACCAAATCTGAAGGAGAGCCTTGCTGGGTAGAGTATTTTTGGTTATAGGCTTTTCCCTTTCATGACTTTAAATATACCATGCCACTCCCTTCTGGCATGCAGAGGTTATCCTGAAAAGTCAGCTGATAACTTGATGCAAGTTCCCATGTTTGTAACTTGTTGCTTTTCCTTTGCTCCTTTTAATAGTGTCTTTTTCTCTTTATTTTGTTGGCAGATTAATGACAATGAGTCTTGGTGTGGTCCTCCTTGGCTTGATCCTGTTTGGGCCTTACTGTGTTTACTGGACTTGGATATCTGTTTTCTTTCCCAGGTTATGGAACTTTTCAGCTCTTATGTATTCAGGTATGTTCTACAATGCTTTCTCTTACCTTTTTGCTTCTGGGACCAGTATGATGCAAATATTAGTACACTTGATGTTGTGTCACACGTCTGTTCAACTTTCCTCATTGCATTTTAATCTATTGTTTTCCCGTTCATCCTCAGTGATTGCCAGGACTCTGTCCTTCCGTTTTCGGATGCATTCCTCTGTATCATTTAGTCTACAGTAGTTTCCTTTTAGTGTATTTTTCATTTCAGTTACTGTATTCCTAATCTCTGTTTTGTTGTTCTTTAATGGTCTAACTCTTTTTAAAAACATTCTAACTTCTTGCTCTGGATGTCCATTCTTCTGAGTTTTTTGATCATCTTTACAGTCATTACCTTGAACTCTTTGTTGAGGAGATTGGCTCTCTCCACTTCACTTAGATCTTCTTCTGAGTTCTTATCTTGTTCCTTCATTTGGATCGTGTTTCTGTATCACCTCATTTTTCTTAACTTGCTGTTTTTATTGCTCTGTATGTAGTAAGTTCATTTCGTTTCCTGACCTTGGAGAAGTGGCTTTTTGTAGGAGAGGTCTTATGTGTCCCAGCAACCCACTGTCCCCTGGTCATTAGAACTATATGTTCTAGGTGTACCCCCTATGTGGGCTGCTTGGGCTCTTCTGTTCTGGTGGGCTGACTACTGTGGATGGTCTGGTAGGCTTGGCTGCCCCCAGAGTGCTTGTTTGCCAGACCCTGCCTTGTGTGGAGGCTGTCTGTGCTGCTTGCTGAGGCTAAATCATGAGGCAGCTCGCTGAAAAGCTCTGGGGGACACCAAATCCAGTGCTGGTTCACTTCTGGGTAGAATTGCAGTGCAGGTGATATCAGGGCTAGTGCCCAGTCCCTGGTCCTGGGGCTATGCTGGCGACTGGGAGGAAGACCCAGGTCCTGAGTTCTGGCTGCAGGCCCCAGGAGTCACAGAGTTGGTGTTGGATCACTGTCCCTGACACAGCTCTCTGCAGGGTCTGGGCTGTCCCTAGTCTTGTGTTGGCATTCTGATGGGCAGGGTCAGGACCCAGCTGAGCCCATGGTTGCTTCTGGCCTGCAAGGGAGTGTTCTGGTCACACAGGCTGCTGGGCTGTGGTATTCCTGGGGCCAGTGTGTACCTGTTGGTGTACGAGGCCGATCCCACTGCTAGAGCAGGTTTGCTGTTGTGTAGGTCAAAGCTCCATCCAGTCCCTGTGCAGTAATCACCTGCCGACGGTGAGGCTGACTCCAAGGCCAGAGGAGGCTCACTGGTCAGAGGGGTCAGGGACTCTGGGGCTGGCGCCTGTCCACTGAGGTCTGGAGGCTGGTCCTTGGGCTTTTGATGGCTGGGCCCATGTCCAGGGGCAGCTGTGCACTGAGGGTCTGAAGGCATCGTGTTCGCTGGTGGATGTGGCTATGCTCCTGCTCAGTTAGTTGCTTGGCCTGCAGCCCCCTAGTGCTTGTGTGTATAGTGTGGTGGAAATGGGTAAGGCTAGGTCCTGAGGCTAAATAGATAGAGGGAGGATTCTGAAATTTTGCTTGCTGGTGCCAGTGGCCGCGAGGAGGAAGGAGCTCCCCCAGATGGCTGCTGCCAGTGTCCATGTCCCTGAGGCTGTGCTGTAAATGCCTCTTGCGTCTCTGGGAGACTCTCTAAGATCAGGAGGTAGGTGTAACCCAGGATCCTTTCAAATGACTGCTTCTGTTCTGATTCTCGGATCACGTGGGATTTTGTGAGCATCTTCTAAGAGTGGAATCTCTATTTCCCACAACCCTCTGGCTCTCTGGAAAATAAGCACTACTGGTGTTCAAAGCCCAACTTTCTAGGAACTCTTCTTCCCAGCACAGGATCCCTGGGCTTGGGAGCCTGATGTTGGGTTCATAACCCTTGCTCTCTGGGAGCCCCTCAGAAATTATAATTATTCTCCCATGTGTGGGCCACCCCCCTGGTGGTGTGGGTCTTGACGCTATTGAGATGTTGCCCGTCCTTCCTGCCTTGCCGAGGGGCCTCTAATGTCTTTAGCTGTAAAACATCTTTCATGGTGAGTCCCGCCCTTTTCTTCAGTTGCTGCTCTGTAAACAGTTGTGACTTTGGTGTGCATCTGAGAGGCAACCAGCTCTGAGTCTCTGAACGCTACCATCTTGGACAATCTCTCCACTTCATTCTTAAATCATATTATTTAATTTTCTTAGTATCTTGTTTGATTAGCGACAGTTTGAAATTTATTATCACTCATGTTTACTTCGCCTGTTTTAAAAAATTGAATAGTGCATTCATTCAGTTTGAAATGAAGGTAGTGACCTGTGAATTTCCATACCTCAAAACTCAAGGATAGGACAAAAGCCTTTTCTACCTGTGTTACCCTCAAACTCTGCACCCCAGCCCAGCCTGGGGATTAACCTCTTGTACCCATGCTCACCTTCTGCTTTTGGACCATAAACCATCACTGCATCTGTATGTGTGTTGACAATGTGAACTCTAGTCTTTCCAGTTTTTGTGTTTTGTTTTTCTGGTTTAGGGAACAGTCCTACTATGAATGTACATTTACTGGTCTGCTGAAGTTCATATATAAACCTGTCAAACACATTACCAGAATTGGAATTGCTTGTATATACACTTTGCTAAATTTTAGAGACAATGCTAGAACAGAAGTAAATTGTATTTCAGATCCCACAATATTCTCACACCATGAAAACCCTTCCCTTTTAAATATATCTGTGTGTAGTTTATCTTTATACCCATACTATATTTCCCAGAGATGGGTAAGTGTTATGTTTCTTGCCAGCACATTTACCGTATTGTTCAAAGTGAGGTGTTTACTGGTTTTAGCATGATCATATTTCCATGAACTCGCAAATACAAGATCTTCTCTCACACTGTCTTTTACTCACTGCTGTTTTATATTGCCCTCCTAATTCTCAGTCCTGGTCTTTCTTTATGTTCTTCATCAACCTGGATAGGTTATACTATTTTCTCCTCTATTCAAGACCAACAGAATAGAATAGAACACCTAGAAATAAACCCTGATATATGGCCAAATGAATTTTGACAAGTTGCCAGACTTTTCAAAGTAAAAAGGATAGTATTTTCAACAAATGGTGCTGAGAAGTCTTGTTGTCAACGTGCAAAATAAGGAAGATGGACCCTTACCTAACATCATATGCAAAAAATAATGAAAATGTATCAAGAAACTAAATATAAGACCTAATAAACTAAAAAGTCTTAGAAGAAGACACAAGACAAGAGCTTCATGACATTGGATTTGGCAGTGTCTTCCTCAGTATGAAATGAAGGAACAACAAAGGTACAGCTAACAAAAAATAAACAATTTGCAGTACATAATTAAAAAATAATGTGTATGAAAGAAATGTAAACAGAATAAAATGGCAACCCACAGATGGGGGAAAATATTTGAAAGCCATCTATCTGACAAGAGATTTCTCTTCAGAATATACCAAGAACTTCTACAACTCAACTAAAAGCAAACGCCCCGATTCAAAAATGGATAAAAGACTTGAATAGATGGTTCTTCAAAAAGATGTACAAACGACTAAGCACTTGAATAGATGCTCCATATCACTAAATGCGTGTTTATATATTTGTGTGCATGCATACACACACAAGCACACACACACACATACACAAGCAGAAAACAAGTATTGGTGAGGAAGTGAGGGAGTAGGAAGCATTGTGCTATGTCAGAGGGAATGTAGAATGATACAGGTGCTTTGCAAAAGAGTATGGCAGTTTTTTCAGATATTGAAAAATAGAATTACTCAATGATCCAGGAATCTTACTCTGAGGTATACCCAAAGGAATTGAAATCAGGGTCTTAAATATTTGTACTCTAGTGTTTAGAGCAGTAATAATCAGAGTAACTAAAATATGAGAGCAACCTACGTGTTCATTCACTAGTTCCTGGATAAGCAAAGTGTGGTATACTCATAGAATACAATATTATTCAGTGTGAAGAAGGAAAAGATCTAGGAATGTGCTACAACAATGGATGAATCTTGAGGACATTTAGCTTCCAAAAATGCCATTTTTGTGACTTTTAGTGAGTCATAACAATACAACTACTTATTTCAATTATATGGGGTACTTAGTGTAGTCAAAACCATAGATCTGGGAGGGTAATGATGCTTTTCATGTG